>NC_046155.1:58387076-58687076 GCF_011064425.1 Rattus rattus | reverse complement strand
GCTGAGCTCTAGGCTCAGTGACGGACCCAACCTAAAACAGAACGAAGAGGCATTCATGGGAGATATTCCAATGTTGATCTGTCTCCACACATGCATATACTCCACACACATCCTCACATGTCTCCACCCACTGCACACGCGCGCGCGCACACACACACAGGCACACACACACACAAACACACACACAGGTATACACACATAGGCACACACACAGACACACACACACACACACACACACACGCGCATATATACTCTACATACACATCCCCACATATGCCTCCTCCCCCACTACACGTGTGCACACACACACACACACTGTATACACAGACATACACACACATGTATACACACATATCACACACAAGTGTGCACACACACGGGCACACACACACACACGGGCACACACAGGGACACACAGACACATACACATACACACAGGCACACATACAGACACATACACACACACACACATATACTTTACACACACAGGCACCCACAAATGCACCACAGAAGACAGCAGGACCCCTATAAGATGATGAATGGTGCTGTTTGTCTGTGAAGGTAACCCTGACTAAATCCAAGTGTACTTTCTAGGCACTTGGGAGGGGAGGAGGAGGTTGGAAGCCTCTGGGGTGATTTGGGGCATTGAGCATGGTAGGAGTACTGAAGAGAAGGTCAGGATGTGAAAGTTGTCTACCTCCCTGGGCTAACACCTCCCACGCCATCCTTGCCATGTGCATAAACCCACACACACATGCAAAATAAAATGTGTTTGAACTGTTAAGTCATCGATTTCAGGTAGATGAATATATTGTTCTCAAACATTCTGCTTTTTTTTTTTTTTGGTTCTTTTTTTCGGAGCTGGGGACCGAACCCAGGGCCTTGCACTTCCTAGGCAAGCGCTCTAACCACTGAGCTAAATCCCCAACCCCAAACATTCTGTTTTCGACACAAGTTTTTGCCAGTTGATTTGTTTCTTAACTAGAAAGTGTAAATTATGGCTATTCAGTAGGGGAATTAGGATATTTACTTTATTTTTTATACTATCTGGTATTTTCTAAAGGTTTTACAATAAACAAATCACTTTTGTGTCAGTAACAAAAAGGCATACTTACATTAATAATTTGTTCAAACGTTTCCCCCAAGCTAAGATTGGTGGAGGTCGCTGTAAATTCCAGGCATATTTTCAGAATAAAAATGATGATTGAAGATATAAACACATCTGGTCCAGGTTTTATTTGGTACAAACCGTTTTGGTGTTCAGCTAGAAAAGTTGGATGTCACACACAGAGAAATCAGGGATCCTCAGATGACTGTAACGGAGATAGAACACCCCAGGTGGTTCTTGTCACAGGAGCCTGGCTCCGTGTTTCACGGATTGTGGATCAGGCATCGAGGTGTGGCTTTTCTTAAACTTTCTGTTTTATGTTGAGCATTTGTTAAAAGGATGAAGTCCTCTCATTTTGACTTGTGTTGAAGATCACATTTTGTTAGAAAGTAATTAGTAACTATTAGTAGATACTGTTCTGATGGACTGTGTTTCTACTTTGTATGTTGCTGTGATCAGATACATAACAAAAGTAACCTAAGGGTTTCTTTGGGCCCACAGCTCCTGGGTTCAGTCCATTATGGTGGGGAGGGCATTGTGGTCGGAGCAGAGGCTCCAGCCACACTGTGTAAGTGAGGAAGCAGAGGGTGATGGATGCTTATGCTCAGCTGGTCTGGGAACTCAGCCCATGAACCATCCAGCCGACATTAGGGTGAATCTTCTGGGACCCCAGCTTGTGGACCAGTCCTGCCTACAGTAGGATAGATCTTCCCACCTTATGTATACTTGCTTCCACAATTCCTAACTAGTAGGTTCAAAGATTTGTTTCCAATGTGCTTCCAAATCCATCAAGTTGACAGTAGAGATTAGCTATCATATAGACTGTAGTAAATTCACCTTATTGTGAGGACACACACACACACCCATGCACGCGCACACACACACTCACACGTACACACTCATACACATACTCACATGCACGCACACACTAACACACACACGCACACATGCACACACACACTCATACACATACACGCACACACACATTAACACACACCCATGCACATACTCACACTCACACACGCACACACACACACACACACACACGCACACACACACACGCACACACACACTCACACACACACACACACACACACACACACACACACACTCACACACCCCAACTTCTGTATAAGCAAACAGCTTCAATGAATAACTCCTGTCCTATACATGGAGTACCTTTGTCTGAGGCAGGGTCTCATGTGGCCAAGACTGGCCTTGAACTCCTGATTGTCCTGCCAGGACCCCTCAAGTGCTTAGGGGCATGTACCACCACGTGACTGTGACGCATAGTCCCTGGTGTACATTTGACATTTTGTTTCTAGTTCACTTAAAAAAGATTTCAGTGACTGTAGCCCCCTAACCTGACACAGACTTAATGATTGAGCCATTGTTCACTCTTTCTCTACTTAAATGCACAGGTGGATTTTCACTTGTATCACACACTGCTTGAAACATTACACTTGTGTGCAGGGTTGTGTAGGGTGCAGTTGCACTATTTCAATCTACGTTACCATGTATCATCATGGAAGCTCTCCTGGTGAGCTAGGCTGGCCTGCAGGCTTGCCCTTCTAGTTGCATGTCTCTTTGCAGTCGGGGACATCATTAGAAGTCTTCTCTCTTGGCCCCCTTTCATGCAGTCACTCAAGATCAACAGGCAGAGTGCCGTATTTTATTTTATTACTTGGTTTGCTTATTAGAGGTCTCTCTACCTAGCCCCAGCTGTCCTGGAACTCACTGCTTCCCGAGTGCTAGGATTAAAAGTTGTGCCACCACGGAACTCTTAAAATCTTCAGGCCGTCTACTATGACTAATGTCTGTGAAGAGACTGCAGGGACTCCCAGCTCTTTCCCTGTAGTCTCTTATGTCAGCCCTGTAGGCTCGGGTCCTTGCTGGGCTCCCCCGTGGTCCTCTTCCCCCAGTCTTGCATTTCTCACTGTTCTGTCGAAGTTATGTGTGTAACGTGTGTGAAACGAATCTAGAGTCTCCTTGCAGTTCTTCAGAGCACATAAGTTACTGTTCCCAGGTGTTTCATGGGTCATCAACTCCCTTCTCTTCTCAATTCCAGGCCTGCTTGATTGCTCTAGCTGCACGTTCTGAATACACCTGAAGTCAATTTTATCCAAACAAGTTCCGGTGGTAATCTTGAATACAGTTGATTTTTCTCCTTTTTAAAAATTCCTGTAATTTCTCACATTGTAGAGAAAACAGCAGTCATCAGAAAGAAAAAGCTTTTCTTAAAAAAAAAAAAAAGAACAAGAATGGGAGGAGAGGGAGGAGAAGAAGGAGGGGGAGCAGGGGAAGGAGGAAGAAGAGGGTGGAGGAGGGGGAAGAGAGAGGAGGAGGGGGATGGAGGGGGAGGAGGACGAGGCTATTTCTTTAGACAGACATTTCACATAGTAAAGGATTTGGAGTATGGATAGGTGTGGGTCTTAAACATAGTTTACAAGCCAGGCATGTTGGTACCTGCGTTTAATCCCAGCATCCTATTCAGGAGGCAGAGGCAGTAGCTATCGAGACCAGCCTGGTCAACATAGAAGCATCAGCTAGAGCTACACATTGAGACCCCGTTTCAGGAGAAAAAAAAAGTTTGGAACCATGTAGAAATGGGTCTGCATAAAATATAATTTAGACAAATTTATTCTGGGAGAGTGAACTGATGTCTGGTGGTGTGTAATGTGTGGTGTGAAAGGAAGCCAGTGCCTCCCCACTCTCCCTAAATTAACTCTTTGAAGCAGTTAATTCAGCAAAAGCTGGGTAGCACATGTCCTTTGAAGTCTCAGTCTTTGATGGGGTTCTGGAGACCGCCTTTACAAGCGTTCTAAATGATGATTAAAGTTGGCTACTCTGTAATGTCTTAGAGTCCAGATGAGCAAGTGAGAGAGTCGACCCGCGGTGGAACGTGAGTGTTATTAGTATTGCACAGATACGAGGCTACCCGTACCTACAAGGAGGCAGAGCGCAGTGGTATCTCAGGCAAAGGCTGGCACGTCCCAAAACAAGCATCACTGGCTACGGTTCCCACCTGGATGTGGTCAGAGGGCAGAGGTTTCTCCAAGAATGCCAGTCTTTCTGGGTTCAGCAGTCATGGCGCGCCCGTGAAATTTAGCCAGTTCTTTAAGATTTCAGCAACCATCGGTCTTCAGAGGCCTATGCAACTTGTTCCTTTTCCGTATCCTCTTAATTTTCAAATATGTGATCGCCGCCGCCGCCACCGCCGCCCCTCCCCTCTCGTGCAGTCTCGAATTGTGAACTTCCAAGTCAAGCTTGAAATGAGAGAGGGCAAAGTTCTCTTAGCCAGAAATCCCAAGCCCTGAAGAACACAGACACTTGGGTGGGGTTTTCTGCAGGTTTCTGTGTAGTACAGTGTGCTGTCATAAATCCATGAGCACAGCGCGTTCACAGGGCCCAGGTGTCACCCCGGAGAATAAACAACTCCAGAGCCCAGTTCTGTGTGCAGCTTAGGCGGTGAGAAGAAGCACTTCACACCCCACAGTGGACGCTCGGCTGTGTGTGTCTGTGTCCTGTTTCTTCTTTCCTGTATCTTTTTGGGGGGTGGGCTGGAGGTTTGCTTTGTCTGCATGGCTTTCCCAAGTGGCTTATCGATAACTGAGAGGAACATAAGATTTATTCTCCTTAGATGCCAGTGGGAGATAAAGAGAAAGCAGCCGCCTTTTAGACAATCGGTTTGAAAGGTGCAGTCACGGCACTCCTCAGAGGCTCCATGGAAATCGCAACCATGCCGATAATTTTGCCTTTTTTCCCCTTTGCAATCTCAGAACGTAAAATCACACAAAACAGGATTCCTACCTGATGTGCACTGTGATGGCTGTGGTGGTGAATACATGCAGGAGGTAGTGAAACTTACACTATATATTTTTGAAATTTTATCAACAGGACTGGAGCAGTGGCTCAGTGATTAAGAACATTAAGACCTGGGCCCGTCCCCAGCGCCCGCATCATGGCTCCCACCCATCTGTAACTCCAGGTCCAGGGATCTGATGCCCTTCTCTGACTTCTGTGGGCACCAGCACTCAAATGGTGCACATACACGTGTGCACACAAAACACTCAGGCACATAAAATACAAGTAAATAATTCTCAATTTTAAAAATTAAGGTGTCTCAGGGGCAGCAGGCAGGCAGGCATGGTGCAGGAGGAGCTGAGAGTTCTACACCTTCATCTGAAGGCTGCTGGCAGAATATGGGTTTCCAGGCAGCTAAGATGTGTATCTTAAAGCCTACGCCCACAGTGACACACCCACTCCAACAGAGCCACACCTCCGAATGGTGCCACTTGATGGGCTAGGCATACTCAAACCACCACACTAGGCTTTTAAGTAAGTCTTAATAAGTACATGTAGAGATTCTGAGACCAAAATGTTTGAGAACCACTGATGTAGATATCATATCCTCTAAAAAAAAAAAAAAAAACAAAAAAAAAACAAAAAACAAACCACTCATGTTCTAGGACAGAAGGACGACCCAGGAGTCCTTTGAGAGTTGCCATTGATAGCCTAAATATCTAATGTTATGACAGAGGTGTGAAGAATTGCACACACAGACACTCTTCTAGTCTGTGTGTAAGTCTACCAACTTTTTGTCAGGCTGATATCATTTCCATTCGGTAGGGAAAGAGCAGATAACAGTGTAAAATCCTAACTGTTTATAATTTGGAAAAGTGCGGATAAGGTTGTGAAACACGGGAAACAGTGGATGTGCACAGGCGGTCATGTGCTGAGCATTGTGGTGCGAGAGCCCAGGAAGGTGAGCATCGAGTGTCCCTTTCCCTCCGCACAGTTCTTTCTAATGTCTTTCCTTCATAGTAACTTCCTAGAGGTGTAGAGTCCCTGAGGCCTGTTTAACTTGTATCTGGGAATTTCACACACTGAGGACAGTATCTTGTCCTTTCATGGTTCTTTGGAAGTACGGTGACATCTGGGTTTGAGACAGCCCTCCACCTGTTTCTATGTTTCACAGTTTATATTGGACCACCTACTATTGTCCATCTTTCGGAGGGGAGGGTTTGAAACCTCTGGGGAAGGGGAGATTAACAGGGCAGCCTTGAGAAATGAAAGGCTTTGATGTTCAGTGAGGAGAAGAAAATGGAGATCATTCTCTTGGCTTGTTCCAAGGACATCCAGAATCTGGAGACCAAAATGGACACCGGACACTTGGCAAGCGTAGGACACCCAGTTCAAACATGTTATATATCAGTCTACTGTAGATGTATTCAGAGGCACAGTATATAAAACATTATTAAGGTTTTCTTGTAAGTATAGACAGTGGGTTACCCCTCACCCACACCCCTCCTTGAGCCTGTGCTGGTCTGCATATGTAATGGAGGCCAGAGGTCAACCTTGGGTGCTTTCCTGGAGAGCCACTGACCTTAGTTTTGAGACAGGGTCTCTTATTAGGACCAGGGCTTGCTGATGAGGTTGGCCTGGCTGGCCAGTGAGCCCTAGGGATCCACTCATCTCTGTCTACCAAGCCCTGGTTTTACAAACACACACCACTGTGCCTGGCTTTTTCTGGGTTCTCCTGGTGTAGCAAGCGCTGAGCCATCTCCCCAGCCTGCCTCTATGTCACCTGTGAGAACTTAGGCTGCGTGGATCACAGTGACCACTGCTAACTCTGTATCAGCCTGTGCTTCTGTGTGGTAGTGACTGTTAGCCATTGCTTACTGGGGACAGAAACTGTTGTTTTAATTCTTCACTGCTCCTCAGGAGGCACATAGCATTTTCCCTGCCTTAGGATGAGCTGGTTCTGGAGCAGTTAAGATGTGCTTAAGCACTTCGCCATCTGTGATGGAGCTGTAATTGCCTCCCACGAGCCTGAGCCTGAGTCTCCGCTCCTGCTACTTATCCTCCTGTGCCCTCCCCGAGGGACGCTGACTCAAGGTTGCCTGCTCTTAGCTGAAGGGAAAAGCCACGTGTCCCAGATGATGGGACTGAGTTAAAATTAAGACAAACTAATTTTACTTGGATGTTTTATTTATCTGCATTTCAAATGTTATCCCCTTTCCCAGTTTCCCCCCTGGAAACCCCCATCCCATCCCCTGACTCCCTGCCTCCATGACGGTACTCCCCACCCACCCACCCCTCCTGCCTCCCTGCCCTGGCATTCCCTACACTGGGGCATTGAACCTTCACAGGACCAAGGGCCTCCCCTCCCACTGATGCCCAACAAGGCCATCCTCTGCTACATATGCGGATGGAGCCATGGATCCTTCCATGTGTACTCATTGGTTGGTGGTTTAGTCCCTGGGATCTCTGGGAGGTCAGGTTGGTTGATATTGTTGTTCTTCCTATGGGGTTGCAAACCCCTTCAGCTCCTTCAGTCCTTTCTCTAACTCCTCCATTGGGGACCCCATGCTCAGTCCAATGGATGGCTGTGAACATCTACCTCTTTTTGCAGTCCTAATGAAACTTTCAAAACAATGAGTCAAATATATCAGGGAATTTTCTCCTGCATTGCATCTGAGCTAAGGAATCTGATGTGATGTGAAGGTGGCCCCAGCCAAGGCCATTTGCTGTTAGGTCTCTGCACATTTATGGACGTCAACAGTCACAATTTTAATTTTCTTTTTCTCGTTTTACGTCTTTTACTACCACAAGTTTATCATTAATAACTTTGCATTTCTATAAAATACTTTGAGATTTTGTCCCCAGACAGGGTCTCATTAATGTAGTCTATCTGGAACTCTCTCTGTAGCCCTGGATGGTCCAATCAGAGACATCTGACCTCCACTGTGTCTTACATGCTGGGGTTAAAGGGTGCAGCACCACACCTTTGAGGGACATCACTGTAAGACTCACACAAGTACAGATTCCTTTCTCCAAGAAATGATAGCACTTCATGTCAAACCCAACAAAACCAGAATTGGTCCAGAAGAGTGGAGGAAAGATGGTATCCCGCAGGCGTGGCTTAAGAGAAGACATGGCCTGCCCCAGCCAAGACGTCTTCGTTTCACGAGGGCAGAGCAGGATCAGTTCTGACGCCAGCTTCCTTCAGAGAGCTTTAGTATTAGTCCTCGTATGAGAAAGCACATTGCTGGGTAAGGGTGCTTCTGCTGTATTGGCGATCCAGCCTAGTGCTCCCATAGGTTTCTCTATGTGAGGGATCGGGTCACTAGGAAAGGTGTTGGTATTTCATGGGGAGGTGGCAGGTCATTCGACTTGAAGTCACTTTCATTGCTTGCCGCCGAAATGACTGATTCTCAGGATGCCGGGTCGCGGTCTGTCACTCATTCTTTGCACTGGCACATCATGTTCCCACCCTCTGCAGATCCTTAGTTCCAGGGCCTCTGTGGGCACCGACGTCCATGGCTCCTCACCCCCTGCTAAGCCATGATGTGATGTATACAGCTTTGCTCTTCCCCTCACGGGGCATCCCGAGACTTGTTCTCCCCTCACACGCTAACTATCCCATACTTGTTCTCCCCTCACACGCTAACTATCCTGAGACTCGTTCTTCCCTCACACGCCAACTATCCCAGACTTGTTCTTCCCTCACACGCTAACTATCCCAGACTTGTTCTCCCCTCACACACTAACTATCCCAGACTTGTTCTCCCCTCACACGCTAACTATCCCAGACTCGTTCTTCCCTCACACACTAACTACACACTAACTATCCCAGACTTGTTCTCCCCTCACACGCTAACTATCCCAGACTCGTTCTTCCCTCACACGCTAACTATCCCAGACTTGTAGCACAGGCACCTCCCACAAAGGAAACGCTGTGTAAGCAGTTTTTAAGCTGAGTTATTTAGGGGATAACGACAAGTCTGTACATAATTAGCACAGATCCTTTTTATTTTTAGGATATTTCAGATCTATGGTTGATTGAAAGTGCGTATGTGGAACTCATGATGCTGAGAATTGACTGTGTTTGCAGTTTCTTTAAAAACCAGAGTGCCTAGTATAAAATGGTTTTGGAAATTTACAATCAAAGTATACCTATAAGCCATAAAGCCATCCAGGGGGCTTTACTCTTCTTTCCCTGGTTGGCTGCCGTGGGGTGTTTGTGAGTGTTTCTGGGCTCGCAGGTGCTTCCCACAGAGCAGAGAGAAACAGTGACATGGTCTCAGTGCGGTGTCCTGCCTTCACTTTGTCTCAGGTGGGCAGTGCTCATAATTCTCTCCATTAGGAGGGAGACTGACAGTCCTGTGTTACTCAGGGCCACTTTTGTCATTTCTTTCCTAGAGGTATATCGCCACCGGAGAACTGGGGAAGGCCACGGACACACTGGATTCTACCGGGAAGGTAACAGAGGAGAAGCCATATGGTAAGGAGCCCCTAAGGCCACTCCCCTCTGCTGATAAGAAAGTTCCTGCGATTGCAGGATGCAGAACTTAAGGTTTAGTAAAGACTTTGGAAGTACCTTCCCCCACCCCGAGAGGAGTGTTTGTAATGTTCAGAACTACGTGTAAGTATAGCTGGGATTCAGGCTGGTTTCCCCCGTGAACGGGTAACAAGACACAGTTATTGTCATGTTGGATTTGACCCGTGTCACGCCTCTATTTTTTTTTTTTTAAGTGACTTCCCAGCTGTTGGAATGAATGTGCCTGAGTGAGTGCTGTGAAAGTCACCACGTGCCTGTGTTTTGGCGTGAAAAGATCCAACAGGGGAGAAGTAATTCTCTGAAATGGAGGGAACTCCCCAGGGCCCACCTGCGTTTGTGTGCCTTTCATACTCTAAGAAGGGTACATAAATGACCTGGTCTCCTAGCAACCCACAGCGCCCGGGGTATTTATAACGCAGCACTCGCGGCATTGCCAGTGAGTTCACCTGTGTGGTGTGTCGCCGATGGTGAAGTATTCGTAAGCATTCTGGCTTTCCCCCATGTCTGACACTAACTCCCCTCGGTTTGGCTGCAGACAGCGTAGTGTCCGCTTCCCCGTGCCTGTATGTTGATTGCCCTCATGACATATTCCACATCATGCCAGTAGCGAGACCAGGCTTTTCTTGCTGACGCAGCTTCTCTTGCCCTGCTGACACCCCTGTGGCACTTGGTATGTGGTTCAGTTAGTCAAGCAATGTAATGAAAATTAAAAACACTCACTTATTTCCACACTTTGGATGTTGAATTACCCTTGACATTGGTATTAGAATTAGTAAACGCTAGCAGACCCTTACCCGGCTGAAGTCCAGCTATGACTTGGAGCTAGTGGAGTTGAAAGGGAAGACAGGCACCTGACAAGAAGCGACGCAGACTCTCGGGGTTTGCCAGGGGGCTGCCCTCCAGTCAGTGCACATAGACAAGTAAGCCTCCTGTGTCCTTATCCCCACTGGCCAAGCATAGCGGGGAAGGGAGCTTCAGAGCTGTGGTGGAACAGGAAGCACGGCCGGAGGAAGCTTTAACTTCCGTCTGCCATGACCTAGCCTGGGCTGTGAGCATTTCCTACCTCTTTATCTGCCATCTCCTAAGTAGTGATGCTTTAGCTTCCTGTTGTACTGAAAGGTGTCTGGGCGCCACACAGACACGTCATGACCCCGAGGCTGGAGCAGTAGCTGAGGCAGAACTGATAGCAACTGGACTAGGGAGCTGGGGGTTGAGCCAGAGACTTCTGTAGTTAGCCTTGAGTATCAGGCGATACTCCCTGATTCCCGATGCCTTGTGAGGACAGTAAGGAGGTGGTCAGCGGTGACCCAAGCTTGAGGTTATAAAACTGGCTGGGGAATGCTGCCGCCCAGGGGAACACTTTCTTTTTAACAAAGAAGCATTTGTTAATTTGTACCTTTGTTTATGCTAAAGAAAGCTCAGAGTTAGAGAGAGACTTGGTGGGTGAAGTGATTTGCTGCTCAAGTGTGAACCCCTGAGTTCTAATCCCCAGGACCCAGGTAGGTCTGCATCCATACTCGGATCTCGAGATCCAGCACAGGAGACTCCAGTATCATGGGCCTGCTTCTTTGGCATCTGCAGCAGCAAGCATGGTGGCGGGCAAGGACTCGAGGTTCTGACCTCTACATGTGTGCATGGATGGGCACTCCCCCACAGACACACACATGCATTCTCAAACACACACTTACACATGCACATGTCCTCTCTCTCACACACACAGATACTCACATACACACACAGACATTCACATGTACATGTACACACACACAGATCCTCACATGTACATGCACAGACACACATACACACTCGCACAGACACATGCATGCCTTCTCAGACACACACTTACACATGCACATGCCCTCTTTCTCACACACACATACTCACATATACACTCACACAGAACCCATTCACATGTACATGCATACACACACACAGAGATACATGTACGTGCACAGACACACTCACATACACACTCACAGACATTCACATGTACATGCATACACACACAGAGATACATGTACATGCACAGACACTCACATACACACACAGACACTCACATGTATATACACACTCAGACACTCACATGCACACACACATTCACATACACACATACATGCACTCACACACATACACACTCACACACACACTCACATGTACACACACACTCACATACACACTCACAGACACTCACATGCACACACACACTCACATGTACACTCACACAGACACTCACATGCACAGGCACACGCACACACACACACATTTTTAAAAGCTAAAGAGTAGCTTTCATGGGACGCCAGAGAGGCACGCCCGTCACACTGTTTGCCGAGCAGTATTTGAGACTGGAGGATGACAGCTCCAGATGTTCTTAGCAGATTGGCAGGATTTTTTCATTTCCCTCAGTAAATCATCAAATATTTGCTATCTGAAGCCACAGTGGTGAAGCCACCAAGGACAAGAAAAGGGGGGTTAAAGTCTAGCTTCTGCCCTAAGGGGGAATTGCTTACAGTCCTCTGAGGCAAGTGTTTCATGTGCCTTTGTAGTGTTATCCTGAAATAAAATCGGAGCCTGGACCTGTCTGCAGACACATACACTTAAAATCAACACAGTGCAGTCCACGCACTGTAAAGAAGGAATAATTTGCACCAAGTAACCGCTGTGTAGATGCAGATGCTAGGACACTGCAGCTCTGGAAGCAGCAGCTATGAACCACCGACTGTGGTGACAGGCCTTGTGTCAGTGACTCAGTACGTGGAACGCTAGGAAGAATGACTTGCTTTGAGATGTACGGTGAAGTTCTAGCATCTCCTCATGCTGGGTCCTCGTCTTACCGGTGTTAAAGCTTTGTTATCAGCTTTTATAGAGTGAGCACAGATAAATCCACAGTCCAGGTCTTTGTCACGAAGAGAACTCCCAACTACGGTTCTGGAACCCTCCCTCCCTGCCCAACGGGAGCCACGGCCCTTCTGCCTTTTCCCAGTGTAGACTAACTTCCGAGTTACGGTGAGAAGCCTTACACAGCGTGTGTCCTTCTATGTCTGGATTCTCCCTGTGTTCATGTGAGATTTATCCACGAAATTACATGCCACCATCTTGAAGTCTTTTTATTTGCTGTGCTTGCTTGTACATACCACTTCACATGCACATACCACTTCTCATGCACATACCACTTCTCATGCACATACCACTTCACATGTACATACCACTTCACATGCACATACCACTTCACATGCACATACCACTTCACATGCACATACCACTTCACATGCACATACCACTTCACATGCACATACCACTTCACATGCACATACCACTTCACATGCACATACCACTTCACATGCACATGTAATGTACACAGCACGTTCTCTTTTAAAAAAGATCTACATATTTATTTCATGTGTTTATGTGAGTTCCTGTGTGGGCATGTGTGCACATGCACATGTCTACACTTCATGTATGGCATTTGATCCCCTGGGACTGGAGTTATAGGCGGTTGTGAGCCACCATGTGGGTTCTGGGAAAGAAACCCAGGTCCTCTGCAACAGCAGCCAGTGCTCTCATCTACCGAGCATCTCTCCTGCCTGCACGTTTGTCTGGCTTTGCTGGGTGCTGGATCCAGTACCTCATGCATAGCGACAGGTGCTGTATATCACTGAGCATTGGACCTAGGCCTCTTCAGTTAGTAGACATGCGGGTTGTTCTCAGTT
Organism: Rattus rattus; assembly: GCF_011064425.1. Lineage (NCBI taxonomy): Eukaryota > Metazoa > Chordata > Mammalia > Rodentia > Muridae > Rattus > Rattus rattus. The sequence goes on along the minus strand of NC_046155.1, from coordinate 58,673,917 downwards.
TGGAATTTCACAGAACAAAACTACACTTTGAGCTCATTTCTCTTGTGTTTGGACTCTTAGAGCTGGGTTCCAGTGTGCTCAGGTGTTTAACTGCGCTGGAAATGTACAATGGTTTTTCAAAGTCGTGTTTCCTCAACATTATGCAAGTTCCATGTGGCCCAAACCTTGAACAGCCCGTCATGTCAATTCATGTGATTTACTTCATGCGTTCCAGTGAGTGGGCAGCAATCCGCTGACCTGTGGTGGCTTTTGGCAGGGGCAGGGCAGGACAGTGCCTTAGCATTCTGTTGCCCACTTCCTTCTCTGGCGAGTTGTCTCACTGAGTGTTTGAGTAAAGAGCTCACATCCGCCTGCCTGTGCGTGCGCGCGCGCGCACGCACACACACACACACACACACACACACGACTTTGTTAAACAAGAAAATATTTTTCTGTGTTCTAGAGATTTTTATTGCTTTGCCTCTGGCATTACATGTCCAGTCCTTTTTTTTAACCTTCGAGGATATCCAGTTGGCCTACTTTCTCCACGATTCTGCACGCCACAAATCAGGAGCCTCAGTAGGTGTGGGTTTGTCTGGAATCTGCATTATCAGTTCAGCGAGCTGGTCCCTCCTTGTCTCAGCACCAAAGGATCTGCTGTCGTAGAGAAAAAATAGATCTGCCCACCTTGGGTATTACAGACCCTCCCCCCCTTAAAAATAGCTATTTTATTGAAAGAGCTCACCTTTTCTCTTTTGCAGAAATTTGATATCTTTTAAATCATGAACAGGAAGTGGGTTTGCAGAGGGGTGGGAGGCAAGTCTTGTGCAGGAAACCGTGGCTGCCCTGGGTTCATGAATGGGGGATTAGCCATGTCGTGTCCAGAAGACAGCGTTAACAAACGTTTTCTTTGAATTCTTTCATTTTGTTTTCTCCATATTCAAATGTAAACTAACTGCACGTTTCTGGAGTTGATCCAGCATGGTCAGCATGTATTATGTACTGTACGTCACAGGTGAAGATTTGGCGGGGGGTGGGGGGGGCTGGGTCTGTGGGGTTTATATTTGTTTTCTCTCCCCTGGCCCTGGGCCTAAGAATTAGGTTGATGTGAGATCTCTCTCTCTCTCTCTCTCTCTCTCTCTCTCTCTCTCTCTCTCTCTAAGATTTATTTTATGAATGTTGAGTACACTGTCACTGTCTTCAGACACACCAGAAGAGGACATCTGATCCCGTTACAGATGGTTGTGATGTGGTTGCTGGGAATTGAACTCAGGACCTCTGGAAGAGCAGTCAGTGCTTTTAGCCGCTCAGCCATCCCTCCAGCCCGATGTCACTGTTTAAATCTGGTGTTGGCTTTGTGGTGCTTGCGCGCATAAACCCAGGCCTCCACGGTGGCCTCGCCTCTGAGCTGTGCTCTTGCCCTGCTTTTCTTGGCTTTTAACAGCTTTCCCATTTTCTGTCCAGTTGAAATTACTTCTTTTTCTACTTTTCGTAGTGCCTACTGGTAACACCAGATGTGCTTTTATAAGGAAAGTTTCGGATTACAAACTTTTAAACTCGCTGTTTTAAACTCCTGTCTGCTGTTCTGTTGCACACTTCATTGTACGGGTGTTTCTCCCCACGGTCCTGTCTAGTGGATCTGAAATTCCAAACTTAGTCGGCGTGAAGTCGTTCCTAGTGTTCCCTTATGATTCTTTTGATGAATATGGAACTTTATAAAACTATAAGAAAAGACAAAGTAACTTTTCCCCATCAGCTAAGTCTGCCTGCTGTTCCCCTGGGGCCCTTTGTTAGCTTTCTCACTGGGAGTTAATTTCTGTGTATGATCTCAGAGGGGTGTGTGAGCGTATGAGTGTGCGCATGCAACTGGGTATTAAGCTATTTCAGTGCCAGGTTTTCAAAACCTGCTCCTTCTTTCTATACCTTTGAGCATCTGTCAAACACCAGGGGCCTCATACACTTGCTTTATTCTGCAGTCCCCTCTGTCCTTCTGTCTGTCTGCCTGTTTTTTTTTTTTTTTGTTGTTGTTGTTGTTGGTTTTTTTTTTTTTTTTTTTTTGGTTCTTTTTTTTTGTTTCGGAGCTGGGGACCGAACCCAGGGCCTTGCGCTTGCTAGACAAGTGCTCTACCACTGAGCTAAATCCCCAACCCTTGTCTGCCTGGTTTTATGCCCGTTGCTCTGTCTGATGACGAGAACATTGAGCCATAGGTTGTTAGTACTCTGACTGACTTTCCATGATTTCTGTACAAGTTTTGAGTACCCCCCCCTCTGTATCTCTCCATCTCTCTCTGTGTTTCACTCTCCTGCTCTGTACACATCTCTGTCTCTGTCTCTCCCTCTCCCTCTCTATCCCTCTGTACCTTACTCTTCCCCTCACACACACAGACTGGATGTGTGGGGTGTGTGTGTATGTGCATGTGCATGTGTGTGTATGTGCACACGTGCGCGCATGCATGCTTGCTGAGATTTCTACCTTTAGTTGATCCTATCTCTCTGTAGAGTCTCCCAACCCAGGAAACAAGATTAGCTCTCCCTATGTAGGCCATTAGTTTGGGCAGCCATACTCCTAGATTTCAGGGTGCTCATTCATGTCTTAGGATATGAAATTGTTGTGTGTTTCATATTTTGGTGCTCTTCTGACTATTCATTTCTCCTGTATAGAATGGGATGGTTTTACATATTAATCTTTCACTGTTCAACCTTGTTTAACACATCTGTACAAATTGCTTTTTATTTCAATTCTTGGGATACGTCTAGGCTGATTTTCAGACCTATGCTAGTGGCTTCTAGCTTTTTTGGAGTCTATGGTGAGTGTCTAAGGTGTACAACAGGTCCTTCTGTGTGCAGATCTTTGTAACAGCTTTTGACAGTGATTATGTTTGTAATTTATACTGATTCACTATATGTATGTATAGCTTAGAACTCAGCCAGGTCTCATAAATCAATCTCTCTCTCTCTCTCTCTCTCTCTCTCTCTCTCTCTCTCTCTCTCTCTGTGTGTGTGTGTGTGTGTGTGTGTGTGTGTGTGTGTGTGTGTGTACTTGCCTCAAATCCTGGCTCTCCCTGACTCCCCACCCACTAACCTGCTCATTGGAATCCTGATCTTTACCTGAGAGTCGCTCTCTACCATTCCATGCAGAAGCACATTCTAAGGGTGTTGCCTTTCCCTTCTCCTCTCAGAGAGTACAGCCCTCACTAGATGGAATAGCCAGGAATGGTGGTTGACTGGTCAGTCCTTTTCTGGCTTAGCAGCTGCTGTGGTCACAGGACTGTCCAGTTATGACTTCTTGTGGTACAACATTGAGCTTCACTCTGTCCTTCTGATTTTCGCTCTGTTGTTCAGGTATCAACCCCTGTGCTGTGTGCATGGAAGGACGGGTGCATTGTAAGCAATCAGTGATTGTATAGCTTGTTCACGTACATGTTAATTTCATGGGGATGAAGTGTGTGTGTGTGTGTGTGTGTGTGTGTGTGTGTGTGTGTGGTGTGCATGTGTCCGTGTGTCAGTGTGTGCAGTGTGTGTGTGTGTGTGTCTCTGTGTGTGTGTGGTGTGTGGTGTGTGTGTGTGTGTGAGTGTGTGTCTGTGGTGTGCATGTGTTCATGTGTCCGTGTGTGCAGTGTGTGTGGTGTGTGTCTGTGTATGTTCGTGTGTATGTGTGTGAATGTGTCTCTCTGTGTATGGTGTGTGTCTGTATATGTCCATGTGTATGTGTGTGAGTATATCTCTGTGTGTGTTTCGTGTGTCTGTGTGTGTATGTGTCTGTGTGCATGTGTCCCTGTGTGTGTGTATGAGTGTGTGTCTGTGTGTGCATGTGCATGTTTAGTGTTGGAGATTGAACTTGGGACATTTTTTTCTTGTTAGGCAGTTGATTTACCGTGGAGCTACAACCCAAGCCTAGAGAAATACTTTTTAAAATGCAATTCAAATGAATGCTTTCACACTGATGGCTCCTTATTTACTGAACAAAGAGTGAGATACCCAGGCCCCTTTGCACCTGAGCTATGCCTCTCTTCTCTAAGTTCATCACTGGGTATCTCTGATGTGGAGAATTTTCTTCTGCATTTTTTTATGTAGAGGCATCTGATTGGACGAATGCTGGGCTTCAGACACAGCCGGCAGGCTTCACTGCATGCACATGTGCCACAGGCTTGGGTTTTATTATCAAGTAACCTGTTCTTTGGGCTTCCATCTGGTCGTCCTAACATTGGATAAATTATTGGCCTTGGTGACTTCTAAATGTCCTTCAACCTGGAGATTCTATTACCCTGAGCAAATTAAATTTCAGCAAGAACGTCTTGAGTACCATCTTTATAGCGTATGTTACCTCAGAGGAAAAACGGGCTTTGTCTTCAAAGCCCAAGATCTCGTTGGTGAGCTAATAGCTTAGCATGCTATGGAAAATGGTAGAACGATCAGCACGTATCACAGATGCCTGAGCTAGAAAGTATGATGAGAAGGAGCATGTCTCGGTGTCTGTCTGTCTGTGTATGTGCCTCTGTGTGTGTGTGTGTCTATGTATATGTCTATGTGTGTGTATATGTGGTTCTGTGTGCTTGTGTGTGGTGTCTGTATATGTCTTTGTGTGTGGTGTCTACATGTATATATGTCTGTGTGTGTGTGTGTGTGTATCTGTGTGTCTGTATATGTCTATGTGTGTGTATATGTGGTGTCTGTATGCTTGTGTGTGGTGTCTGTATATGTCTGTGTGTGGTATCTGCATGTAGTATATATGTCTCTGTGTGTGTGTGTATGGTATGTCTCTGTGTGTGTGTCTGTATATATATCTGTGTGTGTATGTGTGTGTGTCTATGTATATATCTGTGTATCTGTGTGTCTGTGTATATGTCTGTGTGTGTGTCTATATATCTCTGTGTGTGTATCTGTGTGTCTGTGTATATGTCTGCGTGTGTGTGTGTGTATGTGTGTCTGTGTCTGTGTATATGTCTGTCTGTGTGTGTGTATCTGTGTGTCTGTGTATATGTCTGCATGTGTGTGTATGTGTGTATGTGTGTCTGTGTCTGTGTATATGTCTGTGTGTGTGTGTATCTGTGTATATGTCTGTGTGTGTGTCTGTATATATATCTGTGTGTGTATCTGTGTGTCTGTATATATGTCTGCGTGTGTGTGTATGTGTGTATGTGTGTCTGTGTCTGTGTATATGTCTGTGTGTGTGTGTATCTGTGTATATATCTGTGTGTGTGTGTATCTGTGTGTCTGTGTATATATCTGTGTGTGTATCTATGTATATGTCTGTGTGTGTGTCCAGGTGCACACACACGCATCAGTGAGAGAGTCACTGAAGCAGCACAGAAGCGAGCACACTGGCAGAACAGGGATGTCAGGGAGGAGCAGAGCCGGGCAGGAACAGAAAGCTGTCTGGTCTGGCTTTGAACCGCCCGGCTGAGTTCACACACCGTAGCAATTTTACCAGCCATGGCATCTTGTTAGCGAGTTCAGCCTGGTGGTGGCAGAGGCTGTTCCGTTTAGCCTAACTAAGGTGCCCCTGCAGTCACTTCCTAGTGTCACAGTAGAGTGGGACCCAGCCTCTGAGCCCCATGGCTGAGCAGGGAACAGGGCAGAGCTCTGTGCTGGGGGCTGCAGCGCCTCACTGAGTCTTGTTCGTGTTTAGTTACAAGGTCATAGTGAGGCCAAGACCGTCTTGCTGGGTGCTCACAGTATTCCCCTGATGCCCTTTTTTATCATGGGTTTGGAACAATTCAGAGCACAATAATTTTTGATTAATATTTAAAAAAAAAATCAAATATACATTTACCCTAAAGTTTAAATTTTCTGAAAAATAAGAACATTGGCTGTGATCTAAATGAGTTATAGAATGTTTCCAAGGCCTGGTTCTTTCCTGAAGCAGATGTAAAGACTCTTCTACAAGTATGGAAACCCAGATCCTGAGCTCGCGTGCTGCGCTTTTGACCATCTGCAGGCAGAGAGTGATTTCAGCACCGCGTCCTTCTGTCAAATGCACCGAACAGACCTGAGAATGTGTCTGACACGCGGAGAGCGTTATAAGTCTTTAAATCTTCTAAAATCCACCTTTGAAAATGCTTACGGAGCATGCCAACGTCCTTGCTGCGTGGATTCCTTCTCCGTGCTGGTTTGTCTTTAAGCTGACTAAGAGTGATCGTTTAAAAGCAGAGGGGAGTCCCAAGAGCAGAGCAGGGTCGGGAGACAGATCAATAGCTCTGCTTGGAGACGGAGGCGAATGTGCGTGTATGAAATTTATTCCACAGCATAGAACAGTTTTAAATTCTATCAAGCGAAACTGACGGCACAGCTGTGCCCGCTGTCCTCTCTGCTGTGACAGACACTGGACAGAGGGCCCAGAGGCAGGGAGCTCAGCCGCGCGGGTGTTATCCGCCTGCCCTGTCATCACCCTGTATTGATCGCCATAGGACCGCGTCTGTAGCTAATTTCATATCTTTCTTGGAGTTTTCTAAAGACACCGTCAGAATCACCCGTGCATATATGATGCATTCTTTTAAAGCAAGGAGTAACTGGGGTAGGGTGGGAATCCAACCGGGGGAATTAAGTGTCTATAAAAATTAACATTCGTTGTTTTCATCTCACTGATGCTTATTTTATTCTCTTCATCGAAGGCAGCATTTGGCCTATGGGACTTGCACTGCAGTTTCACTGTTTTTATTCATTCATTCTTTTAAAATTAATCTTAATTTTTTACATGTCTAATTACACCACATGTGAACTAAATGGTGGGATCAAGGCTAAAGCAAGGGCCCTGGAGAGTCTGGGGTTCATGATAGGGCAGAAGGCAGGTCCAGACATTTCATTTGTGAGGCTGTGCAGAGAGCTCGCCACATGGCAAACTCAAGTTTTGCTTTTTGGAATGTTTAGATTTTTATTTTATTTATTTTTAGTTTTTGCTATTGTTTTTAACTTGCTATTGATTCTTTGTGAGTTTCGCATCATGTACCCCATCCCCTCCTATCCAGTCTGCCCTTGCAACATCCCCCCAAAATAAAAAGCACACACACAAACAAAACAAAAATAAAAAGCCCAAGTCATAGGCAGCTTCTCATTGCAGAAGCACTAGTGTGCCCCACAGTCTATCCCTCTGTCCACATATCTTCACTTGCAAATGCTTACTGAGTCACTGGTCTGTTTCAGGGTCCCTGGTTTCTGTGAAACCATCAACACTGGATCCTCACCGGGACTCCTCCCGGTTCTTGTTGCCCAGTGTCATGGAGATCCTGCAGCTTTGATCAACAAAACTGGCTGGCATTTCCGTGTGCCCCATCAGTTCACAGATGGTGTAGATTTTGGGGTGGACCACTTCAGAGCCCTGGATTGGTCTTGGTGGCAGCTAAACTGGGCAGCTCACTGGCTCTCCCTTACAGGTGCCCCCAGGGCAAGCTCTCCTGCACTGCTCTGGCTTGGCCACCCATCAGCAGGAGGCAGGGTCAGATCTCCTGCTTCCCTTGGGACCGACTCACCCACTCCCACATTTCTCAGGCAAGGCACAAGGCCCTCTCCCAAGTAATGCAGATAAGGAGGGGCAAGACTAGCTCTCCTGCTCTCAGATGTTGGGGCCAGTTCCCCTGACTGCCGCAGGTGGTGAGCAGAGAGTTGGGAGAGGGCATCACCCCCTTGTCCACCCCACCTCATGGCAGATGAGAGGTGGGAGCAGCTCTCTGGTGCTCATGCCCATGGGGCCAGCTCACCTGCACCTGCCCCACCAGGGTCACCTCTACTGTGCTGCCCAGGTGAGGTGTAGGGTACACTCTCCTGAGTGTGGCAGCTGGCAAGGGGCAGAGTGAGTTCATTCCCTCTCATGACCCTGGGACCAGCTCTCCTGACTTCTGCAAGTGGTGAAGGACCAGGGAGGGAGAGCATCATTGCTGCACCCACACTGCCTCCCAGCAGAGAAGTGGTGGGGTCAGATCTACAGCCATGCCCTGAGCCATGCCCCTGCTACCCAGGCCAGCTCCACTGTGCTGCCTAGGTGAGGCTCAGGGCCTGCTCTCCCAAGTGCTGCTGCCAGTTAGAGATGGGGCTAGCTCTGCAGAGTCCCTCAGTCTGAGGGGGAGAGCCAGTTCTGCACAGCCCTCGAACATCTACAAGGTCCCAGGTAGCTTTCTCTAGTGGTAGCAAGAGCTGTGGACATTGACACCGACCCCTGACCCTGCATAGCCACAGATCCAGACCTGGCTCTTAGTGGTAGGTTGGGCAGCATGGCCTCAGATGGTTACTGGCTACACACAGAAGGCTGTTCCTTCCATACCTCCAGTTCGACCTCTCTCCATAATTCTCACACTGTTCTGTTTCTCTTTCTCTCCTGTCTGTCCACCACGTGCGTGTACATTGTAGTGGTTCCCACTGCAGGTGTGTCTCTGGGTGACCTCCTCTGTCCACACTGCATGTCACGGAGCAATGTGCCCTTAAGTGGCATGGTGGCAGGCAGGTCTGTGGACATCCTCCTGTGTTGGACTCTGTGTCCTCCACCCCGCCCAGTCCTCTGTGGAGCGGAGGGCGGGTCTCTCTTTCCTCAGCAGCACCTTGAGGCATGCATGGCGGTTGGCAGATCTCCAGATGTCTTCTGCTTATTTATTTGTGTAGCTGTTACCTACGAACATCTATACTACCGTGTACCTGGTGCCTTGTCAGGCCAGACAGGGCGTCAGAATCATAGAGGGTTGTGAGCCACTGGGTGATTGCTGAGTGTTAAACTCAGGGTCTCAGGAAGAACAGCCAGTGCTCTTAACCACTGAGCCATCTCTCCAGCCCCTGTAATTCCTGTTTTATTAGAAAAAAATGACTTCACAGTTGGGGCTGTTGCCTCTGTGGCCATTGTCATCTTCCCTTGGTTCATTTTTGGCAGATAAAATAACACAAGAAGATATCGAAGGCATTCTGCAGAAGTTTACTGGGAATATAATGCAAGTACCCCCCCTGTAAGTGCAGTTATTGAATTTATGTTTAATTGTATCATCTGTTGGTTAACCATTAATTAGAATAAGGTGGGCCTCCTTCTGCCATGTTTGATTCTGGACATTGTGTATTAGAACAAAGAGATGAGCCCACCCAGCTCGGATGCAAAGCCTGACCCCAGGGCAAAGCTGTGTTTCCCTCTGCTGGATGTCAGCGCAGCCTGGCCTCTGTGCACCGTGCTTCACTGGCTTTTCAGGTCTATCTGTAGACAGAGGCCAGAGAGGCCACTGTCCCGCAATTACAGTGTAAGAACCGTGCAGGAGTGACAAAATGGTGACTCACGGTCCCAAGTGTTTCCTGTTTGGCCCCAGAATATTTTAATTTTTTAAATAATCTTTTTAAAGATTTTTTTATCTTACATGAGTGCCCTATCCACATGTACACCTGCACACCAGAAGAGGGCATCAGATCCCAGGATCGATGGTTGCAAACCACCGTGTGGTTGCTGGGAATTGAACTCAGGACATAGAACAAAACACCACAGCCCAGGAAGCTATTTCTCATGGTGAACACCTGTTTTCATGAGGTGTGTCGCATGGCAAAGGGATGAAGGCATTTGTCTGGGGTAACATCCCTGCCACGAGGGCTGTTTCTGACCTGGATGCCCTCCGAAAGGCCTCTCCCCTTGATGCCATCATCTTGGTACTTGGGATTTCAGCAGGTGACTGGGAGGTGGAAGCACCACTCCGCCATGTCCGTGTGAACATCACTGTTTGACACAAAGGCCTGCGTGCCTACAGGATGCACCAGGACATGTTACTGACAGTTCTTTTAGGATTTAGGTTTCTTCAAGATTTTTCTCAAATATAAAGCTTTTACATTTTTTCAGCAGAACCTGCATTAAATGTTTGAATCATTTGTTAAACTAAGTTAAATATAAGTCTATCATACATGAACTGCTTTAGCATTCTCTGTGGTTATCCACAAGTTTGTGATGTTTACCGTGTGAGACTTTCCGGGAGAAACTGTCCCTGAGCTGGGGACTAGTGAAGGGCGCTGATAAGGTTGCCTATAGGAACATTAAAGAAGAAAATGGATGCTGTTCACTGCTTACATCTGTCTCAGATGCACAGGGACTTGGTCCTGAGCCAGCGGCAGGCCCTGAGCAAAGACTAGTTGATTTCAGGAATGCTCCCAGTGTGAGAGGCTCATCATCCTTCGCTCCCTGCTGCCTAGGACTCCTCCCTCAGCCTCTTACCGTCTCATTCCCACTCTCTCCTTATGCACAAGCTATTCTGCACTGAAGAAGGATGGACAGAGACTCTCAACGTTAATGAAGAGAGGCGAGACTGTTGAGGCCAGGCCGGCCAGGCCAGTGACTGTTCACAGCATCTCCCTCCTGAAGTTCCAGCCACCATTCTTCACGCTAGGTAAGACGTGAGACAGTCTGCTTCGCCTGTATACATTTGTGCTTTGTGTGGGGCTATTTTTACATGGTTGGAACGGATCTCTGTGGTCTTGGAATTGTTTTGAATGTCAGAAAAGTTATGGTTTGATTTCACAGGAGGCAAATGTAACTAGCCTCTTAGAGGTTCAGAGACAACAGGACTAGACTGGCTTTCGCATGTTTTATGATCATCTTACTATAAACCTGGGAGTAATATACCTAGGATCTCTTTAGTGGAGTAAGGAGAGGATGTGTATTTTCAAGATTTTAGAGTTGGGGCCTGGAGCGATAACTCAGCGGTTAGAAGCACTGACTGTTCTTCCAGAGGACCTGGCTTTGATTCCCAGCACTCATGTGGTGGCTTACAACTGTCCACAACTCCAGTCTCAGGATCTCTGACCTCTGACCTCTTTGGGAAGGAGGTGAGGCACACGATATTCAGACCTACATGCAAATAAATACTACACATGTAACAAAGTAAACATATATGTAAAATTTTTAGTTTTATCTTACAGACACTTTTCCTTACATTTCTCACACTTAACTATGTCTCATTTTAGAGTAAATATTGATTTTTTTTTTCTTTTTTTTCAGAGCTGGGGACCAAACCCAGGGCCTCGCGCTTGCTAGGCAAGCGCTCTACCACTGAGCTAAATCCCCAACCCCAAATATTGATCTTTTAAACAAAGCATTTTTAGTTAATTGGGGCTAAAAGGCAGACTGGTTTTTATCAGCCCCCTTCTCTGTGAACGGCAAGTTACTGATGTGAAAATATCTAAGACAAAAGTGTTCTTGGACACCTGGTTACAGTTTCAGTTCAGGCTGTCAGTTTGAATATGTGATACATACTCCAAGGAAATTAAAAAGCCAAAACACTTGTTTATACAGTTTTAAAATAATACAAGGCTGTATAGTTGTTTGTCCTCAGGCTCCTGAAATTGATCCAACGAATAATTTCACAGTAACTGTGAGTAGAATCCCTTTCCCATGGGACATCCCAAAGCCTTCCCTTGGGATACACAGGAAGTTCCTGCAGACGGTGGTGTCGTTACAACAGGGCTCTGCCTTATGTTTCCTGACTCTGAATGGCTTGACAAATGAACAAAAACAAACAAACAAACAAACAAACAAACAAAAAGCCCAGTTCTACCAAGTCGTCAGTCATATGTTCCATTTGCTCCATGAAAGCGCAGGCCCCACTGCACTGAGAGCAATAAAACGAGAAGGATCGGGTTTCCTGACTGCCCTGAGTCAGAGAAGTGCTGCACTCTATTGACTGGAGAGTGTGGAAGAGCCCGTGTGCCTGGCCCCTGCAAAGGGGTGTCACATATGTCACCAGCACACACGTCACACACACACACACACACACACACACACACACACACACACACACGCACGCACCTGTCTCTTATACACATCTAGATGTGTATAAGAGACAGCATATACACATACACACACACATACACACACGCACACACACACACGCATGCACGCACACACACCAGCTCTGCCCCCCCTTCCTGTCTCAGTTGTCTCAGATGCGAGATGTAGAAAAGCATTTGGATGCAACTAGAGACAAAGGTGGATGCCCCACTCAGGGTGCTGATGAGCTCCTACTGCACGCCCTGCTTTCTGCCAAGCGTGCACCAGGAGACGGCTGTCAGCTCGACGGCACCGTGTGGCTTAGATTTGTTTCATGTTTTGGTTATGTTTTTCTCAGAAATAATTCTGAGGAAACACTCAAGAACACAGGACTCTCCATGTAGTTGGTGTTTGGTTATATATTTTTTCCCCCAAATGCTATAAAATCTGATTTCTGACCACTTCAAGCATAGTAAATGAACTAAGTATACAAATCTGAAAATACTTTTAGCATCCCCAGCTCGTGAGAGCAGAGCTGGGGTTTCTCTTTCAAGTCTATTAAATGAACAAGGCCAAGGTATTAGGTGGCTTGGCTTGCCAGTTAATTTAAAATGTGTTCATGACTTTCTGCCGACTCCACACTCAGACTTTTGAATCTCACAAACACATATGCTGCCAGATGAATAATTTATGGTTTAGCACATAAATATTTTATGGCTCCATTGTTTGCATAGTCGTTTTTACATGTGTTGAAGAGCATCGTTTTTATGTAAAGTGGGGCTCTCTGAGGTCAGCCTCTCACCCAGCGCTGTTAACCTTCCAGATGTTGAATGTGGAGGAGGCTTTTACATCCGAAGCTTGGTCAGTGACATTGGCAAAGGTAAGCAGGGAGTGAATTGTGAACCGTCATGCAGAGAGTAACACTCCTCTCTGGCGGGAGAGGGAAATCTCTGTTCTCCATTTTCCCCGAGTAGTGGCTGAGGAACTGAGCGAACGGCTGTTCTTAGCTCAGATGCATTGTGGGTTTATGATGTGCATTTCTGAGCCCTGGTGGCTGCCATGAGGCGCTGGTAATGGAGGAGGAGCACAGAGACGAGCAGACGAGGAACACAGAGAGAGCGGGTAGAAAGCCTACATTTTTCCAAGTAAAAAGCATTTTAACTGAAAGTAGAGGTCAGGAAAAAAATTTATCCATCTAAAAATTATTTACATTGATTCAAGTCAATTAAAAAAACCTGGAAGCCACAATCTTAAGCACCCAGAAAGGGCAGGCTCTGCCTCCACTGTTCCCTGGTCACAGGACGGTGGGCCGGTCACATTATCCTATTTGCAGAGTATTGGGAATGTTCATGTCCTGGGCTTGCTTCATATGCCAAGTGTGACAAACAAGTGTAAGTTTAAATCCCTGCGTAAGCATTGACTTACCTCAGGCTCTGGGCTCTTGTGCTGGGCTGGCACCCTGAGAGGTCAGAGGTGAGCTCTGTTAACTGGAAGACTCGTGGCTGACCTTGCATTCTTACTTTTGGGTGCCGTAGAACTCTCTTCCTGCGCCACCGTGCTGGAGCTGACCCGCACCAAACAGGGGCCCTTTACACTGGCACAGCATGCGCTCCCCGAAGACAGATGGACCATCGATGACATCGCACGGTCCCTCAAGCGCTGCACGTCCCTTCTGCCAGAGGAGCTGACGTTTAAAAAATCCAAATCCGAGCCGTCCAGTGACCAGGCCTTAAGCTGTGGGTACATAACTCTAAGGGAGACAAAGAGAGAAGACGACACAGTTAAGACGCTTTGAGCCCGGCCGGGGAGGATCATTTCCGGGTTGGTGTATATCCTGACCTGACCCAGGAATGCCCACACACTTCTTCAGGTCTTTGCAAGATGTTGTAATGTCTCTGAATGATGGATCTGACTGGATTCAGATAAATAAGTTTTCTGAATTTGATCTTCCCTTAGTCTTTTTCCTGTGAAAAAGTTGAACAGAATTCTGATCACAGAGGACTGAGGTCTGAGCTGCAGGTCCCACAGAGGTATCATATCCGCTCTGTCAGACTCGGGGAGGGCGCTCATTGTTCTGAAATCCTCTGAATATTCGAAGTGCTCAGTGCTGAGCCGTCCGTGTGCTTGCAGAGCTGTGGCTGCTGGGAAGTGCCGGTGGGCTGAAGTCATCTGTGACTGTGTTTCTTAGATCTTGAAATGAAACGTTTCCCTAATAAATATTTGTGAGTGCACAAACTCCTGCTTCGACCACTGGCAGAGTGGAAATAGCCGAAGAGGTGATTCATTCCATCCCTATTTTCAGCAGAGTTCGGCTCCTGGAGCTGTGTACTCTGTGGCAGCTATTTCTGTGGTCAGCCACATGGTGTCAAGTTACTAAAAAGGGATCTTTCAGAATATAAACTAAAGGGTGTATCTTGAATTAAAATTCTCTGCTGCCCGTTCTTTAGTGCCTCTCCATGACTGCGGAACCTGATCCAGTGACGTGGCTTCTGGAGTCACTAGGAACATGATCACATTTTAAAACAAATTCTTATGAGTGCGTCATTGTTTTGTCATGGGAATGTCTATTCTTTCATTGTGTGTTTTGGGTTCTTGTCTGCAGGACGCTGGAGCTGGAGAGGCGAGGACTCGTCTCTGCACCCCCCCCCCAGCAGGTGGCCCTTGTTACTTCAGCTACCGGAGACACAACACCCACCTCCGGCCTCTGGGCCCCGTGAACACCCAGGCCTCCACACACATAAATAAAATAATTACTTTAAGAGGTATAGAGACTTAGTGCAGGATGCCCCCTCATGTAGCCAGGCTTCCTTCTCTTTCTACCTCCCAAGTGTGGAGACTACAGGCATCACCGCTGTCTCCTGCAGAACTGTAATGCGGTCTACACTGTAGTGAGATCCAGGTCTCCTTCATTTACTAAAGTGTGCTGGAAAGCAGATTTATTAACCTTTCATCAAACACAAGTTTTTATATTCCATACCTTTTCTTTTCAGAGGTTGTTGCCTCTAAAATATTTTAAATAGGTAGGCTGATGGTTTTATTGTGGTTAATGTAATGTAAACCTAATGTAAGACGTTAGGTGCTTCAACAGGGCATTCTCATATACTGGCTACATTCTTAATAAAAATATCAAAGGTAACTCTGGGAGGCAAGAAGGCTCAGCGGGTGACCCCAGGACTGATGACTTGAGTTTTGATCCTGGGCGACCTATGTGAGAGCCTACTCCCCACAAGTTGTCCACAGACACCCTGCAGTGTGCACACACCCATGCCCATCCCGACACACACTAAACAAAAGAATGGAATGTTTTTACATTTAAAGACTAATTATTCGTAAGAGACAAAACAAAACAAAAACAAAACCAACCCCCCCCCCAGTGTTGTATTATGGTAAATTCATAAACTAGAAGTTTTGTAGTTTTGAACCTGGTGTCACGGTGAATCTTTAATCCCAGCATGCAGGAGGCATGGGCTTGTGGCTCTCTGTGGGTTCAAGGTCAGCCAGGACCACAGAGTGAGACCCTGCATGATTATATTTTTTCTTACTCCTTCCTAGTGTCCTGTAATTTGTGTAACCAAAGGTGATGTTAGATCCTGCTGCCCGTTAGAACAACTCAGTCTGCACATAGTGTGTCTTCATGAACAGCTCAAATCTGAATAGACCACACAGCTTAGGGGCTGCTTTTTTCCTTTTTTCAATTTAAAATTTATGTCTACACTCTTCTCATAGAAGAGAGTAGAATTTATGAAAAAGCAAGCAAGTTCTAGAAACAGTAGCCTGTCTTTTCCTTTTGTTTGAAAATCTGGAGAAATTATGTAGATTTTTAAAATGCCCATAATGTTCACATCTTATTGCATTCATTTTGGATTTTATTTTTATATTATATTTTCCTCTTTATTTAGGTGTGCTCTAAAAACTTTCCATATGATTTTATCTGAGTGTGTTTAGTCCTGATGAGTATACCAGTCCTCGGTTCATTTAAACTACTTTCCTGGGGCTGCACACAGGAGCAGCCATTTTCTTAGGACACATTCTTGTAGTGTTATTTTAGGGAAAGCAATGAGAACAGTTCTGTGGCCCCCGGGCTGCAACATTTCATACCACCATTGTTCGGGGATTTCATACAGTGTTATTAAAGTTCTCTGCCTTTGCATGACCTACCTTCACTCCCTGTTCATTTGTATAAATAAACATCTCGGTGGTTTCTTTGTATATTTCTTTGTAAGTTACAAAGTTATTTGCAGTAAGCACTCAGCAGAAGTAGTTTTCCTGGCCTGCCTTAGTGTCTTTCCCAGGACCTGTGATTAAGTGCTCTGACAAAAGGGACCTAAAGAGGAGTGCTTTTCTGGCTGCAGCAGAGGATCCCAGAGCAGGGAGGTCCAGACCCTAGTCACACGCATCTGCAGTGGGGAATAGCAAGCAGCAAATGGTGCTGCTCTGCTGCCTCACTCCATCTTCCGCAGTCTAGGACCCCTGCCCAGGGAACGGCCCTGCACACTGTAGACATAGGCCTCCCTCTTCAATTAACCTGTCAGGATCATCCTCCCAGGCGTGCCCAGGGCCATCTCCCGGAGCACTTGAGAGCCCAGGGCTGGCAGCACCAACAACCTGTGTCTCGCTTTGTAAACGTCTTAGGTTTTGCTGACTCAGTTTCCTCATTCTCCCCCCTTTGCTACCATCAGATGTGTAAATATGAATAATTAAAATTGATTAAAAATTTTAAGTATTCTTAACTTTCACAGGTAGCTGAAACCAAGACCCGAGGTCTGGAATAGCTCAAGATCCATCCTTCTTAAATTTAATCAAAACATCAGAGAAATACATGTGACTTGTGTATTCTAGGCCTTAATATACTTGGCACGACAAAGTCATTTTGCTTACGGGCAAAAAGGAAGTTAGAGTTTTCTGCAGATAGCCCAGCCTGTAACATAGCAAGTCACCTTGCTGTGATTATTTAACTCTTAGGTTTCTGAGAAATGTTGGGCTCGTGTGAATGTTGTTTGGCCTTAAAATCTTCAGGAATTAAAACGACAGGAATTTGTTCTTTTCGGATTCAAAGCTGTGGTTGGTGAACAAGGGATACAATGACATTTCCCCAACTCACGGGGTCCTTCTCTCATGAGTTAACTCAAGGTTCCTGACTCCTCGGGAACCGCCCGCCTATGGGATGCTGGTAAGGTTTATACCCCTCCCCTGACCAGTCGAAATCCATACCAAACTTACAGCAAACATTTTGAGGTTCCATTGGATGGTGAGGAAGAAGGTAATTCAAATCGTATCGTGATCTGGATGGTGCAAAAATGTAGTCCAAGGACAACGTAAAGCAGGGATGCATTTATTAAGACAAAGATAACGTGCAGTTTGGCCACGGAAATTACTGTAACAGCCTTAAAAGTTAAGAAGAGGGACTGCTGTAAGCTATTTTGTTCTCGAGGAGTTGTGTGAGCAGCTGTAGCTTGCCCTGTCCAGCTGTTAAATCCAGATGTCAATCCAGACTCCACGGCCCTCCATTCGGAAATACTGTCACTTACTGTCAAGTAAGTCGAGCTCTCCAATCAGATGTCTTCAGAGTGACATTAAAAACGCTGAGGCCAGTCAGAAAGTTGTTAGGAATTGTTTTCTATTTCATCTCAGAAAGCACACGGCTTCTGTGTCTGTCACTAACCAGCTCTCTGATCGGAGACCAGTCTCTGTCTTTGAGGGACTCCATTTACTCACCTTTGAAGACAAAGGAGATGGTCTGGCTGGTTTCTGGAGCCTTCCACCGTCGAGCATTAGGCTTCCAGCCATAGGTCACTGTGTCCCCGGGACTTGAGATTTACCACATTCATTGGCTCTGAGGATTTTCACCCTTCACCGCTTTGCCTATTACACATCTTCTAGTTACCAGTTCTCTTGCTGTCCTGACCCAGGCTCCCACAGCAAGTACTACCGGTGGGCTGGTCAGCCAGCATGGCCTTGCTCCTGACTAAGTCTCTCTTCTGACTCTGAGTTATCTCTGCAGGGAGAGGACATTCTCTCTCATCCCCACACCTAGCACAAATCTCATCTTGGGACTCTAGCCTCTTGGGTCATCAAAGCTTGAATCGGTTCCTAGAGGCTCCACTCACTAAATGACCATGTTGGGGGTTGGGCTAGTGTGGCATTTGAATGAGAATGCCCCCTACAGGCTCAGGTAGGTGAAGGAATTCTTGGCCCTGGGTGGTGGCACTGTCTGGAGACACTGCCTTGCTGGAGGAAGTCCATCAGTGCTTTGAGATGAAAAGCTCTCTCTCATCGCCTGCCTCGCCCTCCTCTTAGTGTTCATAATTGATGATGTGAGCGCTTAGCTTCCTGCCTCAGTCCCCATGCCTGACTGCTGTGGTGGATCATGACCCCTCTCCGACCACAAACACAAATAAACCTCCCTTCTAAAAGCTGCCTGTGGTCATGGTGTTTATCATAGCACTAATACAAAACCAACGTTCAAACGTCGGGGGTCAGAAACAGGTCCTGGCTGCCACCAGTGGCCATTGCATCCCCTTCCTGTTTCAGGTTAGTATCCACTGTGCTTAGCATTGCCCCTTCACTGTGGTTCCAGGCTGCTCCAGGGCTCTAAGAACCATCCGGACTTGACTCCAACAGTGGAGTCCAGGTCATGAGGTATATGCACGTGAAGTTTTGTTAGCTTCCGGAAACGGCTTTCCAAAGCTTAGCAGCAGTACCCAGGAGCTCTGGCACCTAGGCCCTGGCAGTTCCACATAGCGTTGGTATTAAATATCCTGTTTCTTCTTAGCCACTTAGATGGGTACCTGTGTCATCACAGCCTAGCTTGAATAGCCGCCGCCCCGCCCACTACCCACAACCTCTCCAGTTATGTTTGGCCTGATTGCCTAGTCTCTTTCCTAGTTAATTCTGTTGAGAGGCTTCTAGTTGTTCATTTACTTGAAATTCTGGTTGTTATTTTTTTTTTAGATTTACATTTATTATTTTTAAATCGAAGTACGGGATTTGCATTGGTGTGCGTGTGTGCGCGTGTACATGTGCGTGCACCTGCCTGCCTGCCTGCCTGTCTGCCTGTCTGTCTGTCTGTCTGAATGTGAGTATGTACACAAGTACAGGTGCTCACAGAGGCCAGAGGCATGGGATTCCCTGGAGCCTGAGTTAGACGCTCTAAGCCACCTGACCTGGGTGCCGGGAACCAAACTGTGGTCCCCTGGAAGAGCAGCAAGTGCTCTAGGCCACTGAGCCTTCTCTCCGGCCTTCACCTGAAATTCTTACAGCATGCGCTGTAAAACTGTTTGCTGATTCTCAGTCAAGGCAAACTGTGTCCTCTGCGTTGTGAAGTGGGGTCCTGGGTTCGTCCCACGAATCTTTATCCGTGTGGACAGTTGGCTGCTACAGACATCTCTGCGAGGTGTGGAGATTTGTTCTGCCAGGCACGCCAGAGTCACCTCTGCTCCACGTGTGACATGTGCACGGGGCTCATAAAACAGCTCCAGATACACAGCAAGAGTGGGGAGCCGAAGAGAGACACTAAGGAGCCACTGTTAGAACCGGGGACATCAGCTCTCCCTGTGACTTACAGACAAAGTAGGTAAAACTCAGCAAAACACAAAACCAGACTTGGCTGTGCAGTGGGGACTTTAAACACTAGCAGTCATGTGACCTAAGTAACTTTTACAGAATGCTCCGCCAGCAACAGCGGAAATGCGGTTGTAAAGAATGAACTTAAGTCGCTACGGGATCAACCATTCAGTCTCCTAGAACAACCTGTAGCAGACTCACAAGATTAAAGTCATGCATTTTACAGTCACATACTGCGTGATCTCCAACCACAATAAAATGAAGACACCAATCAGAGAACTCCAGTATTTGGGTGAAAGACATCACAATGGAAATAATTATGAGTGGAATCACCACCGGGTAAAGCTACAAAATACCCAGAGCTAACAACATGGGTGTTTGTGTCCTGATCACTAAATCTCTGAAAATCTTTTTTGTTTGTTTTTGTTTGCTGAGACAGGGTTTCTCTGTGTAACAGTCCTGGCTGGCCTGGATCTCCCTTTGTGGACCAGGCAGGCCCAGAACTCACAGAGAACCGTTGGCTTCCGCTGCCCTGCACATCCCTGAAAATCCTATAGCCAGTATTATATTAGTTAAAGAAGCAAAAAAAATAAATGCTCTCACTCAAAGACCAGGAACAAGGAGTGGTTGTTTGTATTCCCATCTGTCTTCTGTCCTCCTGTCCATCCCTCCACCCCATCTACTCTTAGTTCTACTGCAGTCAGGGTGACACCCGCACTTCATGGTGCCTGCCAGCTCTGTGTGCTGCCCACAGCGTGTCTGTTCCTGGAATTTGTCACCCTTTGAACTTAATTTACCTTTGACCTTCAGTCCCTGCGACTCAAAGCACTATCCAACATTTTGTTACTATTAGCGTGGATTGGTACTCTCCTGAGGTTTTCTGTACACTTAAATTATGGCTCCCCCATGCTAGGTGAAAAGATTTGGAGATTATTTGGTCTATTTTTGCTTTAAAAGATGGAATCTGCTGCATCCTGAAAATGTTTAAGACAAACTAATTTGCGAAACCAATGTTGACGTTAATTTCAGTTCCTTAGAAGACAGTCAAGGGCTCAGGAGAGAATGCTTGCTGTGCAGACATGAGGACCTGTGTTTGTAGAAAAGCACATGCTTCTGATCCCAGAACTAGGGCGGCAGAGAGAAGAGTCCCTTGGTGCTCCCTGGCTGCCTGGTACTCCCTGTCTTTCTGGTGCTCCCTGACTCCTGGTGCTCCCTGGCTTCCTGGTGCTCCCTGGCTTCCTGGTGCTCCTTGGCTTCCTGGTGCTCCCTGGCTTCCTGGTGCTCCCTGGCTTCCTGGTGCTCCCTGGCTTCCTGGTGCTCCTTAGCTGCCTGGTGATCCTTGGCTGCTGGTGCTCCCTGGCCGGGCAGTCTGCAAAGCCACTCAGGTTGATGTGTGTCCTCCACCCATGCACAGCCCACACCTGCACACTAAAAACCACAATATGTCTAGCAGCAGGCTAATGAAAACATGTAACTTTTCATGTATTGAAGTGCTTTGAAATATCTCATTTCTCATTCTTCCGTCATAAGAGAAGACAGTACAGAAAAATGGCTTCCAACTCCAAATTGTTGCATTAGCGGGGACAGCGCTGAGAGGCTAGGTATCAAGTCACTGATGTGCTCTGGGTTCACAGAGCCGGCAATATGACTGGAGGCTGACTGCTGGTTCGTTTTATTCTGTGTAATTTGCATCAGTGGTCAAAATAGTCACAAGGGACTTCCCTCTGAGGCAATCAGGTGCGGCATACAAAACACGGTCCACACACACAGATAAATAGCAGTGGAGGGCAATACAATGTCATCAGTGTGTTTGCCAAAAAGGGTTTAATGGTCACATCCAACCAGAGGACTGAGAAGGGGTCCCCAATGGAGGAGTTAGAAAAAGGACTGAAGGAGCTGAAGGGGTTTGCAACTCCATAGAAAGAACAACCACCAAACCACCAACCAAAGAGTACACATGGAGCAACCCATGGCTCTAGCCACATGTAGCAGAGGATGGCCTTGTTGGGCATCAATGGGAAGAAGGTCCCTTGGTCCTGTGAAGGCTCGATGCCACAATGTAGGGTAATGCTAGGGCAGGGAGGCAGGAGGGAGTGGTTGGGTGGGGGAGCACCTTCATGGAGGCAGGGGGTTTGGGGATGGGACAGAAACTTTCCAGAGGGGAAACGGGGAAAGGGGATAACATTTGAAATATAAAGAAAATATCCAATAAAAAAAGAGAGAGAGAGAGAGAGAAGGGTTTAACGGAACAACAATTCACTCCTCAGAACACAGGTCCCACTCCTGCGTGTCAGCGTGAAGAGAGAGCAGATGAGGGAGGGAGGGAAACTAGTCCTGTGAAGACAGCAGAGGACACGGCGTGGTCCGCGGCTCCGTAGAGTCTAGTCCGAAGGGAAAATGATCTCCATCATTTGGGATGATGTCGTTTGGAGCCTTGAAGGCCAGGATCCAGTGATGCTTCAAGGGGAGACCGGATCATGTGGCCACTTTATCTTGAGATTTCATGAGCACAGCCAAAGAGGTGAAGCAGGAGGCAGGTACCACGTTAGAAATGGGAGCAGTGCAGAAACGGCACATTGAGGTCAAACGATAAACTGGACTCTCATTAGGTGATGGGCATTTAAATGAATGGCAAAGGAGAAACTGATGTTCCCTTAGTGGTTTGCTTTGTAACAGAGGGTTACGGAATTGGGGGACAAAATGATTAGCATTCGTTCTCTTAAAGGAAATGAAGCCGAAGTTTTGTGTGAGCAGCGTTTTCTTAGCACTGGGTGTATGGTAACAGTTGCCTGTGATGGGATTCCACCACACATACTCAGAGCATGTGGTGTGCAGGGGTCTGTTGACATAGTCCATACTTAACGGCTCCCTAACTGT
The DNA here is from genome assembly GCF_011064425.1 of Rattus rattus. Lineage (NCBI taxonomy): Eukaryota > Metazoa > Chordata > Mammalia > Rodentia > Muridae > Rattus > Rattus rattus. Next base: position 58,651,788 of record NC_046155.1, on the reverse strand, counting down.
GATCGATCAGAAACAATAAGTCTTGCTAGTGGTTGAACGTGTGGGCTCTGGGTGACACATTTTCCCAGCCTGCCTGCTGTCATCAGCTGTTACTGATCTTTGGCAAGTTAATTTACTTTCCTGTCTTAAGGTTTTACTGCGGTGAACAGACACCATGACCAAGGCAACTCTTTTAAGGACAACATTTAATTGGGGCTGGCTTATAGGTTCAGTCCAGTATCATCAAGGTGGGAGCATGGCAGCATCCAGGCAGGCACTGTGCAGACAGAGCTGAGAGTTCTACATGTTCATCTGAAGGCTGCTAGCAGAATACTGGCTTCCAGGCAGCTAGGATGAGAGTCTTAAAGCCCATACCCACAGTGACACACCTACTCCAACAAGGCCACACCTCCAAGTAGTGCCACTCCCTGGGCCAAGCATATTCAAACCATGACATTTCCTGATGCCCATTTTCATCACTTTTAAAGCAGGGGTGGATAGGGGGGAGATGGGGAGGAGGTGGGGTGCATGTGTGAGGGGGATATTAATACTCTTCATCACAAAGTCCTGAACCCTGAATTAGATAATCCACTTAAGGTGCTTAGCGTGGTTCTGGGGCCCAGGAACTAGTAAGCAGTGAGTAGCTATCCATACACCTCCTGACCATGCAGAGGGTGACACGCTCCTGGGTTATGGTTCTAATCGTGTTTTTCAGAAGCGCTTTCTCTTATTTGAGCAACAAGATGTGAACTGCGACTATTTCTGGGCAGAAGAGACGATTGGATGGGGAGATGGGCTATCAGTGCAAGTAGAAATGACTTTAGGGAACAGAGATGTCTGAATCTGCACAGTAGGCGTGTTAAGCGCCCTTAACCGTGTGTGTGTGTGTGTGTGTGTGTGTGTGTGTGTGTGTACACATACATGCCACATGTTTAATTCATTTACTCTTTGATTATAAATTCATCCCATCAGCTCCTCCATCATCTGAGACTTTGTCTTTGAACCATGCCCAGCTGTTTTCTATAAAATGTGTGTACCAAGCAGTGCTGGGCCAGATTTGCCTATACATGTATAGACGCGGTATTAAGGGGAGTCCAGCGGCTCCCCTTCTCTGCGGTTTCACAGCCTAGGTTCATTCATCTGTAGCCAACCACTGTCTGAAATTATAAAACGGAAAATTGTAGCAGTGAACGTTTCGTAAGCTCTACATAACGTTCCCGGTGGCCGTTCTCTTACTGCCTCGTGCGCATCATAAACAAGGGCGTAGGGGAGGCGGCTAGCATGCGTTTTGTACTATCTGCAGTTTGAGGCATTTCCTGGGGACCCTAGAACGTGCCCCCGCCAATGACCTTAAAACCCCTTCGCTCACAGTGTTTAACCAGTCCCCTCCTGCTAATCTTGTGACATCAGGATCTGTCTTTATACGCTATCCAGGTGAAGAACTTAAAAATGTCGCCGTGGGTGTGGCGACTAACCAGGAGTTACACTGATAGTGTGACAGAGTTAGGGCTCTCCACACTCTTCTTATTGCATTGCATCTGGGGACAAGTGCTCAGAGGCACAGAGGTTTAGAGAAGGGTGGAACACATCATGTAGGGCAAAAATAAAGGAGAGAAAGAGATACAAAGAAGGAAGGAAGGAAGGGAAGGAAAAGAAAAAAAATTACGGGGTTGGGGATTTAGCTCAGTGGTAGAGCGCTTGCCTAGCAAGCGCAAGGCCCTGAGTTCGGTCCACAGCTCTGAAAAAAAGAAAAACGAAAAAAAGAAAAAAGAAAAAAGAAAAAAAATACATAAAATCTGGGACTAAAAGCAGAGAACCAGGCATTTGCCTCCATTGTAGCACAGCAGAAAATTAGATGCTTCTGGTCCGAGCCCGAGCACTGGCTGGAACCGGCAGTGGTTTTACTAGGTGAGAACACTCTTGGACCGCATCTGGTTTGGGACTGCTCGGCACGGTTTTATAGAAACCAGATGGGCACGGTTCAAAGACAAGCCTCAATATGACGGAGGAGCTGGTGGGTGGATTTATTAGTACGGACTAGCAGATTTAAATATGTGCAGCTCAGCTAAGCGATGAGGAGGAGGGAGGATGATGTATAGAAGTACCTGAAGTGTGTAAACCCTGAAAAGGAAGATGATTCACTTAACAGAACACACAGGGGCACAGTGTATGGAAATAGGATGAAAACTTAAGCTAAGCATATATTTTTTTTCTCCTGATAATGAATCTATTAAGGCTGGCTGTGGCATAGCCTTTCTCTAGAGAACCAATAATAGAAATTTCAAGCCTTATGGTTTTTAAAACTTTCTTGGGAGCCAGGTATTAGATGTTAGAGAATTGTTATTCATTTGGTCAGTGTGATAATGGCGTCATGGTTGTATAAGGAAATGTCAGGGCTGGGGATACAGCTCAGTTGGTGTCGTGCCTGCCTGGCATGCGTGAAGCCCTAAATCCAGTCTCCCAGCACTCATATAACTGATCATAGTGGTGGACACTGGTAATCCAGCATTAAGGAGGTGGAGGAAGGGGAATTAGAAATTCTAGATCTGTGTAGCAAGTTTGAGGCCAGGGTAGGAAAATGAGACCCTTTCCCAAAAACTAAAAGGGGAGGAGGCAGTGAGACAGACCAACAAGTAAGGGCATTGCCACTAAGCCACATGACCTACGTTTTCCCCCCAGAACTCCTGTGGTAGAAAGGGACAGGACTCCTGTAGGTTGCCCTCTGACCTTCACATACGATGCTGGGAGACAGATGCCAACATCTGTGGCAATTCATTATAATTAAAAAAACCATCTCTTACGTCCTACGGGATTTGGACGTTAGGTAGACCACCCAGCCAGAGTTAATAATACACCTTGGGGTCACTGAGGACTGCTATCCTACTGTGTGTGCAGCCTGTTTGCTTCACCTGCCTTTACCGAAACAATGTAACAACCTTATTTGCCTTGAAGTTCATTTAACAACTTCAGCTAATGTATGGCTGTAATCTGAAAACTGTCTTCTCCTGTGCCCCGACCCAGAGTACTGCATGTGTGTTAGGATAATTCTGTGCTGGGAATCTCAAATAAGAGGAAAGCCCTCATAAAACGAACATCCACCATACACTCTGAGAGCAGAATCCAGGTATTACTTTAAGGTAGTGTCTGTCTGTCTGCCTGTAATCTGGGTCAGGTGGAGTCAGTTGAAGTCAGCGACTTTGTGCCACATAAAAATCTGTTAAATATGTGCAGATAATCCTTCATTCCTTCCCCATGTGACTCTTTCTTTGTTGTTCAATAAAAGAGAGAGTAAAACCCTCTGTAGGACACAGACCAACAGACAGACCAACACAATACACACGCATGCACATGCACAGACACACAGACATAGACACACACACACACACACACACACACACACACAGGGACAGTCAGATTCACAAGACAGCATTCAGACTCAGACTCATACAACAGACAGAGTAAATGGATGTAAGCCATTTAAGTCTTTTCCCCAGTGTTACATCCACTGGATTAATAACATGCAACAAATTGTTACAAAGAGATTTTCTTTACAATACTACAGCAAAGAAAGATGTAGGGAAAGAAGGGGGAGGAGGAAAGCAACAGATGAGGGGAAAAGAAGGGTACATGAGATCAGTGTGGCAAGCTCTTGATCACCTGAAGCTCACAGGAAGCTTTGAGTACATTTTAATCCTTCTGCTTTTTCATATGCGAGAAGAGCTTCCCAATAAAAAGCATCAATCATATTTTCCTGAACAAAATTCAGCAATACACCGTCCCCTGGACTCTGGGACTTAAAATACCTTCTACCAGATGAGCAGACTTCTGGTTGACCAGGACCCCGGGCCTTTGCTGTCTTGTTCTTGAGATAAAAGGCCCTTTCTAAAGCTGTAGACTGAAATGGAGAAAACCCTTAGCAGCACACATCTCTCGTATTCCTGCAGGGTTGGGTCTTTTGAGGTGAAAGGTGGGCTGTTGGGCCACTTCTCACTGGCCACACCTTGTCTTCTTTCACGAGGGAAGATCCAGTGTCTTTGGAATGACCGAACCTCGGTCTCTTAAATAGAGAAACACTCTCCTCTTGTTGAGTTTGGGAAGAAAAAAGGGGCATTCATAAAAGAGTGTGTGTGTGTGTGTGTGTGTGTGTGTGTGTGTGTGTGTGTGTGTGTCTGTGTGTGTGTGAGTGTGTCTGTATCTGTGCATGTCTGTGTCTGTGTGTCTGTGTATGTATGTGTGTGTATCTCTCTGTGTGTGTATCTCTGTGTGTGTATCTCTGTGTGTGTCTGTATGTGTGCGTGTGTGTGTGCTCATATGTGTGTGTGGCTGTGTGTATCTGTGTGTATCTGTGTCTGTGTGTATTTCTCTCTGTGTGTCTGTATCTCCACGTGTATCTGTGTGTATGTGCATGTCTGTATGTGTCTGTGTGTGTGTGTGTGTGTGTGTGTGTGTGTGTGTGTGTGTGTAGATGGGAGTAGAGGTGTGTTTGTCCAGCTGATTTGCGATACTCCTGTCTGAACTTCCCAAGTCACTGGAATTAGAATCCTATGCCTCCATGTCCAGCTGAAGGGGAAAGCTTCGGACCCCAGGAAACATCTATGAAGCTGAAGATTAAAACAAAACCAGAAGACAAGAAAGACACGATGGAGAGAGAGTCTTTCAGCTGAAAGTTGTCAGGCAAGTACGACCGGCATCTGAATCCCTTGTACCCACATAAATGCCAGGCATGTATAGCTGTGACTAGCCTGTAGTACTGCCACATCAAAGGCAGAGACAGGTTCCCACACTGAAGAAGGCTAGCAGGCTAGCAAAAGCTATGAGCTCTGGGTTCGAGTAAGAGACCCTGCCTCAATATGTAAGCTACAAAGTGATAGAGGAGGACTTCAACTCCAACTTTTACACACACACACACACACACACACACACACTCACACACAAACACAAGGAGATACACACTTGAACACACGTGTGCTCACACACACTGCAAAACCAAATCAAAGCAAAAGAGAATTGAGTTGGGTCATAGTCAAGGTCTGTATTCCTGCACAAAACATCATGACCAAGAAGCAGGTTGGGGAGGAAAGGGTTTATTCAGCTTACACTTCCACATTGCTGTTCATCACCAAAGGAAATCAGGACTCCCACAGGGCAGGAACTTGGAGGCAGGAGAGGATGCAGAGGCCATGGAGGGTGCTCCTTACTGGATTGCTTCCCCTGGTTTGCTCAGCTTGCTCTCTCATAGGACCACCAGCCCAGGGATGGCACCACCCACAATGGGCTGGGTCCTCCCATTGAGCACTAATTGAGGAAATGCCTTAGAGCTGGGTCTCAGGGAGGCATTTCCTCAATGGAGGCTCCTTTCCAGCTGTGTCAGGTTGACACACAAAGCCAGCCAGCACAGGGATGGAGCTCACTGAGAGTCCTTTGCCTAGCGTGTGTGAGCCTCACAGCTCTGCAGGCTGCTTTTGTTTTGTTGTTAATGAAGAATTTTTTAAAGCAAACTCTTTTTGCCATTTCCTCTCTTGAAGAGGACCTCACCTCACCTTCCTGCTTTGAATGCGGGATGTCTAGAGAGCGTTTGTAGCGCAGGCCTTGTCCGCTTCTTAGCTTGCTGAGGGATATAAATATTTGATCTGGATGCCGCTGACGGCAATCAAGCATGAACAAAGCCTGGTGTCCCAGGAGCTGTCGCATCTGAAATCTTCTGGAAGGTGCAAGTAGGCCAGCGTGTGGCAGGAACAAAGAAGTGGCGGCTGAGAGGGAGACTCTGGGCTTGCAGGAGCTGCCTAACGGGGAGGGGGAGTGGGCGGGATATGTGTCACAGGCACTTTTTCCTGTAGCCAGGCCGATCTCTCCCACCAGGGCTCTTGAAGAAGAGGTAATTAAGCTCCCGGCATCTTCCTCGGGCATCTTCCTCTGTCTACCTGAGCACCTCACACCTACCAAATAAAGCTGGATAGGCCATGCTGGTTTCCGTCACAGCCACAGTCAGGGCATTCATTGCTCTCACAAGCTCTTCAGTAAGGATTTGATGGGGGCTGGGCATGGCAGCGCGCGCCTTTGATTCCAGCCCCCCCCCCCCCCAATTGGATCCCGGAGTTGGAAGCCAGGCTGCTCCAACGGAAAGTTCCAGGCAAGCCAGGGCTGCATAGTGAGACCCTGTTTCAACCAACCAATCAAAAGATAGCCTTTGCCAGGGGCTAAGGTGTGGTGGGTTGGCTTAATGCTGCTTATATTCTAACGCTGATTTGGGGCCTCCAAGACTGGGGCCCTAGAGAGTCTACAGGGGAGAGAGTCGCTGGTAAGATACTGCCCCCAGTCAGTTGTGATTGGTAAATAAAGATGCCAATAGCCAATAGTTGGGCAGAGGGGAGATAGGTGGGGTTGATGTTTCACAGGCTCGGGTGAGAGAGGACCACGAGGAGGGAAGGAGAAGGAAGCCACCATGGAAGATGGTTGTGCAGGAGGGAGAAGGAGAGCCGCCATGGGCTAGGAGCCAAGAGACCAGGGCCCAGAGGGCTGCCCAACTGGAGTTCAGAGCAGCCCCGATGGAACGTAGTAAGTGGTAACGGGGTTTTCGATAGGAAAGTAGGTTCTAGCAGCACGGAGGGTAGGCAGCTGCCTGGCTATTGTGGCATATTAAAGATATAAAGGCTGTGTGTGCCTTCCATCCGGGAACATAAACGGCGTAAGGTGAGGAAGAAGCCCCGGGCTGGGATTTTTAATATTTACTACTATACTGAGGAGACGGCTCAACTGGGCCTTGCTGACCAGCCGGTCTAACTGAATCAGCAAGCCCCAGATTCAGCGAGAGAAATCTTGTTCAAAAACAGCAAGCAATAGAGCAACACACCTGTGAAACATCTCTTGTCACCACATGCATGTAAACACACGTGTGGCCAAATTTGTACACACAAGTGCACATACGAATGTGTACACGCACAAGCTTTGACAGAATGCATGGGGTACAGCGTCTCTCATTGTTCTCTCTCCGTGCCTTTGTGTAAAAAAAAAAATATATATATATATATATATATATAATAATTTCTATGGGTAAGATGGTCTTCTCCCTTGACTACTCTCTTAGGCCATTGTGGGTTGCTGTAACTAACACCTGATACTTGGCAATATATCCAGGATTGAAATCAGAGCTGTGCATGTCCAAAGGATGGTGACAGCTCCAGTCCTCTCTGGCTTCCTCACCACAGACGTCACCATGGTGGGAGGCACTGTGGTGGGAGCAGTGGAAGTCAAGGAAGCCAGAGGGACAAAGCCAGGTTCACCTTTAATCATTGCCTGCTTTCTGCGAACTGACAAGAAGCCCATGAAAACTACCCTGATCCCCTCCGAAACAGCATTAGCATAACCACCTAATTCCTGGGCCCCAAACTCTTAAAAGTTCCATTCCCTCCACAATGTCCCACTGAAGGCCACACCTCTAGCAGACGCTCAAGCCAGCTCCCAACCAGAGCTGCCTCAACTTAAGACTTTTGGTAATGAGGTCTGTTTTGTTTTGTTTTGTTTGTTTGTTTGTTTGTTAGTCCAATCAGAATTAACCCATATTCGTTTCAGTTACCTTGACACCTCACACACAAGCTTATTATTACAAATAACACCACATTATAATAGTAGGCTTAAATGCCTTTCTTCCCCGATAGTCCAGAGGCTTTCGGTGAGCAAACACTGTTTTGGTCCACATTTCCCAGGGCCTGGTATGGTCTAAAGAGTCAACATCATTGAATAAACCTCGGAAGCTGTGACGTTCCAAATGGAAGACGGCGAGTGCTCGTCAAGTGTAAGTGACTAGATCTAGGGAGCCGGCCTTCATCCAGCACATGCGCAGTGTGGTTAGGGCGTCCTGTTGGTCCGTCTGGCTCAAAGAGAGCATGCTCCACCGCCCAGGAAATGTAGCTGTTCGCTAATTTAGACTCTCACCCAGTGTAGTCCCTGAGTGGGCAACACTTTCCCCCGTTTCTTGAGAACAGGATGATAAATAATGCAGCGACAGTACAGGAGATATTAATTCTGGTACGCCACGCCGCCACTCAGCTTTAGAACCCAGGAAGGAAGCGAGACTTAACACGGCGCGTTGCAGCCTTGTGAGCAGGCCACCTTGGCTTTTTTTGTTTCCTCTCAAAGGGGGTGAGAGTGGTTGTTTGTTTGCTTTGGTTTCGTCTTCAATAAGAAGCATCTTAATGTAACCATTCTGGACATCTGCCCCACTTTCAAAAATTACAAGTTTCGATCACTGCTAAATTGTACAGATCCCAATCTGTCTGCTCCGCATACGTTTGCATTTATAAATGCAGAATCAGGATAAGAGTCTTTCTAATGTAATCCCCCAAATGCATGAAGTATTAGAAGCCTTTCCCCCACTGGTTCATGCGTTGCTAGGGACTTAAAAGGATCATTGATTTGAATTATTTAATGTGTACAACAAGTTGAGTTTCTTTTTAAAAAAATGAAGAAAACCCCTTGGGTATTCTTTTAGTTTAGTTTTTTTTTTTTAATATTACATCCGTCCATCTGACTGTCTGTCTGTCTGCCTGTCTGTCTCTGTGTCTATTTGTTGGGGATTTGTATGTGTGCATGCTCATACACAGGGCAGAGGTTGACTTTGGAGGTGTTTATTTCCCATGTGGATTCCTGGGCACCCAGGTTCTGTGGCAAGTAGCCTTATTCCACCATCTTGTCAGCCCTGGTTTAAATTTTTAATGGGAAATCTCATTATTCTTGGGAAATAAGCTGTATTCATATGAACTCCAAAAAGGGGGCCAGATTTCCATCATGTTTTTAAACTATCCAGGAAATGTTTGATTCTAATGAAACACTAGTGCTGAAAATTGGGCTGAAATTGCTGAGCTAAAAATACAGTTCTAACTGCACATTATTCTAACGCTGTAACTTTTTCTTTGAGGACTGGCCCAGGCTTAGAGACAAGGAGCATTCTAATTTGTAATAAAAATGTCAGGCTAGATGTTTGTTGCTGCTTTTGATAATTTAAGCCAGTTTCTACTCTCAAATTCCACCAATAATCCTAGACTTTAAATGTTGAATACTTTGCTGTGTAGTCTAAGTCTTAATTCTTGTTTATTTATTTTGGTGTTTTACTCTCCCCTCATAGAAAAACAGCTGTGTGTTGCTTCAGTACCACTTGACCTGTAACATCTGGGCTAATGCGTTTATTTTAGTTTATGCTCTGTTCAGAAAGCAGGCCAGAAATGGGAGTCCTGTGTGCGCTGTTGTGTGTGCTTTCTGTGACAATCCAAGACTCTTATTTTATCCCTTCGACAGCACAGCACAAATGAAGAGGCCATCTATATACGGTTGCCTGACTTGTGATGGAAGCCTGGGTGGGAATTAAAAAGATAACGCTAACTCGTCATCTAAACCTGGGTCCTGTGAGAACGCAGAGGGAATGCAAAAACAATTAAGTCTTTGGTTGCCCTAAACAGGTACAATGAAGACCACCCAGAGCAATCTATACCCTTCATCACCTGAACCAGAGAGCATGTCACTAACGCCAACTACCCATTGACCTTTTTCTGTGGCAAATCCCTCTGAGAATTCTAGTGCATTATTGATGAAACACCGAACCAAGGAAAGATAAGAATGGATTCTGATATTTGGCTCAGCACAATATTTACCTTGGGTCACAGCAGGTTAATGTCATGTTAGTACACTAGATAGAGCAGGGGAGACTGAACTAAGGGTATGAACAGGAATAGATGGGAGGTCACCAATGGTCAACTTTGTTACTGGTTAGAGACCCTAACAAATCAAAAGAAGGTAGATGTTGCAAGGGCACCAGAAACCAGCAGCCTGCCTGAGTGACCTGGGGTGTGAGCTGGGATGTAAGCTACAGTGTGAGCTGGGGCATGAACTGGGGTGTGAGCTGGGGTGTGAGCAAGGGGCACAGGGAGAGCTCTGCTTCTGAACCTGGAATAAGGTTTTGATGTTACCTATGCCCTGGGAGGCAGCTACCCTCCCATTTTGAGTTAACACCAATTCTTCCTGAATCAATACTCCTTGAAAACAGCTGCAGCTTCTCAAATCAGCAAGACTAGCTTATGTCTCTTGCCATGCATGTCTTTTTTTTTTTTTTTTTTTTTTTTTCTGAAAGTTTGAGGTCTTTCAGGAACCTGATTCAGTCCAACAACTGTCAAGGGCTAATGTATGCAAGGACATGCGGGCGCGTGTGCAAAGAGCCTGCGAGACAGAGGAGTGCGGGGCTCTGCCCTCCGACCACTGCTCTGTAATACAGGAAGAGAGAATAAACCGTGCTGCCGTGCGTGGATGGGCGCCATCTTGAGTGGGCGCCATCTTGGGTGGGCGCCATCCAAAAGGGACTTGCACTAATGTTTTAGGGGGAAGAGGCAGTCAATATAAACATTGTCCCTTCTCTATCTTTTCCTGCATGCTCTATCTTTTAATATTTTGAAAACTAAAGACAGACATAGAGATTCAGAGGACTTGGAAATGGCCGTCTGGCGGCAGGGGATCGGCCTTTATCTGAGACATCCCACGCCTTCTACTGTGCCTTGGCTCCGGTGAAAGCTTGCTCGTGAGATCTTCCTTCCTCAGCATGCAGTGGTAGTTAGTAAAATGCTCAGCCTGTCGGTCCTCAGCACGTTCCTGGTTGTTTGCTTTTTATGGTCTTTCTTATGAGGGGTTTCCTTCTTGCCCAGTAGCTGACAGGAAGTTTTGGCATTTGGCTCCCATTGTTCCTTCTCATGGACACCTTGTGTAAAGGACCTGGGATATGGACACTGTCATCTTCCTGATGACAGATCCAGCCTGAGCCACAAAGGGCTCCTTTTGTTCCTCACAGGAGTCTTTCCTCTGTGCTGTTGAAGGTACGCACCAGGTCTGGGCAGAGGCAGCTGTGGAAATCCACAAGCAATGAATGTGACTGCATGTGGTGAGTTGGAGTGTTAGCTGGCTAAGGACTGGTCTTCCAGCAAGTCTGTAACTCCTGAGAGAAAAACTCATACGGGGCTCTGACTGAGAGCAAAATCTATTTGTTGTGTACCTTATCCCAGGCAAAATGACTGGCCATCATGATGATGATGATGGTGATGATGATGATGATGATGATGATGATGATGGTGACGTCAACGATGATGCTGATGACAATGATGATGACGATGATGATGGTAATAATAATAATAATAATAACAACAACAACAATAAGAATAGCAACAACTAGAGCTGCTTACAGGGAAGTGAAAAGTAAATTTGTAACAGTGGGTGGGTGAGATCTATGTGGGGTTTGGATTCCCATGTGTAAAAGACAAGGCCACCAAAACAGAATCAGGGAGCTAGCCAACGGTCAGGATTAAACTCCTGAGAAGCACTCTTAAAAGATAGGGTTCTCAGACTCCTTCACATCCAAATCCACACATATTTGTTGAATGTGAAAGTTTAACTCCCTTAATATTACTGATGCTAAAAGCAACTTTTGATGTTTTAACTAAATCCAAGCATTGGAAAAATGAATTGCTTGTGTTTCAAACTACGTGCTCAGATCCACGTTCTGATTTGACCTAGACTCACAACACACACACACACACACACACACACACACACACACACCCCCCATGGGGACAGGAGGAGGAGGAGGAGAAGGGAGAGGAAGAGGAAGAGGAGAAGGAGAAGGGGAGGAAGAGGAGGAGGAAGAGGAGGAGGAAGAGAGAGGAGGAGGAGCAAAGGAGCCACAAGAGAAAAAGCCAAGGAAAGGCAGAGAAAGACTATGCACAGGGCGTCATTTTCATCAGTGAAGGGCAGGAGGTCTTCATCCAGGCAGGCATCATGGGGTGGGGTAGAACAGAAATCCTTTGGGGCTGATTCTGTGCTTTCTTTCCCCGGGTTACAATGCCGATGTATATGTAACCATGAAGAAGAGTAATGTTAGAAACAGAAAGCCTGTCAGGGGAACATATTTCTGATCCTATAATGGATACCAGAACAGCACTCCGAAACCCCTAAATCTGTTATTGCTTTCCCCAGAGAAAAGGCCATTCGAACTGAAGGTGACCTTGGAGGAGGAACTAGAAAGGTTCCGCTGAAGCCTGGCTCACTTCCAGCTGACTGAAGGAAAGCATGAGACCGTATCGGTCAACACAGAAAGTCCTCAGCTCAGCTAGAGACTGTACTCCAGCTTTGCTCTGTTACCAATATTTTTCAGTCCCTCCTTCTCTCTGTGCCAGTACAGATGGAGCTAAGTGACAAGGGTCTGCACCATCACAGGCCAAAGTCACTTATACTGTTGCTGCCTGTGCAGCCAGGAATGTGAGGGGAGAGTTCCAGAGCGGGGTGAGCAGAGAAACCTGTGTTGTGTGTGTGTGTGTGTGTGTGTGTGTGTGTGTGTGTGTGTGTGTGTGTGTGTGTGTGTGTGTGTGTGTGTGTGTGCTTGGCATGTGTGTGTGTGAATAACTGTGTTCCATTTATCTTGCCTTAAACCCTGGGCCAAAAAGAGGCATCGTGACCTTCCTATTAAAAGGAATAGCAGTATGATAAATCACTGCTTTTTCTTTGTGTGTTTCCTACTTTGCCCTAATTTTATAGCTGGAATCACATACTTGGAACTGACTATAATTTAGCTCTGAAGTCCGGAATCACTCCATGCAGAGAGCACACTGCTTTCTCATATATCTACGCCCTGGTGTGTTAAGTCTAGGAAGCCAGAGGAAGCTTAGCTGAGTAAGGGCAAGGAGGGTCTGTAGGTAGGGTATCCCAACCTGAGGGCAAGGGGAAGCTCTACAAGGTATAACTATTATTACCTTTTTGTTTCCAACCTCCTCGCAGTGTGCTGAATTACTTGTCCCTTCGATTCAGGGCACATCGCCATCGGCGTCCTGAAGCCCTTGCCCCTGTTGAATGTATTGTTCCTCATTCCTGCGTCTTGATCATGCTCCACCCCTGTCACCACATACGGGTAATTGTTCTGATAGATCTCGCGTGCCTTTGCTTAGCTGTGTGTTCTGACAGGGTGTGGAAGCTTATGCCATCGGTGGGTGGAATAGTGCTTTCCAACACATCTTCAATTGCTTTTCTTACCCAAGGAGATTTTTAAGACCCACTGTGTGTCCATTTAATTGACTGCGTGGATTGCCAGGAACAATTGAGAGTTCTGACTTCATTGTGTGATCTCTATAAAGGCCGCTTTCAGTACCGAGTAAGTCAGGCATCTCATTTCGTTTTATTTGCAGGGTAATTCAGGAGGGGTGTATTGTTATGTTGACAGAAACTCCAAAATTGGGCGAAAGCAAGTGAGGGTTATAGTAGGAATTTAGCAAAATTAGAAAGCGGCTTGACTTGGATCTGGAATGTTCCCTACAGGCTCCTGTTCTGAGTGCTCAGTCACCAGCTTGTGCTGTTTCCTGGAGCTGGACCCTTTAGGAGATGTGACCTGAGCAGGAGAAGCAGGTTACTACTGGTCAGGCTTTGAAGGGTAGAGCCTGGCCTTGGTTCTGGCCATGGTTACTGCTTTCTGGTCCTTCACCTTGAAAAGCATGTCCGTGGCATGTATCCACCACACGAACCCCAGGATGCTACCCACACCATGATGAGCTGAGAGCCTCTGAACCCAAGGACCAGACAAAACCTTTCCCTCCCTAGGTAGCATGTGTGAGGCATGTTGGTCACTGCGGTACAGAAGTGGCTAAGACGGATTCTGATGTAGCTGTGGCCATGGCGACGGAGTGGTAATCAGCATCATTAGTCCGTCTGCTCCCCCGGCTGCCTCTGGCTTCCTCTCTTTTCTTGGTCTTTAATAATGTCGGCTCCAGCTCATCTGCCTTTCTTCCCTCTGCAGGGCATAGCTTTTGGTTCGAGTGAAGAATTGTTCTTTGGAGTCCTTTTCAGGCCAAGGGAAAGGGATACGACAAAGCACCGGCTGACATGCCCACTCTCTCAGAAAGAGGGATGTTCTGGAAGCAAAGCACGGCCCGAGCTTCTCTCGAGATGTGTGCTCAGCTAAACCAAGACATCATCCTTCAAACCTGCGGCCTCAGAGCTTCAGAGCGAGGCCTTGACTGGCCCCACCGATGGGATAAAGAAATAATTGCCAGTTATTTCAGCTGCCCTGTAGGTGTGATCAATATATCAGTGAGGGCTGTTCCCCAAACTTTGTACAGGAGTCTGGAAATGTGGACCGTACCTCCAAAGTGCAGTTAATAGATGGCAGGATGTGAGCCTGTGTGTGAATAGGTTTCTATGCCTATGGGAATCCGGTGAGGTAAATCTGTTTTCTCTTTTTATTATGAGATGTTTGTCACCGGATGCACTTGCATTTTCATACAGAGTAACCCCCAAATCACACCGCACGAAGTGTCACAAATCACACATAAGATTCGTAGCCATGTGTGACAAAGAGGCTGCGGTTCAGCGCTGAAGTTTTGAGAAAGGTAAGTTCTACAGAAAGAGGGCATCTTATCTCCTCAGGTCTTATATCCCCCTTCAAGCCTTCATTCCTATTATATTCATCTTCAAAGTGGCACATGTAGGTAACATTTTTCAATAGTCAATTATCTCTGGCCATTCTCTGGCCCTTTCCCTGCTCCTTCAAAAAATACATTCACTAGCTGATGCTGTATTTCATCCAAATTATTCGTCTCTGTAGTGCAGGACTTAAAGCATGCGCCTGATTTTTATTGACTCGTCTTATTCCTTGTCATTGTCTGTTCCCTCACCATGATGTAGGCCTGATCGACTATTCTAGTAAAGAGTTTCTAGCATTCTTTTTTCTATATGTCACTAGCAGACTATTAACTATTTCGAGTCTTCAAAATGTTCCATGGAGCACACTGACGGGGAATGTCTGAAAACACAAGCACAGCCCATCTAACGTGAACTCCAGGACCTCGCACATTGTGAATGGATGAGGCTTTAGTGTTGGGCAACAGGATTGCTGAAATTGGGTCCCAAAGGGTCCTGAGGTGAGACAATCCTGGTCTAAAGAGGAAATATGAGGAAAAATATGTGGGAAAAGCAGGATACTGCTGCATGGAATGGAGGGGTCTGATTGTGAGAGTCAGCTGGAAAACTCCAGGCCAGCCCTCACATCCTTTTGCTGGAACTGGAAAGCGGCCCCTCAGGCGTCCAGGCATCTGTGAGGTCCTCTCTGAAGAGCGCGGTGCTCACTAGGTCTCACAGGATGCTCAGCCTGTCCTGGCAAGGGAGGCGCCAGACTCAAGGCTGTCCGCAGCTCTGCAGGGTCCTTTCTCAGACTCTTAGAATCCAAGCTGAGTGCTTACTGTGTGATTACCATGGAAGCTATCACAGAGATCGAAGGAAACCTGAGAAGACAGAGGGAGAGAAAGAGCAGGCAGCGCGTGGCCAGACCACTGGCTTTCCTACTCTGCACCCAACAACGTCACGTTAAAAGAAAAGCGTACTGCTGGAGGAGATTCAAGATCTATTCTTAACCCGTCCCCGTCATTCTAAATCTTTCCTAGAATTGCAGACCAACACATTCTAATTACAGGAAACGCTAAGTCAAATTTCTGTAGAGAAATAGAAAATATTAAGCTGTATTGTGAAGCTAAGGTATTAAATCAGGGCCCGCACAGCAGATCAATGAGACAGATATCACATGGGTTTGCAAATGCATAAAGTGGTAGAACATGAACAGGGGGGATTGATCATGCAATAATTGGCTAGTCCTCAGGGAAGAATCAAGATTTTTTTCTTATATTTGCTATACCAAATACATTTGAGGTGGATGAAAATAGGCTCTGTGATAACTGCGTATCTTTTTTTTTTCTTTTTCTTTCTTTTTTTTTTTTTTTTTCTCGGAGCTGGGGACCGAACCCAGGGCCTTTCGCTTCCTAGGCAAGCGCTCTACCACTGAGCTAAATCCCCAACCCACTGCGTATCTTTTTAATGTTTAAACTATATACTGGAGGGTTGGTAGTGGTGGTGCACACACCTTTAATGCTGACTTGGAGGAGGGAGAGGCAGGTAGATCTTTGGGAGTTTAAGGCTAGCCTGGCACACACAGAGAGACCCTGTTTCAAACAAACAAAAACCTTTGTACCAAGAAACAACCACACCACCGGTCAAATAGAAACACAGAGCTGTAAGTAGAACCCAGTTTTTCAAAGGATTTTAATTTTTAAAATAATGACAGTTTTAGCACGGCACGGGCTTCTCATACCTGAGCGTGTGGCCCCACCCCCCTGGGCTTGTTAGTGTTAAACCTTACAGCTGAAGCCCCAGGGGGCGCTTTGCTAGAGGATAACAAGATAAATCTAGTTAGTTCTGTCACCGATGAACACCAAGCAGCATCAGATTCTGTGTGCTTGGACACTTTGGCGATTAAACTTGCTCACCGAACCAACGGACACAGTACATATTGGAATAATTTCCCCCCTCTCTTTATTGTACACCTATGAGTGTTTGTCTGCATGCGTGTCCGTGTATGTGTGTGCCTGGTACATGGGGAGGCCAAATAGGCCCCTCAGATCTCCTAGGACTGGAGTCACAAGAGGTTGTGTATTGACACGTGCATGCTGGTAATCAAACCCAGGTCCCCGTGCAAGAGCAGCCAGTGCTCTTAACTGCCGAACCATCCCTCTAGCCCCCAAATTGGACAATTTTAGCATTTAAAAATATCGTGGAGCCTGCAGTGATGGCTCATCAGGTAAAGGTGCTTTCTGCCACAACTGGTGACCTGAGTTCAATCCCCAAACTCACACGGCAGAGGGGAGAACCTCCACAGTTGTCCTCTGACCTCCACAAGCACACTGTAGCACACCAACATACACACACGCACTCATACAGCACGCACATGCACACACATACACGTTAGACATGCCTTTATGCACACACACTCATATACTCATACACATACTCACACACATGCACACACACACAGACATGCCTGTATGCACACGCACTCATATACTCATACACACACACACATGCACACACACACACACAGACATGCCTGTATGCACACACGCACGTCTTTTTAGAAATTAGAAGAATATGTTTTTGTTTTAACCCCAGGGATGGGATGTGGGGCTGCTTTGCAGCAGCTGACTATGATTTGCCTGGTGCTCTAGCAAGGGCATGTTTTTGTTGGCTGTACACAGTTTCTGTGAGTGTGTGACATTTGGAATTATGGGAACTTTTCAGAGAATATGTAAATGCTAGAGCCCCAGTAGGGGTGGCTAAGTGGCTGGGTGACTAAGTGACAGTTGTCTGGTTGACAGTTGGATGGTTGGTGGTTGGTTGATTGGCTGGTTGGCTGGTTGGGCTGGCTGGTTGTTAGTTGGGTGGCTGGGTGGCCTGGTGACTAATTGGTGGTTGCTATTGGTTGCAGTTTGTCAAGTGGTCCTGTGCAAAGAGACAAGAAGAAGAAATTAGATATCCAGAAGGTGAACTTGCCCCAAGAAACTCCACACCCTTAATCAGCAGGAAGTAGTCTGATAATAACCACCCCCTTTCCCCTCTATCCTTTTTTCTCTCCTACCTAGTGTGAGGGGGTGGAAAGGGTGGAAGAAGGAAGAACCCAGAACTTCACACACTCATATACACACACAATGTTCTGGGGCAAGGACTCAGAAAAGTCCATAAGTTATGATGAAAGCTATGAATCTAGTTTTGTTTTTTATTGCTATGATAAACATCATGACCACAGGCACCTTGGGTAGGAGAGAGCTGCCTTTGTCTTACATGTTCTACTTAATCCTGAAAAAAATCAGGGCAGGAACCTGAAGGCAGGAACAGAAGGAGAGGCCATGGCGGAGCTCAGCTTACTGGCTCGCTCTGCAGGCTTGTGTTCCGTAACCTTTCTGTTAAAAGATTTATTTATTTTATGCATATGAGTACATTGCACTGTCTTCAGACACATCAGAAGAAGGCATTGGATCCCATCACAGATGGTTGTGAGCCACCATGTGGTTGCTGGGAACTGAACTCAGGACCTCTGGAAGAGCAGTCATTGCTTTTCATCTCTCCAGTCCTCTGTAACCTTTTCTATACCTACACAACCACCTGCCTACAATGGGATTGGCTGCCTTCCTATACATTAATCATTAATCAAGAAACTGCCTCCATTAGATTGGCCTGTGTTGTTGTAAAAATATAAAAAATAAAAAAAAAATATGTTTGTCTTTTACCCCGGTAGGTCCATACCACAGTGCCCCAAGATATCTGCTAGATATCTTGGCGGAAACACATCCCAACTCCTCAGCGGCCCAGTGTCTCCTGCCGCCGCACACTTTGCTACACTCAAACCGTCACATAAAAGAACACACAACACAATAATCTTTGACCCAATTGATAAGATATAATTGCCCACTTAAACATACAAAGCCCAGTACCATCCATCCCTTAGGAACATTAATAACGACCTGTAAATACACAGAAAAGAATCTTAACGTCAGCCTCCATCATCCTGCCATGGCTTCTCTCTCTTCCTCTCCCTCCTGTCTCTTCTCCATTCCAGTCACCTCCTCTTCCTTCAAACTTCTCTCCCGCCCATCCTTCCTTCTCCTCCAATGACAGGCCTCCTTCTATCCTGTACCTGCCCCCTTACCTGTATTTTACAGATTCAATGGGGAGAAGTTTCTGGTGAAGTCACCTGATTCCTGAGTAGTGACTAAGCAGCTGTCCTTGGGGCAGTAGAATTAGCATCAAAATACAGATAACTCCAGGGCAAACCACAACAGGTCTGCAGACAAATCTGTGGGGCACCTTTCCCATTGAGGTTCTTTCTCAGAAGACCCTAGTTTGTGTCAAGATGACCACACCTACCCATCCCTCTGCCCCAGCTGAATAAGTGCTCTGTCAACATTGTCACAAGTGGGCTCAAATCTGGTCCTCTGCTTGAAAAGTAGAAAGTGCCAAAGCAGAGTGTGGGCAGGCTTCAGTCTATCACAGGTAACACAGACCACAGGAGTGTATCTTCGTTCACTTCTAGGGAATTGGAAAATGTCCGCTTTTCATTAATATAGCCAAAATGTTCAAAATGTTCAGAGGCCCAGGATCAGGTTGGCCCATGTGATGCTTTGAGTGTAAAAAGATCACCATGAGCTCATGTGTTTGACCACTTGGTCCCCAGTTGACAGTACTATTTGGAAAGGTGGTAGAGCATGTAAGAGAACCTGGCTAGAAGAACTGGGTCATTAAATGGGTGGGCCGTGATATTTTATAGCACAACCCTATTTCCTGTTTCCTTCTCTTGGCTGACTGACTACAGATGCAGTGTAACTTCTTTGCTCCTCAGTCTTGCTGCCATGTTTGCCCTACCTGTGCCATGTCTACCCTCCTGTTGTCATGTCTACCCTCCTATTGTCATGTCTGCACTCCTGTTGTCATGTCTACCCTCCTGTTGTCATGTCTACCCTCCTGTTGTCATGTCTACCCTCCTGTTGTCATGTCTACCCTCCTGTTGTCATATCTACCCTCCTGTTGTCATGTCTACCCTCCTGTTGTCATATCTCTACCCTCCTATTGTCATGTCTACCCTCCTGATGCTGTCTCCCTCCTGTTGTCATACATACCCCTGTTGTCATGTCTCCCACCTGTTGTCATGTCTACCCTCCTGTTACCATGTCTACCCTCCTACTGTCATATCTTCCCTCCTGTTGTTATGTCTACCCTCCTGTTGCCATGTCTACCCTCCTGATGCTATGTCTATCCCCTACCCCCCTATTGTCATGTCTACCCTCCTGTTGCCATGTCTACTCTCCTGTTGCCATGTCTACCCTCCTGTTACCATGTTTACCCTCCTGTTGCCATGTCTACCCTCCTGTTGTCATGTCTACCCTCCTGTTGTCATGTCTACCCTCCTGTTGTCATGTCTACCCTCCTGTTACCATGTCTACCCTCCTGTTGTCATGTCTACCCTCCTGTTGTCATATCTACCCTCCTGTTGTCATGTCTACCCTCCTGTTGTCATGTCTACCCTCCTGTTGTCATGTCTACCCTCCTGTTGTCATGTCTACCCTCCTGTTGTCATGTCTACCCTCCTGTTGTCATGTCTACCCTCCTGTTGTTATGTCTACCCTCCTGCTGTCATATCTACCCTCCTGCTGTCATGTCTACCCTCCTGCTGTCATGTCTGCACTCCTGTTGTCATGTCTACCCTCCTGCTGTCATGTCTGCACTCCTGTTGTCATGTCTGCACTCCTGTTGTCATGTCTACCCTCCTGTTGTCATGTCTACCCTGTTGTCCTGTTGTCATGTCTACCCTCCTGTTATCATATCTACCCTCCTGTTGTCATGTCTGCACTCCTGTTGTCATGTCTGCACTCCTGTTGTCATGTCTACCCTCCTGTTGTCATGTCTACCCTCCTGTTGTCATGTCTGCATGTCTGCCCTCCTGTTGTCATGTCTACCCTCCTGTTGTCATGTCTACCCTCCTGTTGTCATGTCTACCCTCCTGTTGTCATGTCTACCCTCCTGTTGTCATATCTACCCTCCTGTTGTCATGTCTGCACTCCTATTGTCATGTCTACCCTCCTGATGCTATGTCTACCCTCCTGCTGTCATACATACTCCCCTGTTGTCATGTCTACCCTCCTATTGTCATGTCTACCCTCCTGTTACCATGTCTACCCTCCTACTGTCATATCTTCCCTCCTGTTGTCATGTCTACCCTCCTGTTGCCATGTCTACCCTCCTGTTGTCATGTCTACCCTCCTGTTGTCATATCTACCCTCCTGTTGTCATGTCTACCCTCCTGTTGTCATGTCTACCCTCCTGTTGCCATGTCTACCCTCCTGTTGCCATGTCTACCCTCCTGTTGTCATGTCTACCCTCCTGTTGTCATGTCTACCCTCCTGTTGTCATGTCATGTCTACCCTCCTGTTACCATGTCTACCCTCCTGTTGTCATACCTACTCCCCTGTTGTCATGTCTATCCCCCTGTTGTCATGTCTATCCTCCTGCTGTCATGTCTGCATGTTGTCACATCTACCCTCCTGTTGTCATGTCTACCCTCCTTTTGTCATGTCTACCCTCCTGTTGTCATGTCTACCCTCCTGTTGTCATGTCTACCCTCCTGTTGTCATATCTACCCTCCTGTTGTCATGTCTGCACTCCTGTTGCCATGTCTACCCTCCTGTTGTCATACCTACTCCTCTGTTGTCATGTCTATCCCCCTATTGTCATGTCTATCCTCCTGTTGCCATGTCTACACTCCTGTTGTCATATCTACCCTCCTGTTGTCATTTCTACCCTCCTGTTGTCATGTCTACCCTCCTGTTGTCATGTCTACCCTCCTGTTGTCATGTCTGCACTCCTGTTGTCATGTCTGCCTCCTGTTGTCATGTCTACCCTCCTGTTACCATATCTACCCTCCTGTTGTCATGTCTATCCCCCTATTGTCATGTCTATCCTCCTGTTCTCATGTCTGCCCTGCCTGCTGCTATGTCTCTTTGCCGTGATGCACTGCATCTCTTCACACTCTGAGCCACAATAAGCCCTTCTTCCCTTAAGGTGCCACATAGCAAGAAAAGCAACACAACCCTCAATGGACATCATGGTTGAAGATGTCACAATGCCAGGAGTCTTTACAGGGAAAAGAGTTCAGTTCTTCAAACAGGAATTCAGAGACGCTGGAGGTGGCAGGCACAGATTTAATAAAAACTCTCACACAAGACCCAGAGTTCAGATGGATTAATAATTTCTCCTTTTTATTGTTGTGAGTTTGATATTGTTAGGGTTTTGTTTGGTTGTGTGTTGAGACTGTGTCTTACTATGTAATTCTGGCTTGTCTAGAACTCATGACAAAGGCCAGGTTGGCCTTACTTTTACATGGTCTTCTTTCTCTGCCTCTAGAGTGTGGGGATTACAGGTATGGGCCCCCAGCCCCAACAACTCAGTAATCTTGAGTGAAGGCCCAAGTGGCCCAAGAACCTTAAAGAATGTTCCACCCCTAGAATGGATCTACCTTTCCAACACACACACTCATGCTGGCACAGGGGTGGGGGATGCTCAAAGGTCCAAAGCATAGCTCATCCATAGAGTGACGTTGTAAGTGCTGATGAAAGCGTGTGGTGTCCACATGACTCGACTACTACGACTACTACTATCCTCCTCCTTCTCTTTCTCCTCTTCTTCCTCCTCCTCCTCCTCCTCCTCTTCCTCCTCCTCCTCTCCTCCTTCTTTGTCTTCTCTTCCTTCTCCTCCTCCTTCTTCTCCCTTCTTCTCCTTCTCCTCCTCCTTCTTCTCCTTCTCTCTTCCTCCTCCTTCTCCCTTCTCATCCTCTTCTTCCTCCTCATCTTCCTCCTCCCTCTTCTTCCTTCTCCTCCTTTTTTTTTTATTTTTAGGGTTTTTTTATTGCTTTTAATAGATTTTATTTTTGATACTTTGGTTTTAAGCACAGCCTTTAACAGCTAAACCATCTCTCCAGCCCAACATTTTTATTTGTTTATTTATTAATTCACTTATTTTATTTTCCTGAGACAGGGTTTCTCTGTGTAGCACCGGCTGTGCTGGAACTAGCTCTGTGGGCCAGGCTGGCCTCGAACTCATTTTGCATCCTCAGTGCTGGGACTAAAGGCATGCACCTGTAGTGCCTGGCACAGTTTTATATTTTAAGGACACTTTCATTATTTTTATTTTATTTTACTAAGACAGGGTCTCTTTATGCAGCCTTGGCTGTTCTGGACCTAAGCAGAGGGAGCTGATTCCAGAGATCTGACTTCCTCTCCTCCCAAGTGCTAAGATCGGGCGTGCACCACAACGCCCAGCATGAGGCCACTTTTAGTATTAGAGAAAACTTATGAAGACAGCATCGTTTCTTCCACCGGTCTCCAGTCACTACAATTATTACAGCTATTGTTCATGTATTACAACTGGTCAATACTGATACTAACGTCCATCCTTTATTGAGAATTTGGGATACCACATATTTAGTAATAATGTCTCTTTTTGTCACTCTGTTCAGAAAACCCAGGGGGCAACGCGTGGCTTCTTCGAAGTTACAGCTCCATGTATTCCAGGCCTTGTTCAGTGGCCTGGTGTTCTGATGGCTCCTAACAGGGCCTCGAGGTGGGGAAACGTCTCTCGTCCACGTGACTGGGAGAGCCGCTGCTCAGCCGGCGCCAGATGACTAATTGAGCGCATGTGAGCTTTCTCCAGGTGGAGCGTATTTCATGGGGATTGCTGAAATTACAGCGGTACACGCAATTACGGTCCAATTACCAGAGTAGTGCTCACATTCCAAGCCCTCGGTTTTCCCAGCTCCTGCTCCGACTTTGAAAGTATGGCTTTAATCACTCTGACGTTTTAACTTGACTGATCTTTTCTCCACCACACATTTCCCTTGTGTTGACTGTTTGTCTGTTTCCTAGGTGCTGGCGAACCTGCTGGCAGTCTTCCACTTTAGGGGACCAAAGCAAGGTTTCCTGTTGTACCGTATCCTCCCTCTCCATTGGCTACTTTTCTTATCTCTGTGATGAGGTCCCGGAAGGGAGGGCTGGTTTTGGCTCTCAGGTCCAGAGGGCCTCAGCCTGTCTAGGTGGGGAAGGAGTGTGGCTCCCTCAGGAGAGGACTGCCCTGTGTCAATATTTGCTCAGTTTGTCAACTTGTCCAAGACTGGGAAGCAGACAAAGCCAGCCCAGAGCTTTCAAAGGTCTACACCTAGTGAACACTTGTGCTAGCCGGCCGGGCTTCCTAATGGCTTCGTAGCTTTCTCACAAGCTGGGGACGTGAAGTCAAAACATCCTGTGGGGGACACTTTGGATTCAGCCCCCAACACCATCAGCTTCCTTGTTTCTTTGTGGGCTTCTGCGAGCACGATCCGTTACTATGTTTCCCTTTCTTGTCCACCCTTTTGTTCCTTTACCTGGTAGACTCAGACCTCCTCCCTCCTTACTTGAAATTGATCACTGGAAAGTAAATGTAAGTCCCAAATGTCATGATCTCCTCTGGTTCCTCACCGGTGCCCTTGGAGGAACTGTCTTTTCTGACTGCTTTCCCTTTAAAGGTCGCTTGTTTTTTATGTGAAACAACTGTGGTTTTCATGTCTAAGCTTCCCTCCATCTTAGCGTCCCTCCTCCTCCCTTCCCAGAAACACTAGGTTTCCCGTCATCTGCCCGGCATCTGCCTCACCTCCTCGACTCTCTGTGCCGTCTTATCCACACACAAGCTTTTATTACATTATTTCTTCTATATCGATAACCCTGGTCTTTCTCCTGAGTTCCAGCCTCCCATTTTCAAATGTCCCTAGACGTTTATAATTGAATCTCTCTGCAGAGTGTGCAATCTGTTCTTCCCTGCCCCCCTCGGCCCCCCTCAAGCTTAGTTCCTGTCATTGCTCCTGCACTTTCCCCAAGATCTCAGACTTACAACTTAAAAAACAAAACCAATCAATCAAACAAACAAAAACACCCATAACCCTCTCTTTTGTTTCTTACAATCAGTCATTCGAAACTGGATCTGCCATTCCTTGGCAATACCTGTGTTCCCTGGTGTTGTCATTGTGTTGTCAGTGTTTACTCTATACCAGACGACAGTCTACTGCTTTTTATCTTTGTTTCTTCCTCCTCTCCCTCTTCCCCTTCCTCTCCCTCTTCCTCTCCCTCCTTCTCTTCTTTCACCTCCTCTCCCTCGTTCCTCCTCCTCCTCTTTTTTCTTCCTCCTCCTCTTCCTCTTCCTCTTTCCCCTCCTCCCTCTTCCTTTTTCCTCCTCCTTCCCTTCCTCTTCCTTTCCCCCCCTCCCTACTTCCTCCTCCTCCTTTTTGGTTGTCTTACTTCTGCTGTGTCCCCTGTGGATTAACTCAACAGTGACACTCACTATACTTCCTGAACAGTCTGTCCGAATGCCGCATTCCTCTTTCTTAGGAACATTTAGTAACTGCATGCAGCCTGTTGCGAGATTCTCTTCTCAACAGAGGGCTCTAGAATCCCAAGCTCCAGGGAACCATTTAAAAGCACAAATGCATGTAACCAAGCTTGGAAGAAACAGTCTTTTGTTCATTCAGTGAGAGAGTACAGTTCTGCTTTCAATCCAAGTTTCCTTTTAAGATTTATTTATTTTATGAGTGTGATTATTTTGCTTGCACCTGTGTATGTGCACCATGTGAATTCCTGGTGTCTGTGGAAGACGGAGGAGGCGGTTGGGTCCCCTGTAACTGGAGCTATGGATGGTTGTGAGCCACTGTGAGAGTGCTGGGATTTAGAACCAGGTTCTCTCAGCTGTTTAATCAAACTAGACTAGTGACCATTGGAATCTAGAACGCCGCCCTGTCAGGGCTTGGCTCACATCACCCCTCCCTGATGCATGCTACCAGAACTCCCTCCCTGAGTTGTGTTCTCTCACTAACTTTCAAGGGCTCACATCTCAGCACTGCATCCAGGGTTCCTTCCACAAGGGCTTTTCTTGACTTGAAGGTCTGTGAACTCTGTTTCATGGTGCACTTGTAGCAGACTTGTCTGGTTTTAGTATCTGTGTTGTTGTCTGTGTTGGTAGACTGCTCACAGCACGTATGGTGCCCTAAACGTCTTCCCACGCTCACAGAGGCTAACACAGAGGGTTCTCTGGAGGACGTGCTCATAGACATCTTAGTCACTTTTTCTCCTTTCCCTCTGCCCTGAAGGAGTCAGTAAGAGTTCCTGCGGAAGAAGGAGGAAACACACAGCGTGTGTTCAGATAAGAGAGTTGAAGAGAAAAAGGATGAGAGGAAGCATAAAGGAGGAGGTGGGTATGAAGAAGGCAGCGTGGCTTCCTTGGCACTGTCCGAGGAGGCAGTAGAAACAGCAGCCTTCACTTCCGATTCAGCCTCTTTACCAGGCCTTTATGCTCATGAACTCACAGAGAAGACCCCAACCCAGCATCCTTGGAGACAGGGGCTGCTGTGCTGCCCTGAGCCTCCAGGAATAAGGACCCCGAACAGCTTGGTGTTAAGTGGGAAGGACTGGGAGGGGGTGAGAAATAAAGAGGAAAAGAAGCAGTCGCCGGGACCAAGAGGTCTTACATAAACCGATGCCTCATGTCAAGGGAGTTTATTAAGAAGAATAGCATCGTAAATACTATTTACAGGGGAAAACAGCCAAGGTCAGCAGAGAGCTAAATAGGCAATGCTGGCAAAGAGTACACAGGACACCTCAGACACCTCAGCTGCCTTAGGACTGATAACCACGACCGAGGGGGAGAAGTTGGGTCTCCAGAAGCTTCAGCCTTGACCCCTTTGAGGCGTTTGCTCCAGCCCAACAGGCCTTGCCACATCCACTTCTGGACAAGGGCACAGAACTAAAGTTCCTTTTACCAGTGCCTCTAAGGACGTCTTGGGTCAGTCTGGCTCCCACACTGTGCTCGTCATGAAGATGGAGACGGTTGGAGCTGAAACCATGAAGACACGGGCAGGTGGCAAAGAGACGAGGCACAAGCTATCAGGTACTAGGTACCGATGAGAGGGTTGGGTCCCCAGCCTGTGTCTCTTCTCTTCCTTCAGGACTCTCTCTAGGGTAAGATCTCTTCTTGTGCATGGGGAAAACATCTTGATTTCCCTCTATCATTGGGATTGTATTGTCTCCCTTTAAAGTCTCTTCTATCTATGCAATAAGACACACAGTAGGCGTTCTTGGAGCCCGTGCAAGTTCCTATCATGCAACAACCATTTTAAGACAGAAAAAAAAAATCTACAGATTCCCCCAAGAAGTCATGTGAGCATGTTAAGGGCAACTAAGCGTGGCCATTCCAATTCACAGCACCAGAGCGTACAGATGACCCCTCCGTCAGACATTTTGCTGGCTTGTCTATTTTGCTCGTGGAGGATCACCGGTGCAGTCATGTTATAGTCCCGTAAGTTTGGGCCCTGATGCAGACTTTGCCTTTTTCAAGCAGAACGTATAATTAATGACAACTATGGCTGAGAGAATGGATACTTTTCTGACTTCGCTTCTGCACAGAAGCAGCTGACCAGCTTCCGCTTTCATGGAGCTCCCTTGCCCTTGGTTGATTTTGAGTAATAGCCTCCCTTCTGCAGAGGGGAGATTTTATTTGAAGTCTATTCAGAGATTTGGTTCAACAAATGGGACTATAGGTTTCAGAAAAATCTCGTTTGAACCGTCCCATAATAGATTTTCTCATCGGTGACTCCTGGAACACTTCACAGACTAGCGTGTGTTTGCCTCTCAGTGCGTTTCTGTTTGCCCACTCAATCCGCCTTTCAACTTGAGCAAAGTTGTTGGACGTTTTTCTAATTAATCTCTAAACTTTGCCTCTTGTTGCCAGGAAGTCCAATATCTTGTTGAGAACTTCCTTCCCTTTATACCATCTTCGTCTGAGAAGTGCATTTTCATAACTAAACAGCACGAAGAGGGAGAACTGGAGGCCCTTGGTGTCCATTGACATCACCTCGGGCGATGGCTCCTCCACTTGCCCGAGGGCCATTTTGTTTTGGTCTATTTCAAAATCACACAGACTGGGCAGCTGAGAAAGAGCAGTTCAGTCCCCACCGTTCCAGAATCCAGGAACACAGAGACAGAGGACCCAGTGGATTCGCCACCTGGTAAAGACTGAGTTCTTGTTGACTGTTACGTCTTCATGGAATGCCAACGTAGAAGGGACAAAAAAAAAAAAAAAAAAAAAAAAAAAGAAATCGCTCTCTGGATCTTTTTTAATTATCAGGCTAAAAAACCCATCACAGGATTCACGGCTTAAGTTACCTCCGAGAGGCACGGCCTTGAAGTAAGGTCACCTGGAGGTCCCTTCAGTGCGGGATTTGTGGAGAATAACACCTGTGCTCCTTTCCCACGCTGTACAGAACTAGAAGGTCCTGGCCTGGGCCGCATGCTGTATGAAGGTGCACTTCTCAGGGCTGTGGAAGAATTAGCACACGGTTCTAGACACTCTGGCTGTTCGCTCATTTGTTCGTTTTAGGTATCTTACCCCAGGGGTTGTCTTAGTTACTCTCTGTGGCCGTGAGTCCAGGCGGAGAATCGACCATGGTAAGGGCAGCTGGCAGCAGGTCAGAGCAGCACTGAGAGCTCACAGAGAAAGAAAACTACAAGTGGGCCAGATGACCAACCTCAAAACCTGCCCCAAGCAATGTGCTGCCAGCAAGACTCCACCTCCTAAAGGTCCCATAACCTCTGGTAGCAACACATCAACAGGAGACCAAGGGGCTGGGTACCCGGTCTCCGGGGGACATGTTCACTGAAGTGGAGCTCTTCATGTTTAACCAAACCTCAAATCTGGGGTGTAGTGGTCAGTTTCCTTTACTTCTGGAAGGTTCTTATTAGTCTTCCTAAGCTGCTGTAACAGATCCCACAAACTGGGTAGTTTAAGACAGTGTGCATTCTCTGTGTTCTAGAGAAAGTCCAAGTGTTGCCACTGTCAGAACCATGCTCCCTGAAAAATCCGTGAGAGACACTGCGTCTTGGTGACATTTCCTATCTTGGAGTACCTCCACCTTGGCCTCCTCCATCCCATGGTGCCCTACTGTCTTTGTTGGCATCTCCACACTTCTTGTCTCTTGTCTCTTTAGTTTTAGCTTTTATTCATAACTATCCACAGGCCTCTATAGTCTAGTTAGACATGGAGGGGAGGGAGGAAAATATGGAACCAGAGAGCTGCAGTCAGAGCATAAGAAAGACCACAGGGTATTGCGAGCCATGTGAGGAGGGCACTCTCCAAGACACAGAAGGGATGGATTGACCCCATGACTGAGATGCACTCAAGTGCCAAGTATGGAGCTGTCCCTGATTGGTGATGTGGTTCTTCTTGCTGATTTTGCTGTTCCAAAGATCCTCACAGCCTCTCCAAGGCTCACACCTCTTTTGGCTTCTGAGAGACCACAGACTTGCCATCCTACCATCCAGCGCCATCGGTGTTGGGTGCGGCATTTGCCACAAGCAAGGTCCTGGGACAGTAAGTCTCAGTTCCTATTCTCAAATTTCTCCACACAGACTGCCTTTCTGCCGGTGGCATCAAGGTGTGGGACATCTCTGCTCTTGTACGTGAATCCTGGAATAATTCTGTAAAAAGAGGGACCCTCGTCCTCCAGTGCAGAGAACAGGAAGATCTCTTCTGTCCTTGGAACTTGGCCAACGGTGAGAAGGGAGACTTGGCCCAGGGTCTTGCCATCAACTGTGACATCAAAGGATAATGTGGAGCTGACCTTGGCTAACAAGTGGCCTCGTTTAACGACAGCAGCTACAGATCTTCTCTCTTTGTCTCACGAATAAGCCAGCACGACGGCTCAAAGGCACACTCTCCTCCTGTCTTACCTCACCGTAATGAATTTTATCTTCAGTGACTATATTTCCATGGAAGGTCACACTTTGAGGTGCTGGGAGTTAGGACCTCTGGTTGTCTTTTGGGGGAAGACAACTCAATCCATAATGGACCAGTGCTCTCTTATTGCTGTGTATGCCTCCTCTTCCCAAAGTTCTCTACACAGGAAAAATACCCAGTGAGGTAACTGTAGCTAGAATAATACCTGGTCAGGTAACTATAGCTAGGATAATAGGTCCCTACTTGCCTGCATTTTTATTACCCACAGAACCAATCAATAAACTCATTATCAACACAAAGACTTTTCCCTGTGGAGACCTGCTGTTGGTACAGACAACTTCTGAGAGAAAATAAATAAGTAGGGGACTGTAGCCTTCGTAAGGCAGGGCTCTGTGATTCCCGTATTACAGGCTCTGCTCGCCTGTTCCAGTAGAACCTAAGGATGCTTGTCGGTCTCATGTTTAATTAGCGAAGCTAAAATCAGAGGGGAAAGCAACCATTCAGGTGGCCCAAACACTGAGCAGTGGAGTTATGCCCACGAATAGTCACATCTTTGTAGCTCTGACCACAAAAGAGCTGGGTTCTTCCCATTGACCTGATCAAGATCAAACTTTTGGAAGGCAGGCTATAAAGTACATTCAAGTATGATGGAGGAGAACCAGGGAGCCTCCAGGAAACCCCTCAAAAAGTCTAGGAAAGAAGAAATGCAGACAGACACATGTTTAGAAGCCAGTGCTTCCTTTGAAATGCGGTATATAACTGGGGCCGGTCTCAAGGGGGAAGGGTGAGTCCAGTGTTGGATGCAGAAAGCACGGTGTTTGCATGAGGCGTTCTAATGGACCAGCCCCACTGGAAGTCTATGCCTCTCAAAAGGAAGAGGCAAGTAGTTCGGAGTCTGGTTCCCCTTATGCTCAAGCCCTGTCACCCAGGTCCTAACGGCACAAGTATCCTTTTGTGAGCTGTGTCTTCTCCATCTACCCAGTGGTACTTCATCGAGTGCCACTAGCTAGTCCCTGCTTTAGAAGCTGCAGACAAGGGTGACCTATATGAACCGCAAGCACAAAGTCAAGGAGATAATTTAATGCCCTAAGAGCTATGGTATGGATAGATGAAGTTGGGAGAGAATCATGCCTCCAGGTAGGTGACCCCAAACTGGATTATAAAGAAGTCAGCTCGAGTTGAAGTGGGCAAAGGTCATATTAAAATCATAGAAAGAACCACAGTGGCGGTGGTGGTGGTGGTGATGAAGATAGTGGTGGTGGTGGGGGGGGGGGGGAGGTTGGGTAGGTGGGTATGTGTGGGTGGTGGTGGTGGTGGTGGTGGTGGTGGTGATGGTGGTGATGTTGGTGGGGGTGGGTAGTGGTGATGGTGGGGGTGGTAGGTTTGGTGGTGGGTTTGGTGAGGGTGGTGGGGAGTGAGCGTGGGGGTGGGGGTGGAGGTGTTGGTAGTGGGTTTGGTGGGGGTGGGGGTGGGGATGGGGTGGGGATTGGGGTGGTGGATTTGGTGGGGTTGGGGGTGGTGTGGTGGGTTTGGTGGGGGTGGGGATGGTGGGTTTGGTGGTATGGGAACCCGGAAACCCGAAGTGTCCTAGTAAATGTGTACCATAGGACACAGGGAGACTGTGGAAGCATCAAGCTTGGGTCCCGAGGACCATGATAGGAATGTAAACTTGCTCCAGCCAGAGCGAGGATGAAGGAGACATGGGAGCAGGGGGTTGGGGGAGGGGGTGGAACCAGGATTTCGATCTCAGGAAGCAGACAATTTTTATGCTTATAAGAACCATCAAAGACAATTCTCTATCCACCCAAACTTACAGACAGAGACAGACACCCCCAGTGGCTTGCTCAGGGTCACTTAGATAAGCCAGGGAAGTTCTGATTAATAATGTTCTTTCAATTGAATTGTTCTGTCCCCTCACAGAGGACAATCAACACCTGGAAAGGGAGAGGTTTGAATCACCTAGTCTATCAGCAGCAGTAGCAGCACTTCAGATGGCCAGGGCTAAGCCCTCTCCCTCCAGCCCACAGAGCACAGATATGAAGCAACTCTGAGAAGCACTGAGAGCCGTGGTCCACCTTCGTGCCAGTGTTGTGCTGACAGGGGACCACGCTGAGTATCTCCGAGCCCTGGCTGGAGTGGCATTGTTGGAAGGTCACTGAGACCCCTGAAGAGCAATTGAAAAGAGGCTGTGTGGCAGGTCTGCATCTGTCTGGGAAGCCCTGGGGTCTAGAGGTAGAGGAGGGCATTGAAGAGAGTGCAGAGTCTGTGTTGGGGGCCACGCAGGTGATAGGAGTACCCAAGAGCAGTCACTACCACAAAAGAGGGGAGCCAGGAAGAGGTTGTAGAAACCGGGTCTCCTGAGTTATCCTGTCCTCCTGAGGAGGTTTTCCTTTCAGAGAGACAAGGTCTCACTGTGTCTCCTACCACAGCCTTGAACAGCATTCTCCTTCAGCATCCTGAAAGCTGTGACTTCTACAGTCAAAAAAGAGTTTAAAATCACAGTGATAGGAAAAAACAGAATCCCTCAGGATAGAGACAGTGAGTCTGAGAGATGCTCTGACTAGGGAAGATCTGACAAATCTGAGGGAAGCTGCCTTTGAGCCATAAAGGAAGGAGGATGTGTACGGGTGAGGGGGACGGGATGGGGGTTGAGGGTAGGATGGTGGTTTTGCTGTCATGGGATGAGGCAGCATGACCAGAGCCAGGCTGTGTGCCCAGGCCTGTAGCAGTGACTTGACTGATTAAGCACCTCCTATCTGCCAGGTACTGGGCTAAGTGCCTGAGATGCGTTAACCCCCACACGACCCTTCTAGTCCATCAGTCATTGCCTCTATTTTACAGATGGCGGCACAGAGGGGAAGGATGTGTTAATGGTACAGTTCATATAAGCCAAGCTGAGCTGGGTGTGGGTGGTGCTGCCTGCCTGGACTCCTGGTACTTGGGAAGCTGAAGCAGGAGAGTCACAGGTTCAAGACCAGACTGAACCTTACAGTGAGACCTTGTCTCATAAACAAACAAATGGCAAAGTAAAGGTCTGAACGTGGCCTGTCTGCACTCTAAACTTGTAACCACTCTGCTTTTCTTCTTCCCACAAAGGCACGTGACCAAGAAGAGCTGAAGACAGAGCAACAGCTGGTCCCAAAGCTCTGCCTGAGACCATCTAAAGACACTTTCTTAGGACCAGGATGAAAGGGTTGGAGTGGTGGCTCGATGCTTAAGAGCTCACTGGTCTTGTAAAGGGCTCTATTCCTATGTGTCAATGTCAGGAAGTTTACCATGCCCTATAATTCCAAGTCGGGGCCCTCTTCTGGCCTCTGGGCAAGTGGTCTCAGTATGAATATACCCTCACACATAACATCTACACTTAAACTAAATCTTAGAAAAAAACAAATAAGAAAGAAATAAAAAGATTAAAAAGACAGATTAGTTTTACCTCCAGTTACTGTGACTAGGAACTTAGTGGCTTGGGACACATTGTTGCACCCCACTTTTGGTTGGGACACATTGTTGCACCCCACTTTTGGTTGGGACACATTGTTGTACGCCACTTTTGGTTGGGACACATTGTTGCACGCCACTTTTGGTTTTTTTAGGTGCTGTAAGGAAACTCAGAATCAAGGTCCCAGATGCAGTGGAGAACCTACCTCAGAGTCACGCTCTGACCACCCAGTGTCCTCCGGACTCAGAGCAAGAAGAAATGGTCACCGTGACCTGCCGGCCCCACAGGGTCCTGTCTTTACCTCCTCTGCTGCTCTTGTTTTCCTCGATGGCTCTGCTCCAGCCACACCCTGCCCCCTTACTGTGCCCTGAACACACAGCCACTCTCTCTTCATCTAGAACACTTTTCTCCAACACCGTAGCTCCCCAGTTCCTTCATCAGAGTCTGCAGTCTCCGCTCTTCTCCTCTCCTGTTCCACTCATCTGTCACTGCCTAGGCCACTCCGAGACTCATCAGGTGCCTGTAGCAGCCATCAAAGACAACTCTCCACTCCCCCGCTAGCTACCAGAATTTACAAATAAATAGAAACAGAAATCCTTAATGGGCTGTTCTGGATTTTGGACCTCTCATATGTTTGCTGTCAGCTGGTGGCCAGGACTAGAAAATTGGAACTGGCTGCATGCTGTGTCAAGAGCCCATCTATGTGGCCTCTCCTCCCAAGCTAGTGTTCTCCTGGAGTATTGACCTCAGGGCAGCGAGACTTTCAGTGAAGTGAGGCTGAAGTGAGTAGACAAAGTAGCAACTGTGTTTCCTCACGTAACCTCACAGCAGACTTTGCAACACAACTTGCGCATCCTCTCTCTGAGTGACTAGCTGCAAACTTGCACAGTTCTGAGGGTAGCAAGCCAGGAACCCACTCCTTGTGTAGTTGTAGAGGGGTAGCCACAGTCGGTCTTGTCAATTTGTCACAACGTAGAATGACCCAGGCTGAGAGTCTCCATAAGGGACTTTCCATGTCTGCCACTGTGGTGGGATTGTATTGGTTGTGCTAACTAAAGTGGGAGAAGCCAGGCTGCTGTGGTTTGTACCAATCCCTAGGCAGGAGATCCTGGACTACATGAGGGTGAAGGAGGGCTGGGAATAAATAAGAATGCACTCAGTCCACTCTCCCCAGGCACTTGACTGTGGATGTGCTAGCCCTCGCTTCTCTGCAATGATGCATTTTAACCTGGAGTTGTAAACTAACTATGGTGTTCTGGATAAGAGTGGTCCCATAGGCTCATATACTTGTATATCTGGTCCCCAGTAGGCAGAACTGTTTGGGAAGGATTAGGGGATGCAGTCTTATTGGAGAAGGTCTGTCCCCGGGGGTTGGCTTTAAGATTGTAAAAGGCCATGATGGTCTCTCTGCCTTGTGGCTGTGGGTCAAATATAAACTGTTGGCTCCTACTCTAGCGCCATGCCAGCCTTCCTGACGCCATGCTCCCTGCCACAATGGTCATGGACTCACCCTCTGAAGCTGTAAGCTCAATAAACTTCCTTTATACGTTGCTTTGGTCACGGTGCCTCTGCGTGGCAACAGAACAGTAACTAAGACATTAAATTTCACCACAAGAAAGGAAACCAAACTAGGACACTTGTCATGGTGGCAGGAGGACCTGCAGGAGGGAGAGACCTCAGGAGGGAGAGACCTCAGGAGGGAGAGTCGCTGCCAGAGCTGTGCACTGGAGTGTGGCTGCATCCATACCCCATTCCTCAGCACCTGGATCCGACTCTCCCTCTTGTGTCCTCTGCATCCAAGTGACTTCTTTCCCACCGCCTCCTCAGTGCAGGTCCTGCCACATAGTGGTATTGATACACACTTCTCGAGTGAACTCTGACCTTTCACTGTAACCTCACACCTCCTTGAGGTCTCGAAGTCACATCTGAATAAAGCCGGTTTACAGTTGAGGGAAATGATACTCAGAGAGATTTGTAAGTTACCCAGGACCCCCAGCCGCAGAGTGTAAAACCCAAGGTCAGCAGGCACACACATCTGGTCCTTGCTGGTCTCTCAGGCCACACACCAAGGACTCTAGTCCAGCAGACATCTCTGCCCCTGCTACTGCCCCCATCCACCGGCAGGCTAAATTCAATTTTTCCTGTTGGTTGCACTCAAGCCCAGAGAAAGCAATTACACCTTAAATCCCCCGATAGCTGATATTTCAGGGTCTGTACAGGGTAAGAACTTCACTAGTTATTTAGATCTGGTTTGCCACAAAAGAAGGCGGTAAATAAAAGGTTAGGCGGCTTTTAAATGGCAGACTCAAATTTCCAGCTTTTTTTCCCTTTTGCCTTGCTGTCCTGATAGGCATGTTACCAATATTTATCTCTGTTTCCCCCAGGAAGCCACGGAGCTGTGATATTTGAAATAATAAGGCTCCTCCCCTCACCCTGTAAAGATCTTGAATAAAACTGCTGCGGTCCTGGCTCAGCCCCCACCGCCGGGCTCCATCGCTCTTGGTCCCACTTCCCTCCAAAGAGGGTCTCGTGTAGCGCTGTTTGAGGGCTAAAGACTTTGAAGCAGATTTCTCTACCATTTTTTTATCTTGAAAAATATTCAATATTTGTGTAATTAAAGTGAAGTCTTCCCAGAGAAAATGACAACTCAAATAATCTGAAACGTACCTCCAAGAAAAAGGCTGTCAAAATGACATTTAGTTGTATAGTCACACTCTCTCTAAGGCCTTTGCTTCTCGCCCTGGTTTCTTGTAATCTTTGAAGGTTATGTCATGGCTGGCTTCAAGTCACGTTTTAAATTACCATGGTCTCCTTCAGAACGGGTTTTGAGAGCGAGGAAATCTTTCTTTTGCTCTAGATTTTTTTTTCCCCCTACTGCAGTGTTGCCGAGGATTTGCAACAACAAAAGCTGAAAGCTAAGGAAGTCTTCCTTGTCCTTGGCTTTCCTGCTAGCTAACATCTTATTTTTTTCTTTTGCACCAAACAGTTTTTAAATAGCTCTTTAATACCTTCTGTCTCTGTTTTCTTCTTTGCTAAATTGTACAGCAGAGGTGACCCGTGCCCTCCAACCTAATTGGCAAATCTAAGGGAATTTGTCAAGTTCTCCTTTTAATTGGTTCCTCCCTCTCCAGCCTTGACATTGTGTTTCTTGTTCCCCTCACCCTGCCCCACCCCATGCCTCAGCCCAGGTTTTCTCCCAAATTGCAGCATAGTTAGTCCCCGTCTATATGCACCTGTGTGTATAAACTGAGGGGTTCAGCACCAGATGTATAAAAACTCACGACATGGTCATGCCATGTATGGCTGAGGGGAAGGTTTTTATTACAGATATGAAGGAGACTACAGTCAGGGGCATCTGGAAGGGTGCAGAGCAGGGAGCACAGTAGTGAGTGAGCCAGCAGGCTGGGCTTGGCCATGGGGGTGGTGGGAGATCAAGACAAAGAGATAAGCAAGAAAAGGAACAAAGGAAACTGAGAGAGAGAGAGAGAGAGAGAGAGAGAGAGAGAGAGAGACAGAGAGACAGAGAGAGAGACAGAGACAGAGACAGAGACAGAGACACAGATACATACAGAGACACAGAGACAGAGACAGATACATACAGAGACAGAGAGACATAGAAAGACAAGGAGACAGACAGAGACACAGACAGAGACAGAGAAAGCATACTGAAACAGCCAGGCTATAAGTAGAAAGGAGAAGCTAGAGTGGGAGGAGCCCAAGACTTGCAGGAGTTTAGGATAAGGGGCAAGGTGAGAAGAGACAGGATGTCAGTGTGGACTCTGAAATATATAACAGGTACTTGTGATACTGAGGGAAGGAGCCTGGAGGTCAGCATACATTTTGGCACATTAATAAGTACCTCAGACAGCCATCTGTCCCTTCCGACAGTGGCAGGGGAAATGGTTTCTTTGCTAGAAGGGAACCGACTTCAGCAGTCCCTGAGAAGAGCTGGCTTTTGTCTACCTCCCAGAATTTAGACCAGGCAGTTTGTACACAGAGCACAGAGGGAGAAGAGAAAGCTGGAAGCAGATGAGCTCCAGGCTAAGGAGGCCAGCCCATCTCTAGGCCCCAGGTCTACAGGGAGAGCGCCTAGCTTCTAGAATCCAGAGTGGGTTGGAGAACTTGGCTGGACATTGACCAGTACACAGTCCCAGGGTCAAATCCAATGAGTAATCAGTATCTCCCAGCCATGTCTGTATTTGTTCAGTGGACATTCTCTAGGTGTCATCCATTTGTTGGTTACAGGGGCTAAAGTTGCTTGCTAGGAAGGAGAGGGAGAGAAAGACAAACAGACCAGTTCAAAAATACTGAAGAACAAAATGGCTTGTAGCATCTGCCATTGGTCATGTTTAACTAGCTGCTCTCTCCATGGTCCCAGATGCCTCTCTTTAGTACTATGTCGAAGAAAGGCAATGCTGTTTCCCATAGCTAGACACATGAATACATTAAGAAGACTGTGCTTCAGTAACTATGTTTTAAAGTGTGTGTGAGAGCACTCTTAATCTCCAGTCAGTCTCTTAGCATCTCTTTTACATAGTGCAGCTCAGAGTGATTCAAACCTCGGATCTCTCAGAAGTTTGTCATGCAAGCTCTTCACAGCCCTCTATACCATTGCATTATGCATTCTTTTATCTATAAAAAACACGACCGTTTTCTTTCTTTTTCATAGATAGATAGATGGATAGACAGACAGATAGACAGACAGACAGATAGAATACCACGAAGGTTGAACTCTAAAATCTATGGCATACAGTCAAAGCCAAACTTGTCAAATTCATAATCTTGAACCTTTGAGATTGGTCAGGTCTGTGTTCCAATCCACCTATGGCCTTATCAGCTTGGCCTTTCACACTCTCTCTTTCTGATGGAATACTGATTGCTTTTGTAAAGAACAAAGGTATAAGATGTGTTCAAGATAGTGTCTGGTGTGAAATAGTTAATAAATACAAGATAACATTAAAGATTTATTTAGGAGCTCTAGCTTTTACTTGGACTAGTCATCGAAAAAAATTTAAAACTTATCCTTAAGTATTCCTAATAATTCAAAAGTGTTGGCATAATCTAAGCGTATACTACCAATCATCATCCTAGATCTTTGCTTATTTTCTTTGACTAGACATGAGAGTCCTAAATTATTCAGAGTGGAGGCTGGTGCCTTTTCCCCTGGCACTTAGGAGGCAGAGGCAGGCAGATCTCTGAGTTAGAGACCAGCCTAGTTTATATAGCAAGTTCTAGCCCAGCCAGGGATATATAATAAGACCATGTCTCAAAAAAGAAAGTATCAAGTATAAATGTAAATTAATACAGTTTTCAATGATGCCCTAAGGTAGGTGGCAAATAAATATCACTAAAATAACCCTGTTACTTCTATTTTGGGAATTGCTTCCTTAGGAACCATTTGTATGCACTGTACTTCTGACCTCGGTGCAATTGGCAACAGTTTATTTATTTTAATTTTTTAATTTGAGATGGGGCCCATTTGGGTCATTTAGAGCTTCGGTTGTGTTTTTCTGGCTTTGAGAGAGGAGAAGATAGGAATTCAATTAGCACCTTGGTATTTTCTCTTTCCTTCCTTTCAGGGGCCCCTGCTTCACAAGCGCCTCTGGTGTTAAGTCACATCAAAATAGGGGCAACAGTTTCTTGGTTTTTAATTTTCTACCAAAAAGGCGAGGCATCCATTTTGTTCCGCCCTAATTAGTATGAGAGCTACTCTTGCGTGAGGTAGCAAACGTTTGCGAGCTGTGCGCACCAGTCCTTCTTCCTCATCAGCTGGGACGCCACTTCCACAGTGCCAGTCACTGCAAGGTCAAGGTCCCCCACTCCATCCTATATCAAAGCACAAAGGTGATTATTTTAATAGGAACTCAGAAATTATTTTTCTAAAGGAGCCGGTAAGGAGCCTCCTCATGAAGAGCTGTGGGAAGTACCTGATTTACTAACCTCTCTTCAGGAGGAAACCAGGGTGGGAACCTGCAGAACGTTTATTGTGCCTTTCGCAGGAGGTGACTGAGGCCAACCGTGGTAACTATCTCAACCAGGATGATGTGATCCCATTAGCACGCAGGCCCTTTTATGAAGCACTGAAGTCTCAATCCAGTAGAAATCTTTCTGATCCAAGGAGCTTCGCTGAGATCCCTGGGTCCCAGTAAGGACTATAGATTTCCCCTCTATCTAGAGAGCGCAGTGTAAAACGCTGTGGGTGATTCTCTGCACCCCGTGCAGCAGGAGGATGGTCCTGAGCTTCAGGGAGCCTGCTTGGGCAGACTCCTGCTCAAAGGCTGACTGTCTCATCCCGCGAGACTTCATTCTCTTAGCTAAGCATCTACTTTGTATAACGAGCTATAAAGGTTCAGAATGAACAATGAGATTCCGGAGACGCTGCGCCCCATCATTTCAGGGGGAGAATTTAACGCGAGTGACCTTAAGGGCTTCTTTTAGGCTGAAGTCAAAACCTCGCGTGACCTCAGACAACCGGGCCGAGTGGTCCTTGGCTGTGAGGAGTGAGGAGTGGATGGGAACCGCCCCAGCTGCAGAATGCTTGGGGGTTTTGAGGAAGCAGCTGCTGTTCACTTGCAGCCAACTGTGTTCTGACGAAGAATGCAGCCCCGTGCGGCCAACCCTGAAGATTTCTCAGGGAAAGTCAGAAATCCTCAACTTGTTTGTAAAATTGCTTACCCTTTCTAAAGGTCTATGAAGGCCTGTGTTCCCAACCCAGTATGTCCTGTGCTTTGGTCACAGGGGAGTGGGGCCACATCCCTAATAAACATTCCTCTTCATTTTATACCTCCCTGCCTTCTGCTTCCGGCTTCTACATCGTGGCTCTTCAGAGGCAAACCAGGAGGGTCACTTGCTGGTATGTTAGAGGCATCCTTGGACTATATATGCTTCTGCGACGGTAAGCACACCCCTGTAGGCTTTTTAATTTTAACAAGGTAATATTTATGATTTGATTCTTTGTGGGAAGAGCATTATGAGCTTTAGCTATTACTTCAAGGCTGAGGCCCATTAAGAGGCTTGTGCTGCACTGGGCGCGTGCGGTAAAGGGCTCCATTTTGAAGCAAGGGCAAAAGGCATCAAATGGCACATGAAAGTCACCGCCTGAAGGGTTGCATTCGTATTAAAACTGGGTCAGAGACAGGACAAACAGGCTAGCTATTAGAAGACCTTCACACGACCCCTCTCTGGTTTTAAAAGAGAATATATCTGTATGATCAAGAGAAGTCTGATACTTCAGGCAATGCTGTCCACACAAGCACCAAGAGCTGATGGTTGAGCATCATCTGTTAATCTGCACTGGGGGTCAGAGATCAAGCAACAGGAGGAAGGACCAGGATCAAAAGGTGAGGTTGGGGCCTTACCCATAAGAAATGACTGGAAAAGTAGATCAGTGTGTGCTATTAAAGGGCTGGGGTTGGAGACAATATTAATGTCTGCTGTGGTTTGACAGGGTCCCGGAGAATCCCTGTTAGTGTGATGGTTTCAATGACATGTCCCTCATAACCTTGGGGCCTTTGAATGCTTGGTCCCTAGTTGGTGGCACTGTTTGGTGTGCCTTTGGGTGATGTGGCCTTGTTGGAGGAGGCATGTGTCCCTGGAGGCAGGCATTGAGAGTTGAGAGACTAGCACCATTTTGAGTCTGCTCTCTCTCTCTTTGCTTCCTTCTTGTGAGAAGCTTGCTCCTCTAGCTGCCGTGCGTATCACTTCCTGCTGTGACAGGAACTGTAAGCCCAAATAAACTCTTCTTTCTATCAGTAGACGTGGTCGTGGTGTTTTATCACGACAACAGAAAATTAACTAATGCAGTTAGAAATCTAACTTCTTAGTCAGGGTTTTACTGCTGTGAACAGACACCATGACCAAAGCAGCTCTCATAAAGACTGCATTTAATTGGGGCTGGCTTACAGGTTCAGAGGTTTACAGTCCATTATCATCAAGGTGGGAGCATGGCAGCATCCAGGTGCAGAAGGAGCTAAGAGTTCTACATCTTCATCTGAGGGTTGCTAGCAGAATAGTGACTTCCAGGCAGCTGGGATGAGGGTCTTAAAGCCCACACCCACGGTGACACACCCACTCCAACAAGACCACATCAACTCAAACAGGGCCAGACGTTCTAATAGTGCCACTCCCTGGGCCAAGCATGTACAAACCATCACAACCCCCAACACAGTGGTGTGGAGAGCTGAGACCTTTAATGGGTGTGTAGGTCACTCAGGTTCTCCAGGGTGAGTTTGTTGTCACAGAGGCTCCTAAAAAGGATGGGTCTTTCATTTCCGTTCACACTTGCAGTCCACGTGCCTGGTGCAGATAGAGTGTTCTAGAGATTAAATAAGGAAGTTTTTATCACTTGTGATGTTGATGCCATGTCATAAGAGCTTACAAGGTGCCTAAGTATTGGATTCAGGAAGTCAAGGCAGGAACCCCGAGGCAGGAACTGAAGCAGAAGCCATGGTGGAGCACTGCTTACTGGTTCGTTTCCCCCTGGCTCACTCAGCCTGCTTTCTAATACCCAAGGCCACCTGCCCAGGAGTGCTTCCATTCATGCTGGGCTTGGCCCTCCCACATCAATCATCAATCAAGAAAACTAACCATAGACTTGCCGTAGGCAATCTGTTCGAGGCAATCCACGAGGGAAGGTGCCCTCTCCCTAGATGACTCTAGCTTGTGTCAAGTTGACAAAAACAAACAGACCCCAAAACAACAGCTAGCTGGTATGTCCTGTGTATGACACAGCAAGAAGGACTCAGCCAGACGCTGTTTCCTCCATGAAATGAATCTCCATTCTTCAAGAATTACTCAACTCAGGTATCTGGCAGAGTACCACAAAACAGACCAAGTCACTGTGTTATTGAAAAAAGCTGAGTCATGGTATAAAGTAGGACGGTAAATGGAGTCAGCGAGAAATGATGAACGCTTACTTGAAGGGACCAGGGGTCTGAGATAAACATGAACATGTGCATGTAACGCTCTGCTGGAAAACGTCTAACAACTGGCTTTTCTGGAGGAGGTGCCCTGCTAGGTTTCATTTGCTTGCTCCTGTGCTATAAATATTTTAACTACAAACCAGTTTCAAGCCATCAACACGAGGTGGAAGAAAGTAGAGTGGGCACGAAATAGGCACAGGTCTTCGGCAAGGTCAGAAAGAGGAATCGGCCAAGTCAACGGAAATTCTGATCTCTAGATACTCAGTTGAGGAAAGACAGAGCCACAGAGTTCCTCAAGTTAAGGAAGTGGAAACAGAGATTTGAGATACCCACCTAGAGTTGTGAGGGTGGCCCCAGAGGGGATAGGAAAGAATAGAGGACAGCATTCAGGTCTGGAAACCATAAAAGCAAGTAGGACCTCAGCCTTGAGCTCAGCACATGCTAACACGCTGCCACGTGGTGCTATCATTCGTCACTTGCTATGGAAGGTCCTCTACAGGCAGGAGTCTATGTGCCCTACAGAGATGTGCAAGCTCACATTCCTGTCCATGAGGTGGATAGAATGAAGCCTGTGCACTGTACACATATGCACAGTGTCATGTGCCTGGTAGAGCCAGGGTATGCTAGAGATGAAGAAAGGAGGCTCAGAATACTTATGATGTAGACTCCGTCACCTTTGCAAGGAGCCTGAGTCTTGGGCTCCAGACTCTGTTTGCATTCATATACATGAAGAAATCCAGCCAAATGTTTAAGTAGTTTATCTACTGTTCCACAACATAACACAGGGGTCTTTGTAACATTAGAAGGCCTCTCCCCGAGCGCATCGCTACACCGCCCCCTCCAGAAGACCCCAGTCCGATAGAGAAGAGGCAGAGTGTAATCGGAGATGCTTAGCTCCTTTTTAAAAATTGTATTCAGCCTGCATATTCCTAAAGAGTCAATTCATGTTTTTTAAAAACCCTCCCTTGTGCCTGCATGTGACATGTATTTTTAGGTTCTGCCGTTAGCGAGTGTATTTTTGTGTGATTGAGTGGGAGAGTGGGAAGGGTTCTGCGGAGCTGTTTAAACCAGAACGCAAGGGGCACAGCAGAGACTGTAGAAAGTTCTGCCATCTAAGGTCTTGGGAGAACCTCAGAGACACGTGCCTGTTCTCACTTCATTCTTCTGTGTATGCCCAGATGAATGACTAAAGACATTGTTAAGCTTTCCAAACGACCCCACTCCCAGTAGTGAACAAAACCACTTACTGGTCTAAGCCCACCGGCGTTTCTCAGGTTATAAAACCTCAGAGGGGGAAAAATGTTAAAATGGAGAAAGCAAAAAATGATGCCCGGGACAGGGAAAGATGGAAACAGAGGCTTCCTGTCTGCCGAGGCAGATGGCTGACCACCAGGAGGCCCTCGCTGCAGCGGCCAGGGTAATTGGATACTGGGGCTTTTTGGCAAGGACTGTATAGCATCACCCATGAGATCCAGACCCATCCCTGCATAGGTTCTTCACACTACATCTCCACGGCTAGAGCCGATGGCTCACCCAAAACGCGAATGCTGCCTTTACTTTACGATGTTCCTCCGGTAACCAGGACATGGAACGTAATTAAAGACCTCATCTCCTAGCTGCCTCTCCCTTGCACGTACCATTATCTGCAGATATAAAATCTCCTGCTTTGATAATTACACCCCCAGAATGAGGGGCAAGTGGCTAATTATGCCCACATGTGGCCGATTGCACTTTCCATTAGCCAATTATGTGCACAATTATTTGTGCACATAAATGATCGCACTCATGGAAAGCGGCAGCCCTCCTTTCAGATCTTCCTGCTTGGAGAGGCTGATGGAGTAGTTGCCACAGTGGAAATGTTCTTCGTGGGCACTAAAAGAGAATCAGAGACCAGGAAACGGAAACGCGTAAGTGACCGGAGCCTGCAGATGGCATTAAGTGCCAAAGAGAGCAAGAACCGTGGGATGACTCAGGGCCAGCATGCATTTAGGAAGCGTGTTTCAGGGGGGCTGAGCCGAGCCGGGCACGCACAGTGACCTCAGGCAGGACGCTAATGCTGTCTTCTGCTTCTGCCTACATAAGGGGAGAAGCAGATGACAGGCCATCCCTAGTACTTTCTGGACAATTCTGCAGTCTCCCTGGGTCAAAGTATCACACACATACAGACACCACCACGGCAACTGATACATGTCTAATTGTGCACGGAAGGTAGTTACCCTCTGTAGCAAAGGAGGACCTCCAGTGTGAGTAAGATCAGGAAGCATTTTGCTTTGGCTCTAATGTCTCTACCCATGACAGTCCGGAAAATGACATGCTGCCATTCAAAATTCATTCATTTACTCATTTATTCATTCAATGAAATCTGTCCAGCCTTAGGCTACCCTGGGCAATAGGAGAAATAACCATGAGGTGACTGTTCAAGAGCAGCCTCTCTCTGATGTGCTCTAATTAGCAAATTAGGGGACATTTCACCTCCTGCAACTGGGCGTGGAATTTCACGGTTTGGTTGCCAGCCACATTTGGTGACAGTGACTCTTGTGGGGTCTGGTTATTTTCATCAGCCTCAGAACTGAGTGACAGCCACTACAGTGATCAGTGGAACTTAAAAGTTCTCACTAAGCACTTCAACTTCCTCTTCTGGCTCAGCTGTCCTCTCTCTCTCTCTCTCTCTCTCTCTCTCTCTCTCTCTCTCTCTCTCTCTCTCCCTCCCTTCCTCCCCCTCTCTCCCTTCCCCTCCTCCCTCTCCTTCTCCCTTCCCCTCCCTTCCCCCATTGGCACTAGTCAATTCTCCAGTTCCTCACTTACTATGTAGAGAAGGGCCTCTATTCAGAGAGGGTAAGGGAGGGGATCACAGAGGCAGGCATGAAAAGGTAGGTGCTGGTTAGGTGAACAGGGCATAGAGATCAGGACCACTTAACAAATAGTTTGGTAAGAGGGCTGGCAGAATGGCCTCCACAGCCAGACTTTCTTATATCTGAGTCTCCATCGTATGATATTGAGACAGTTAGCCTCTCTGCTATTGCTCAGTCTTCTATAAAAGAGATACGAGACCCACTTCATGAAGGCTGTTGTAAGAATCAAATTAGGGAGCATATGAATGGGAGCGGTTAGGATACCTTCGGTTATGCCAATGGCTCTCCCTCATTTCTATTTGTGGACTGAAAGTATACCAAAAAAACCCCACAAAAAAACAAAACAAAACAAAACAACAATAACAACAACAACAACAAAACACTGCTAAGAAAAGGATAGAAACGGTTCTGAAACTTAAGCACACCTTTAAAAACCAACACGCATAACTGGTTAGAGAAAGCAAACAGCGGCTCTGTTCTCGGAGACTCTCGCGAGTAGTGGGCGGTGCCAGAGCCCAGGTACCTTACCTCC
Source organism: Rattus rattus (assembly GCF_011064425.1). Classification (NCBI taxonomy): domain Eukaryota; kingdom Metazoa; phylum Chordata; class Mammalia; order Rodentia; family Muridae; genus Rattus; species Rattus rattus. Next base: position 58,606,869 of record NC_046155.1, on the reverse strand, counting down.
CCACCACGTGACCTGAGGACCACGCTGTGAGCAACCGAATCCCACAGGGGTGGTTCTGGCTGTGCCCAGTGTTTGCTTATTGTATTGAAAACTAGAGCAGGAGCGTCCAAGGTTTTGGGCAAAGTTTCTTTTTCTGGGGTCGCGGCCACTTCAGTTCCATATCTTTGGTGATTATCATTAAGGCCTTGAGTTGCTACAGCAGGTTGGTACCCGTGCTCTCACGCTCAGGTGCGGGTCCACTGGGTATATGCAGCAGCTTCTATCTCTGACTCTTAATTTTCAGGAAACAATACAGACTATTTTTAAATAACGTTTTGTGATGAACTGAATTCCATTTCTGCGGTTTCTGTAAATAAGAAAAAAAATGTCATAACCATTGGCACTTAGGGAACAAGGTGTCAAAACGAAATGCCTGGTCCTCTGGATGATTCATAGCAAGAAACAGGGCTGGATGTTGGCCACTGTGCAAACATATTGATCGGCGTTGGATGCTCTGCAGCTTCCAAAGAGAAATGGTTCTGCCTGCTGTGCTTCAGTGCTTTGAGGAAGAGGCTCGAAACATCGGCTCCGCTCACCCAGCTCTCTTGAACAGCAAATTCTAACACTAGCAAAAATTAAAATGGCTCCTAGGCTATAAAGGGTTCCAGCACACGGAGCAGACGACCGCTTCTGTTCTCAAATGAGTGGACAAGTAACCTTGTGCATTTCATAGCGACTTCCACAGTCCGAGTCATAAAAGATAGCCGAAGAGATAATACACGCTCTTGACGCTTTCAGCAGGATTTTATCAGAGTTAAAGAAAGAAGTAGTGACCGTTTGTAATGAGAAAATGTTCTGCTCTAACGATACAGAAGGAAATTTGCCTTGCCTGCGTCTAACTAAACTCTGATCTTCATAAAGATGGATCCTCATGCCCACTGGCAGACACTACGGTTTGGTTTAGTTGTGCGATGTCTCCCTTGAGTCTGTGTTCCCAAGCTGGAGATGTTTTAGGAAACTGGGGTGCCTGTTGGAGGGGTGAGCTAGAAGAAATGAGCCAATGATGTGCCAGTCGAGGTACTCAAGAGGAACAGGACCAGGAGAGTGAATCTATTATATAAGGGGATTTGTTAGATTGATGTACACGAAATGCCCAGGGAACCCAGCGATGGTGTCTGTACACTGAAGAAGAAGCTAGGAACCTGGAAGCTATTCAGTCTGTGATAATGGCTGCCTCAGCAGTTCCAAACTAGTGCTGAAGGCGGGGGTGGGGGGGGGGGGGGGGGGGGAGCGGGGCGGGGCGGGGGCGGGGCGGATTCCTGGGGAGCGGCTGGTCTTCAGTCCTAGGTGGAAAGCCAAAGAAACTGGATCCTGGGGTAGCAAAATGTGGTGGTGGTGGCCACCGCAGCAACAGCTAGACCGTTCACCATAAAGAGTCTTAGGTGGGAAAGCAGGCTGCACTGGATTTCCGCAGACCTCTTTACATCTGGGCTGCCATTAGAAGGGACTGCCCTTTCCGGAGGCTTCTTCCCACGTTAGCCAGAGCTGTGTCTCTTAGTTGATCCCAGCAATCAAGTGGACAGTTGTCACAGTGCAGCGTGGGGTCCTGAGAGTTAGAGCCTAGCCACTGCCAACAGCCAAGCCTCTTCTGCTTCCTGGTGCGCGTACACGAAGACATGTGCTCCTACTAACCAGTGTAAATTTGCCTTCCCAGGCCTCACGGACCACACTGTGAGACAAAAATAAGCTCTCACCCCCTGAGTCAGGTGTTTTGTAACAGTGATAAGACAAAATAATTAACAGGTTCCCTAACAATGCTTGTACGATGACCCCGCCCCCACCCCAGGAACGGCCTCTTCCTGCTACTGGATCACTGATTTGCTACGCCCTGGGCGTGCCCATCAGCATTTGCACCCATGACTTTCAGAGTAGAGCACCGGTCTCCAGTGTCATGTGACCGAGAAGAGCGATGCTAGAGTTGGCCTTAAACGTCCCACCAAAGTCTTGTGTAACGACTCGGCTACTCAGTTGTGGGTGCTGATAGAATCTTGAGGTTGGACCTTCTAGGAAGAAGTTACTTCCGGTGGCAGCATCCTGTTCTGCAGTCCTGCGGTTCTGCACTCCTGCCGTGAGGTCCTGTCTCCCCACGGACCCCAAAACAGCTCAGGCAAACTACCCTAGCCACCTCACTGGCTCTATAAGTTAGTGTTTATTAGCTCTACTTTTCTAGACAATTGAGTAAAAAAAACTTGGACTCATCTTAAATTTATGAGTGACTTTTAGTTGTACTTTGGTGTGAGAAGAACCATACCCTATTTGCCCCTATTCTTACTGGTGTGTTGGAATGAGTTGATGGAGTTGGGAGGTCACATGACCATGAGTAAATATCCATCTCTGACCCACTTCCTGCTCAGGCTCATATGGTCTCGAAGGTGTGAGTGTGCAGGTTGGAAGTGAAAGGTAGGATTCACCTCTGGTCCATTTGCCTCTGATGCTCAGGGCCCCAAAGCAGCCACTCGGTTCGACTTGGTCGGTTGACGGGAGCCGGGTGGGGTGGGAAGCAGCTGCTGTGAACTCTCTAGAAGACTGCCAAGCAGCCATCAGACAGCATTAACAGCTTTTGATTTAAGGTTGAAGGGAGCAGTCCCTGGGGCCACTTACTGTGCTGCATCATCCTGTTTGGGAAATGCTCTCAAGTAACCGCTGGGCAGACTGAGGGGATGAAATCTCACCGAGGAAAAAAGGCACATAAAGGCTGGCCTCTCAGATGCGCTGGTTAGCTGTGAGCTGGCTTGTGGGAGAACACGGTTTCCATGTCTGTTATAAAGAACACTCGTTTGTTCAATCCCTTCTCACTCCCACCTGCTTGCTTGTCTGTCTCTGTCTCCTCTGCCTGTGTACAGACACACATACACATCACACATGCACACATATACACACATACATGTTCACATATACACATATACACACACATACACATGCACATACACATCACACATACACACATGCACATATACATCACACATATATACATACACACATACACACACTCACACACATACACATCACACATACACTCACATACACACATACACTCACATACACACATACACATCACACATGCACACACTCATACACACATGCACATATACATCACACATATACACATACACACATACACACACTCATACACACATACACATCACACATACACTCACATACACACATACACATCACACATGCACACACTCATACACACATGCACACACACATACACATATACACATCACATACACACTTACATATCACATACACACATACACACACATGCACATCACACATACATATCACACATATACACATACACCATGCACATCATACATATACACACACTCTCTATACATGCACATACACACATGTACACATACACATCATACACACACACACACACACACACACACACACACACACACACCAGTTCACTGTCAGCAAGCTTCTCTATCCCTTAGAAGGAAGGAACCCTAAGTTCTGATGGATGGGCTCTGACTGGGCTGCACGTCATCACAAAGACAATGCTTTATCTTTGCATGGGTGAAAGGCCTGGTGGAAGCAGCCCTCTAACCTAGATCAGATAGCAAGGTTCCTAGCACGGGTCATCACTCTGCAGCCTTTGATAGCCTTCCCTCACGCCCAGGGAGGAAGCCCTTGCTGTCTTGCAAGGCTTAGGTGCTGGCAACCAGAATCCACAGGGAGGGAAAATGGTGGAGTTGTGTCTTCAGGAAGATGCTGATTCTGAAACCAAATATCTGGTGGGCTGCCAGCGGCTCTCCCTTTTGTCCAAAATGACAGCCTGGCAGAGGTTCCGAAGGACATGTCTCAGGTTGGAGTTGAAGCACTGATCTCTCCCTAGACACATACGTCCTCTTGCCAAACTGATTCTTCCTTGCTGCCACAAGGGAAGTCCCTGTCATGGTCCTTCTCTTGACATAGCTGAGAGTGAAGCAAGAGATGCTCTCAAGTACATCATAGCTCTAGTATGTCATGCTGGTCTAGTATATCATAGCATGTCATAGCTCTAGTATGTCATGCTGGTCTACTATACCATAGCGTGTCATAGCTCTAGTATGTCATGCTGGTCTAGTATATCATAGCATGTCATAGCTCTAGTATGTCATGCTGGTCTAGTATATCATAGCGTGTCATAGCTCTAGTATGTCATGCTGGTCTACTATATCATAGCGTGTCATAGCTCTAGTATGTCATGCTGGTCTACTATATCATAGCATGTCATAGCTCTAGTATGTCATGCTGGTCTAGTATATCATAGCGTGTCATAGCTCTAGTATGTCATGCTGGTCTACTATATCATAGCGTGTCATAGCTCTAGTATGTCATGCTGGTCTGCTATATCATAGCATGTCATAGCTCTAGTACGCCATGCTGGTCTAGTATATCATAGCGTGTCATAGCTCTAGTATGCCATGCTGGTCTACTATATCATAGCGTGTCATAGCTCTAGTATGTCATGCTGGTCTAGTATACCATAGCATGTCATAGCTCTAGTATGTCATGCTGGTCTAGTATATCATAACATGCCATAGTTCTAGTATGCCATACTGGTCTACTATACCATAGCATGTCATAGCTTTAGTACAATAACTGGTCATGACAGGTTATCAGAAAGTAGCAGGAACCAGGCAAAATTCAATAGTAAATACAGGACTAGTGACCCTTGTCGGATCCCTCCAACTCTTACCTGTTGCTATGCATCCTGTGTGTTCCTGGTGTGTGCATTAGAGTATGAATGAGCCAGTCATAGAAGGGACATTTGTAACCAGCTGCTTGTCATAATGCCAGTCAAGCCTGGCTTGGTACCGGAAAAGGTACTGCCATTTTGACGTTAGTCTGGCCTGCAGAGTGAAACCCTGTCTCAGTAAACCAACAACAAACAAACAAGTTGATTAATTCATTAATTAAAAAAACAAAAAGAAGATGCAGGGAAACATTCGGTGGTAAGAGCACCGACTCTCAAGGCCGATGACCGGGATTTGATGCCACATGGTGGACGGAGAGGACTGACTCCCCCGATTGCCCTCTGACCTCCCTATGCATGCCATGTGAGCCCACACACATACACATATGCTCACACAATAAATGGGCAAAGAGAGTGTCCTAAAATTTTAAATAATTATTTAGAAAACCAAGGAAAATAAGTTTAAACAACCAACTGACCCACCAACCAACCAAAGCTTGTGGTCAAACGTGACACTCACCCAAGGAGGGGCTGTTCACTCCAGCCTCTGAACCGCCCACCGCACTAGAGCTCTGCACGGATGGGAAATATCTGCACCACCATTCTAGAGCTGCACACAGATGAGAAACGCTGAGTGCTTCAGATGGCGATGCCCGGAAATATGCAGTCCCTTGTTTCTGACGTCCTTTGGGAGACCCTGTGTCGTAATGATGGAGTCATCTCTGGATGACTCAAGAAGAAACTCGACCAGATGTGGAGAAGATGTGTGTTTTTGAAGAACCGAGTGCTTGGGGTGGTTCAGTAATGTCTCAGCCACACGGCACACATTGGATATGATAAGAACCTAAATCCATCATTTCAGTAGGTGAGAAGGGGTTTTCACCCAAACCTGAGAATTCGGCCCCCCTTTTTCCAAATTCAGACTCTGTTTCTCCTGTGGATAAGCTCTATACTTGGCCTGGAAGTCCGGAGACAAACACAGGCTCTTCATAAGTAGGGTTAGGGCTTCCTGGTAATGTGAAGCCTGGACTTAGGAAGTCCCTAAATGGAACTCCAGCATTCCACCACAGTGGAGAGTGGCTGATAAGAAAGATAACCCAGGCTCTTCAAGTGAGAAAGCCACTCACCATTTGGACAGGGCAGAGCACCAGAAATGCTGTGAAGCTTGCTGTCCCCAGTCATCCGTGAAAGAACGGTGGAGAGAGCGAGTTGCTGTAAGGACTCTCATCCAGACTGCTCGGTGTATGACAGGAAAGCAAAAGGAAAAATAGTGAGGCCGGGTCAAAAGCTTCCTCCAATCATACGCTGCAGTTGAACATAATTAAATTAACAATTTTTAATTGGGCAAGTACTCGTGGGGCCCTTATTATCTAAAAACGAATTGCCTACTAATTGTTAGTGTGCTGATGTACACTGAACCAGAGCGACTTTAATAAGACATCATTTTTCAGGAGCCGTTGGAAGAATTTGTAGCTCAGCCAGGATAAGCCTTAAAGAGTAAGTGCTGACTCATTATTTCCCCTTGGAACTGGGAAATGGAGGAGGATGAGGGAAAACACTTACTTACTTATGCCCTTCTGCGCTCTCCCCTTTACCTACTGTGTTAACAAGTAACCACCCTGACCCTTAAGTACAGACTGCTTCTGTCTGCTAAAGCGAACAGTGTTTGTGTGCACACCAGTGCACATGTGCGCACGTGTGTGTGTGTGTGTGTGTGTGGTGTATATGTGTGTGTGCTTGTGTGTGTGTGTATGTGATGTGTGTGTGTCTGTGTATGTATATGTGGTGTGTGTGTGCTTGTGTGTGTGGTGTATATGTGTGTGTGAGTCTTGTGTGTGTGTGTATGTGTGTGTGCTTGTGTGTGTGTGTGTGTGTATGTGTGTGTGCGTGTGTATGGTGTGTGTGTGTGTGTGTGCTTGTGTGTGTGGGTGTGTGTGTGTTTTTGTGGTTGGTGTGTGTTGTGTGTGTGGGTGTGTGGGGTGTGGTGTGTGTGCTTGTGTGTGTGTGTGTGTGCTTGTGTGTGTGTGTGTGTGTGTGTGTGTGTGTGTGTGTTCATCCTGAGCTGGAAATCCTTGTCGCTTTTAAGACTGCAGGTGACCTTCAGCAAGGCACCTAAGGCCTATGCAGAACCACAGATTTGTAATCTCTTAGATAGAGTTGGTAATTCTGTCTTCATCTCGAGCCCGCCCTGGGGCATGGGAGGGGGTCACTGCTGTTATCTGAGAGCCTCACGGAAGGATGTCTTCTGAATGCTACAATTAATATCTACCATTAAGCATTGCTTGGCTGCTGAGCGTCTAAAAGCATCTGATGCCAGAGGAACGAGAAATCTGGCTTCTCGGAAGCAAGACCGAAATGTGAAAATCATGTACTTTGTGTTCTAGAAAGTTAACAAACAACACATTCATTCATTTGTTTTTTTACCCACATGGACTATTGACAACAGAATTTAACTTACAGTCTTTATTTCCAGGACTGACTAGAGCTTCAATAATAATGCCAATGAGAAGTATCTAAAAGATTTCATCTAGTGGTTTTAACGATAGTTAAATTTCCTTACAATACCAATCCATACTAAGGCTGAGACACCATCTCTAATATCAGTTAATTCAAACAAACCATGTATATTTAGAAACGATCACAATGTTGCCTCTTTCTGGTTAGTCAGGAGACTAGAATCAACTGTTGCAGGGTAGAATGGACAGGTACAGAGAAGGAAATAGACTGCCTGGGGGTAGTGGAGCCACTTGGCACTGTTCAAAGTGTGGCACTGAGACCAGCATTCGAGGTGAGACTATTGGATCTGACCAAAAACCCAGCAAAATCTGAATCCCCAGGGCCCCAGAATTCCATGTTTCAGAAGGCTTTCCCCCAGTTTATGCTGGGATTCAACATGGTGTAGCCGCTCCCAGCTCAGGCCGACCTCCTGGAGAGCGAGGTCTCAAGGAGCCTCACTGAGTTCAGTTTTCTGGTGATGAAAATGGACCCAACTGAGCCACACCTTCAATACCAGCATTTGGGAGGCAGAGGCAGACAGATCTCTGAGATTGAGGCCAGCCTGGTCTACGGAGTGAGTGTCAGGATAGCTGGGGCTACACAGAGAAACCTGCTCTCTCTCTCTCTCTCTCTCTCTCTCTCTCTCTCTCTCTCTCTCTCTCTCAGAACTGGGTACACGGCTCAGTCTTGCTGGGCAATCATGGATGAGGTGGGTTTGATCCCCACGATGCATTCAAAGCTAGAGGTAGTGCTGTGCACTTGTGGAGTCAGTGCTGGGCAGGTGGAGACAGACAGTAGATCCTGAGGGTTAACTGGTCAACCAGCCTAGCTGAGTCAGTGAGTTTCAGGCAGTGAGAGACCCTGTCTCTAAAGCAACTAACCAACAAAAATCAAGATGGAATAACACCAAGGCTGCCCTGAGACCTCCACAACCATCCACATAAACCTGCCCACCACATACCGACACATGGAATGAGCCAATAAGGTCTACTTCTTAAGATTGCTCTCAAGATTACACAAGATACTCATATCTCTGGCCTCCAGTTTGACATTCAACAAATATAGCTACCCTAAGTCTCTTCTCTGCCATGTACCAGCTGTTTAACCCTGGGCAAACAGTTAAGCATTTCTTCATATATAAAAGAGAATGATCTCTTTTATAGTTAGCTCATGGGGTTGTAAAAGTCAGCAGAAATTATGTGCTGAGGGCTCTTTCTAGTCTGCACGAGGGCTACATACACAGGAAGAATTGACGAGCCCAGGTTAATGGTTTAAATTTGCAGTGAACAACATGACTGACCCTGCTCTAAGTTCATAGCAGCACGTAGCCCACTGCCCGGCTGCTTGGAGTTGGCACGCAAGTGCAAGCATTTGGCTCATGAAGATTGGTCAAAGACAAAGATGTAGGTCCTTCCCTCCCCGTTCCTCCTGTCTACTAGAGATTTACCAACAAACCTCTGGTTTGTGGTTATTAACTTACCACAGTTCTGATTCTAGACCCAGCACCTGGAGAATAGAGCTGTATTTCTGGGGAGGATTTGTGTCATCCAGATTCACAGTCATCTATATATACACCATGGGAATATCAATTTATTAATTTATGCTGAGGAGAGTTGCCCCAGGGCACTCTCCCCCAAGGGAATACAGAAGGAGCTAGTTAAATATTTTGAACGTTTAGTGACGTTAGGCTGAAGCGACACTAAGTATTCATTTCTTCAGTGGAAAAGTTGTCTAAGGAAGGCGAGGGTGGGTCTGTGGATGGGGCTGCACTCTCTCTTCGCTCTAAGTGGACATCGTTCTTTCAGAGACTCTCCCGTATGGCACGACTAAGGCTGATTGTGTCTAGGTAACTTCTTAATTCCCTTTCATGTCACTGCAATGCCTCCAACTGGGTTTAAAGCCAAGGCCTATTAGCTATTCTTATTTTCAAGAGAGAGTGTTTTTTTATTTTGTTTTTTCCTCCAACTCAGATTCCACTCAGAACCTCATTCAGTCACTCAGCTACATCCTCAGACCCAGGAGATATTTTCAAAGACAGTTCTAAACCACTTGTAAGAGGGTCGTTCGGATATATCTTAAAAAGGCAAAACGGATGCCTCCCCCAGAGCTCCTAAGTCAAACTCTTTCCTGCTGGGGCCCAGAGATCTGCAATTTAATCAAATTTGTGGGTAATTTATATACTGCAGTATGAGGGCTGGAGGTTCCTTCTCACAGGTCTGCTAATTACAAAACATACGAACTTCTGGGCTATTCCTGGTGGCATCTGTGGGGGTTTCTGTGTAGTATTTTGCATTAGGAAAGATACTATGGCATAAGTATTTCTGTCCTATCTCCCTACACAAATATCGTCATGTTGACTCTCAGCAAGATGGTGTTAGGAGGTAGCTTGGTCACGCGGAAGGAGATCTTCAGAATGTATTGCGCCTTATCAAGGGGCCAGCGACTGCTCTGCCTACAGTGAGAAGCTATCAAGCTGAAAACAGGAGGAGAGACCTCCCCAAACCTGCAGGCTGTTCCGGCCTCCAGGACTGAGCGCCAACATCTCTGTTGTCAAGACGTGGAAACAGCCCTGGCACGAGGGACTGCCAGACTCGAAGGCTAGACTGCTGAAGATTACAAGTGCTTAGGCTAGACCGCTACAGATTACAAGTGCTTAGGAAAGCTAAACCAACTGTAGGCCAGAGGCTCCGTCTTGCCTCCATTTCATGAAGAGATTACCTGAAACCATTATTTCTGGAGGTCGAAATGGGAATGAAAATTTATTCTATGTGAAACCTCCCTACACAGATTATATGGGCTTGTTATCATCTATAGGAAGCCAAAGACACACATTTTTAAAAAACACTACTTTTTTTTTATTTGTAGTGTGCGTGCGTGCGTGCGTGCGTGTGTGTGTGTGTGTGTGTGTGTGTGTGTGTGTGTGTATTTGTCATGTCTATGTGTATGTGTGTTTATGTGTGTGCACCTGTGGGTGTGCCTGTGTATGTGTGTGTATGCCTATGTGTGAATGCCTGTACGTTTGTGTATTTGTCATGTGTATGTGTGTGTGTTTGTGTGTGTGTGTGTACCTATGTGTGTGCCTATGTATGTGTGTATGTGCCTATGTTGTGTGCCTGCATGTTTGTGTGTGTATTTGTCATGTATATGTGTGCATGTTTGTGTGTATGCATGCATGAATGTGTGCCTATGTATATTTGTTATGTGTATGTGCATGTCAGTGTGTACTCGTGTATGTGCCTCTATGTTTATGTGTGCATCTGTCATGTGTATGTGTGCATGTCTATGTGTACGTGTGTGTGTGTGTGTGTGTGTGTGTGTGTGTGTGTGTGTGTGTGTTACTCACATCCCACACTGTGCAGGTAGAGGGCTGAAGAGTTGGATTTTGCCTTCCATAGGTGATCTTAGGAATTGAACTCAGGTTGTCAGGTTTGGCAACAAGTGCCTTTCCCCATTGAGCCATCTCACTGGCCCAAGAATATCCTAGGAGTGGAGATTGGTGCATTGTCTGAGAATCATCGGAGCTCATCCGGGCTTAAGCTGGGACGAGCCTGATTCCTATTAGCCATGTTACAACGTGGGGAAGGGGAAGACAGGGTGCTGCTAGCTCCCCGTAGGTGGGATCCAGAAAGTTGCTAGCTGCCTCTCGAAGCACAGGATGATTCCCCACAACAGAGAGTCGTCAGCTGAAAATGTCAGCAGCGCCAAAGCTTGCTCCACTCCTCCCGCTGTCTGCACCCGAGTCAGTGGCTGCCCTTTCAGCACCAACATTCCCTTAGCCCCCAGCAGTCTGCAGAGCATTTTTAAAGGGCTGAATCATATTAATGTCAAAAGAAAAGAATAAATTCACATGAAAGCTTGGGGCATTTTTAAAAATAATGTTTTGCCTTTCATATACCAGGAGCTCCGTAAAAAATGTTTTAATTAAATAGTGAATAGATTAAGACATTAATTTCAAACATGTTTTAATAAATAACATGAAGATGGCTTCTCATATATAAGACTCATGTTGGCCCTGAGTGGATTGTCAAATGACTGCATGCTTTTCCCTTTGAATGTGTCCAATGATGATGCCTTTAGCAAACAAAGGAGAGTGGGTTTTATCTGCTGAAAACATAGGCTTATAAAAGTCAGCTCCACCCAGCTCCCAATCCATTTAAAGAATTTGAAGAATTTCAGAAAAGCTTGTGGCGTCAAGGTTAATGTGTAAGACTTACAGAAACTGGAAAAAAAAATCACAGACTGAAAAGCAAGTAGGAACTTCCTGAATGTCTCTAAATTAGAAAGAAAGCTTCAGCCAGTTAATTATAATAAAACAACCCTAATTTAACAGGCTTTTACATTTTCTTTTTGTTATAACCAGAATTTAATCAGTAATATCTGCAGAGAAATTATAAGGGGATGTTCTGAGCCAAATTTGCCTTATTGTGTATACTTAGGTCAAATGTTAAATTTCCTATCTGCAAATTAGGCACTTGTATAGTTTAGTAAATGTGGAGAGATGGGAACAGAAGTATAAGACATGATTTAATTGTATAGAGCATCAATAGTAATGAATGCTCAGGGAGACTGCACAGTCAGTTAAAGCAACCAGTAATTAGGGACTGGGGAGCTGGCCCAGTTGGTAAAGTGCTGGCCACGAAAGTATGTAGACCTGGGTTTGAATCCCCAGCACCCATGCAAATGCTAGATGCAGCAGCACATGCCTGCAACCCCAGCCCTGGGCCCGGGGAAGTTAGCTTAAATCCGTGACGCTCACTGGTCAGCCAGACTTGCAGAATCAGTGACCTCTAGGTTCAGTGAAAAAAGTCCTGTTTAAAATAAAAAAGTAAATGGAGGTTGATGGAGGAAGAAACCCAGCCCCTATCCTAGACATGTCTACATATTTTCTGCTCACACATGTTTGCCATCCATATGAACATGTACATATGTCTTATATAGGTGCAGAGATACACCACTAACTAATGGGTCCTCATTGTCCCAGCAAAGCAAATGTGTCATTTTTCTGCTCTACCTTTCTAATAACAGCTGATTCTTCAGCCCTGGCTAATCAGAACCACAGATGTTTAATTCAAAATATGCAGTGGCCCAATAGAGTCCTTAAGTGACTCTCAATCTTCCATGGCTTTCTAGTCCAAGGCCCTTCTACAAGCCTCAAAAACCAACACTATCAGGTCTGTCACAGTGATACCCCACTCCTGGTACCAATTTCTGTCTTAATTGGGTTATTGTTGCTGTGATGAAACACCATGACCAGAAACAACTTGAGGAAGAAAAGGTTTACTTCACTCAAAGTTCCACATTGCACTTCATCATGGAAATCAGTGAGGGCAGGAACCTGGAGGCAGGAGCTGATGCAGAGGCTATGGAGGGCTGCTGCTTACTGACTGGGTCCTCATGGCTTTTTTAATTCTGCTGTCTTATAGACCCAGACCACCAGCCCAGGGGTGCTACCACTCAACATGGGCTGGGCGCTCCTAAGTCACTAATTAAGAAAGGGCTACAAGCTTGTCAATCATACTGAGGCAATTCCTCGATGGAGGATCCCTCCTTTCAGACGACTATAGCTTATGTCAAGTTAGCATAAAAATAGCCAGCACATCAGGGTATCTTATCACAGCAACGGGAAGTAAAACTAGGGCAGAGTTTAAGGGCCAGCCTGGGCAACTTGAGACCATGACTCAAAAATGTCCAAAACACAAATATAATCCTGAAATCCCAAATTCTTCATTTTTCAACTCAGAAAACCCAAGAACAGCTAAATAACTTGCTCAACAGCTCACGGTGCTGCCCCAGAACGAAAGTCCTTTAGCAGGAACCCAGGACTCTGAGCTCATTCAGAAAGAGTTAGAATGTTTCCAAATACCAGCTCTCACACTTTGTCAGTAATCTCTGTCACCTTCACTCTAAGTGCCTAGAGCCCAATGATGTTGGGTGAATGAAACTGAGTAAAACTGAGGTCTTCTGATCACAGTCTGCTCCCCTTTGAAATTGTCAACTTATCTCATTAGTTCTGAACCTGTGGGTCATGACCCCTTTTGGGGGGCGGGGCTTCAAATGACCCTTTCACAGGGGTCTTCTAAGACCATTGGAAAAGACAGATACTTTTATTACGATTGATAACAGTAGTAAAATTACAGTTACGAAGTTGCAGTGAAAATAATTTTATGGTCTGGGGGGGTCACCACAACATGAGGGACTGTATTAAAGGATCACAGTGTTAGGAAGGTTGAAAACCACTGACTTGCATGAAGCAGGAAAGCATATGATTTGTCTTTAAAATTATTTTTTGCATGTATTTTCTTTCCAGATGTAAATGTTCCATAGATGTCATTGAAACCCAATGCAGCATTATACCCTGGCCTTCTAACGTGGTTTTACCATCATGATAAGCTCTATATACCAGTTCTTTAAAACCAGATAAATGTGTGAAGATTCAGGCTATGTATAATCGCAAACATATTTTAGTTAATTCTTGTTTTTGTTGCTCTCTTTTGAAGCAACATTTTCTCTTGTTCTAATAGTAATTTGTATCGATCACAGAAACAGTAACAAAATAAATTGAAACTTACCTAAAATTTAGCCACATGTCCTATATTTTTTCCCTTTTTTGAGATAGATTCTCATGTGATCCAGGCTAGCCTCAAATTGGCAATGTAGCTGGGGGTAGCCTAACACTCCCACACTCCTTCTATGCCTTCCCGGTGTTAGGATTACAGGTATGTACTGCTATGTTCTGTTTGCATAGTGAGGGTTGAACTCGGCCTCATGCAAGTTAGGCAAGACCTCTAAGGTGCAGCCATGGCCCTGGTACTCTCTTTAACTCTCCAGGAATAAATTCAAGGAACACAGGGTAGCATGGAAGGGTAAAGCTTTGAGACGTGTGGCTGACTGAGATTGTCTAGCTAGGCATCTGCTTGATGAGGTCGTTTTGCAGATGGCAGAAGCCAGAGGGTACGTCACTTGCCAATCACACGCAGTGACTAAAGGGCTTCATACGATGTCAGAACCAGATTTCCCATCTCCGGCAATGTGTCGAGGGGGATGTTCTAAAACCCAACACTGCCTCCTGCTAGAAGGGCATTTACTTCATTACTGCAGTAAGCTACACAGTAAGTCACGAGGGGGTTCGGTCCTCTAATACGCCTCCACTGTACTTAGAATCTGATAAGGCCCTTATTAGAATTCATCTCTTTAGGAAGAAAAGGAGCCGCGGAACTAAAGAGAGCCCTGGAATAATCCATTAATTATATCCGTTGAGCTTCAGTCACAGCTAACAAGGAGGATCACGTGACCGCACTGCGTGCTTGTCCTGAACAATAACGAACAAGAGGAAAGATAAGATTCAGGGCGAGCGTGTCCTTCAGCAGCACCCATAGGCGGTGGGGATGAAAGTCATTAAAGGAAAATTGATTGAGGTATTTTAGTAAACAAAAGGACTCGCTGCTTCCCCGTCAGGAAGAGTATTGTTAGCTTAGCGCTGCCCGCTCTGCTGAGGGAAATGTTTCCAGGGCGCCTCTCTTCAGATGCATTCTTTTCCTGTCACTTCTCAAACAAAATTAAAGGGGAAAAACATACTGGAAGATGATGGTCCTATTTTATTTGCTTCAAAAGGAACGGGCTGTTGCATTGTGCTTGGAACGCTTCCTCCTGGCCTTGAAGTGAGTGAGAAAGAGAGGCCGGGTGATTGAGGAGAGGCAGGAGTGTCTCTGAGAGGCAGCAAGGGAGGACTCCTGCTAAGAAGATGAACAGGCAGGAAAACAAAGGCCAAGTGATAAAAGCAAACACCCTCTGCAGATAACCGTGGTCGCACCCCCTTTCTTTGATATCGACTGACCAGGGCAACCCTGTCTTGGCATTGCCTTCCTGATATCTTTTCCATCATTGAGTTTTTACATTCCCGCTTGTACTACCTTTGGGTTATAGTAACTAACTTTTATTAATATGTGGAACATTATATACCTGGAACACATTTGCATTCTGTAGGTTGGGGCTGAACTACAACATTTTTAAAATTCTAAGTAAAGTAAATTTATCACTACCACCACCATCATCATTTGAGACAGGGTCCCACTCCTGTAATCTTGGCTGACTTAGAACTCATTAGGTTGACCTGTTTGGTTGCAAATTCATAGAGAGCCACCTGCCGCTGCCTCTCAAGTGCTGGAATTAAAGGTGTGCCCCACGGCGATCAGCTAGAATATTCTTCTGAACACAAATAGATATTAAGATGGGATATTGAACTCGAGTTGGAAAGAGGGAGTCCGGTCTCAAAATGGAGGCCCCAGACCAAAGGAACCAGAGCAGCTGAGGAAGCTGTTTATTGATGGCCTGAGCTTTGAAACCACAGACGATAGCTTAAGAGAACATTTTGAGAAATGGGTCACACTTACAGACTCTGTGGTAATGAGAGGTCCTCAAACAGAACTTTCCAGAGGCTTTGATTTGTGACCTGCTCTTGCGTTGAAGAGGTGGATGCTGCAATGTGTGCTCGGCCACACAAGGTGGATGGCCGTGGGGTGGAACCAGAGAGAGCTGTTTCTAGAGAGGATTCTGTAAAGCCTGGTGCCTGTTTAACGGTGAAGAAAATTTTTGTTGTTGGTATTAAAGACAGCTGGAATAATATAATCTGAGAGACTACTTTGAAAAGTATGGCAGGATTGAAACCATAGAAGTTATGGAAGACAGGCAGAGTGGGAAAAAGAGGTTTTGCTTTTGTAACTTTTGATGGTCATGACACAGTTGATAAAATTGTTGTTAAGAAATACCACACTATTAATGGGCGTAAGCGTAAAGGGAAAAGGGCCCTTTCTAAAGAAGAGATGCAGAGAGGTCATGGAGGTGGATCTGGCCACTTTATGGGTCATGCAGGAAGCTTTGGTGGAAGAGGAGGCTATGGGGGTGGAGGTGGTAGTGGCAAAGGTAGTTATGGAGGTGGTGATGGTGGCTATCATAGATTTGGTGGTGACGGTGACAGCTACGAGTGGTCCCAGTTACAGTAGTAGAGGAAGTTATGGAGGTGGTGGACCTGGATATGGAAACCAAGGGAATGGATGTGGTGGAGGAGGAGGGGGATATGATGGTTATGATGAAGGAGGAAATTTTGGTGGAGGTAACTGTGGTGGTGGTGGGAACCTTACTGACTTTGGAAATGATAGTGGACAGCAACCATCAAATTATGGACCCATGAAGGGGGATGGTTTTGGTGGAAGAAGCCTAGGCAGTCCCTGTGGTGGTGGTGGTGGCTATGGACCTGGAGGTGGCAGTGGTGGCTATGGCAGCAGAAGGTTTTAAAATAAAACAGACAAACGGCTACAGTTCCTAGCAGGAGGGAGCGCGAGGAGTTGTCAGGAAAGCTGCAGGTTACTTTGAGACAGTCGTCCTGAGTGCATTAGAGGAACTGTAAAATCTGCCATAGAAGGAAAGATGAGCTATAGTCAGAAAAGTTACTGCAGCTTGGACAGGAAGCCCCTCTTGTTCAGGACCGTCATAGCCAGTTTGCAAAAAGTGCAGTTCTTCATTAGTGCTGTGCAGTGTCGCATCCCTGAGGTCTTTTATCTGTTGTAGCTTTGTCTTTCCATTTTCCTTTTCATTACATCGGGTATATTGCCCTGTAAATTGTGGGAGTGATACCAGGAATAAAAAATTAAGGAATCTTTAACAATTTGAAAAAAAAATATTAAGGTGGAGTCAAAATTGAAACAGGTCAATTAAAAAAATACCACGTTCATTCCAGATTGCACATCAGATGACCATTCAGGGCTGAAAAGAAACTCTGTGTGGGCTGAAGTGGTAAGAGCAGATCTGTTACCACGCTGAAATATTTCGTCCCTGGGTGGCTGGCGTGGGAAGCTGGTAATCAGATGGGAAATGTTTTTAGAGTGGCGTTCCTGTGTTGTAAATGAATCCCGCTTCATCTCCATGAACAGGCAAGAAAGGCTGACTGTTTCACTCCAGCAACTTGGAGAGGGACCTCACCAAGCTTATCCCAATGGCCTACTGTGTGGGAACTATCACTCAGTGGTCCAGTTTCTACTTCCCAGTTAGGGAGAAGAATTAACCCTCAGAGTGGTTTCCACAATGGCTCCACTGAGAAGTATGGACTTTGGTCTTGTTTAAGAGGTCCCTGAAGAGGGTTCAGCTTTTGGTTTGCTTTTAAAATAAAGGTTTGTTTTATTTTGTGTGCCTTGGTATTTTGCCTGCATGCATGCATGTGTGTTGTGCGCATGCCTGGTACCTGAGGAGGTCAGCAGAGAGCGTTAGGTCCCTTGGGACCTGGTTCCGTGGCTGAGTCATCCCTCTAGCCCAATGATACAGTTGTATACAGCGCTAGACTGGAGGAGGAGATGCCCTCAGCACAGAAGGCAGAGTAAGCAGGCGAGAGGAGCCAGGATTTCTATACTGATGGGTTACAGTTTGTTCACTGAATTCAGTTGCCCCCGTGGAGAGAGAATAGCAAGATGTCATCCAGCAACATCCCCAGTGATGGGGCTTGAGGGTGTTAGAAACAAACAACCACAGTGCCACATGAAGGGACTCAGTGACAGCAGCTCAGTGAGGGGATTGCTTTCTCCCAACAGGGTATGCCAGATCCCAGACAGAGCTGGCAAGCGCACTCGCTTAAGATGGCTTCTGACTTCCACTCCTGACGTAGGCGGTGACTGTGCAAGAGCTCAAGTCACAGTCTCACGACACAACTGCCCAGTCACACAAATCTCTGTCTGTCTCTGTCTCTGTCTCAGTCTCTCTCTGTCTCTGTCTCTCTCCCCCTCCTTCCCCTTCTCTCTGTCTCTCCCTCCCTCTTTGTCTCTGTATCTCTCTCCCTCCCTCTCCCTCTTTCTCCCTCCCTCTCTCTCTGTCTCTCTCCTTCCCTCCCTCTCTTCCTCCCTCTTTCTTTCTCTGTCTCTCTCTCTCTCTCTCTCTCTCTCTCTCTCTCTCTCTCACACACACACACACACACACACACACACACACACACACACACACACACACAGATTTCACATCACCTCACCGCCATAGCAGACAACTGGGCAAGTGGAGAGTGAAGTCCTTTTATCTCAACTTCCTCTTTGCAGCAAGGGGCTGGAGGGAGAGAATCCCTGGGTCAGAGGAGAAAGCCAAAGGAAAGAGAAGGAGGTTTTCCTCCTTCCTTGACTGTGGAATCTTCCCTGCCACTGCCCAGAGTGTTGAGAGCATAAGGAGATATGCTTCTTCTAAAACTGGAAATCTAGTTGTATTTCTCATTTAAATACTTAAACTTTTGGCTATTTGGATGAGGTATTTATGAAACCTAGACCATATTTGATAGCTTGAAATGGTGAGGGAATTAATTTTCTAAGAAGATCCTGAAAAGTTAAGGGGTACATGTGTATCTGTGTGCTTCTGTGTGTCTGTGTATATCTCTGTGTGTATCTGTTTGTGTTTGTATGTGTGTGTGTGCATGTGTGTATCTGTGTGTGCTCAAATATGTGAACTGTGTCTATGTTTAAGTGTGTTTGCGTTTATCTGTTTATGTGTGTTTGTGAGTATGTGATGTGTGTGCCTCTGTGTCTGTGCGTATGTGTGTTTCTGTGTGTCTTTATGTGTGTACATGTGTATCTGTGTGTGCACACATGTGTGCATCTGTGTCTATGTCTGTATGTGTTTGTATCTGTTTTTGTGTGTTTGTGAGTGAGTGTGTGATGTATGTGACTCTCTCTCTCTCTCTCTTTCTCTCTCTCTCTCTGTGGTGTGTGTGTATGTGTGTGTGTGTGTGTGTGTGTGTGTGTGTGTGTGTGTAGGTGGTTAGCAGGCTCTCCATGCCCTGCAAGCTGCTAGCATTGAACTCACCAGCACTGAAGAGAGAAGTGGTAGGGGAATAGAAAGAAGAAAAGAGAAACAGAAAATAAATTGTAAATTCAATTTGGGGTTGGGATGTAGCTCAATTATTGGTTATTTGCCTAACATATCCAAAGCCCTGAGTTCACTCCACAGCACCGTACAAACCAGGTATGGTGGTCCGTGCCTGGTAATTCCATTACTTAGGAGGTAAAAGCAGGAGGGTCAAAAGTTCAAGGTCATTTTAACTATAGTGCATTCAAAGTTAGTGTCTTAGTCATGATTTTATTGCTGTGAAGAGACACCATGGCCATGCCATTAAGAAAAAAAAAACTATTTAACTGAGGCTGTGGTTCAGAGGTTTGATCCATCATTACTGTGACTGGAAACATGGCAGTGTGCAGGCAGACATGGTGTTGGAGAGGAGCCTGAGAGTCCTACATCTGGATCCAAAGGCAACAGGAACTGAATGCCACACTGGGCACAGCTTGAGAAACTAAGACCTCAAAGCCAACCATCTGGTAACACACTTCCTCCATCAAAGTCACACCTATTCCAACAAGACCATACCTCCTAATAGTGTCATTCCCTTTGTGTGTAAGGGGGCCATTTTTATTCAAACCACCACAGTTAGCCTAAATCACAAAACAAATAAACTGGTGCAAGTTAGTGCTTAGATATGCAGATCTGTGGGTTATTCCTTGTGTGAAGGGAAGACAGGAGGAGGAGGAGGAGGAGGAGGAGGAGGAGGAGGAGGGAGGAGGAAGAGGAGGAGGAGGGGGAAGTGTAGGATGATGTCATTCAGATGAAGGCAGGTACAAGATAGAACAAGGCCTGTCATTGGACAAGAGGAAGGATGGGTGGGAGAAGTTTGAGGGAAGAAGAGGACACTGGAACAGAAGGAGACTGGAGAGAAGAAGCCGCCGAGAGAACATGGAGGCTGATGTTAAGATTCTACTCTGTACCTTTACAGGTTGTTATGAATATTCTTAAGGGATGGATGTGTATGTTTGTATGTTTAGGTGGGCAATTATATCTTATCAATTGGATCAGAAGTTATTGTGTTGTGTGTTCTTTCATGTGGCGATTTGAGTTCAAGAGAATATGTGGTGGCTGGGGACACTGGGCTGCCACAGAATTGGGATGTATATTTCTGGCATGGTGGCAGCCTGCTTTGGGAACTAGGTGAATAGAGAGCTTTCTGCCAGGCTCAGAGAGAAGCCTTTGGCAGTGTGATATGGGATAGAGCAAAGCAGGTGAGACGCTTTGCTGACTGAGATGAAGCTATCTACCAGATTTCTTGGGACACTGCAGTGCAGGTTAAAAGAAAGCATTTTTTTAAAAAATAATTTTACAGCAACAGAGGAGGAGAATGAGGAGGAAAAGAAGAAGAAAAAGAAGAGAATGAAGAGGAGGAAGAAGAAGAAGAAGAGGGGAGGAGGAGGGGGAGGAGGAGGAAAAGGAAGGAGAGAAGGAGGGGGAGAAGGAAGAGGAGGAAGAAGAGGAGGAGGAAGAGGAAGAGGAAGGAGGAGGAGGAGGAGGATTGTCTTATAGTTATTTTATTCTCTTTGAGACAAGAATACTCAGCTACATCAAAGCTAAATTGAAAACCCAATGGGAGTATTTGCATATTCACGTCTGGGACATATCATGTAACTACTGAATTATGGTATTCATTATTTCCAGTGACAAGCTGGCTTCCCCCTCTCCTAATTTAACAAGTTAATTTTCCCTAGGACCATTGGTTTGCATTTCAGGACTGTAGACTTTCATCATGAAAAGCTAACAGCACTGAAGATGAAATGTGGGGTTCTCAAGATGTCCTGGGTCGTGCAGAGGATTCTATGCACACACAGACTGTCTTCTGTCTTAGTATCTGTCTCCTGATAGTCACTTTAAATTTTGTGAGGTTTTGTTAAAAGGAAATCCTGTGGCTGAAGGACGTGTCAGAGAATAGAGGATACAGTTTTACATTAAAGGAAGAGTCATCTGATTTTTGAAGTTCCTTTGACTTACGGCACGTCTTTTCCCCTAGAAGTGTTAAAGAGTTCTGTACAATTGGGTTGGCATCTTTCTGCAAAATAATTTTTTCCTTCTCTCGTTCTAAACATTGAGCCTAGATTGGGCTGGAGAGGTAGATGGCTCCGGGGGGAGGGGGGGGACTGATCGTTGCTCTTGCAGAGTTAGGTCCTAACACGCACATCACAGCCTGTAATGTCAATCCTAGGGGATCCAGGAGAGCATCCACACTCAAGCTCACATACCCACACCTAGACATACACATGATTAAAATTAGATAATTTTTTTTTAAAAAGGTAAACCTTAAAAATGACGACCAGCTGTTAGGAAACATTGCTATTTTCTCTTTCAAATTCCTCAAAAACTTGTATATAATTATGTATATATTTTCTGCATGGATTGGATGTTTTTCTTTTTTGGCTCCCTTCTGGAAAGTCTGAAGCTAGAAGTAATGTCTATTTTAACTACATAGAGATTCAGAAGGGTGCTATGTTCCTAACCACACACGGTCATACAGTCCTACAGTTACTTTGTTTTGCAGAGACTCCGTTTTCTTTGTGTAAAGTGCTTTGTTAGTCACAGTTTCCTTGTCTTCACACTGTCAAGGGAAACATTGTAGATGTTTTAAAAAAGGCTGTAGGCAACGCTTTCATCCTTGAATCTTTGGAGCATTATAAAAACAAAAGATTACTGAGCCTGAAAGGATCCAACCCCGAAGTCATTTCAGATGAGCATTGAGAAAGATTTCCCTTTGGATCGTTAAGTTATAGACTAGAAAGACTGCATTCTGGGAGTTGGAGAAACCAAACAAACAAAGTAAACAAGTAACCAAACAAGTAACATTTTTATAGTTCCTGAATATCGACAGAAGTTGAATTTAATAGGCATTTCTCACATTCCAAATGCAAAGCTTTTTAGACTGTGCACCAGGCATTTAAGAAGAGAGCACATAGAATCAATCAAAAATTTAAAACCGAGGTATGTTTTTATTTGTTCTCCTTATTCATGTCCTTTTGGGCTGGGGAGTGCTGGAGGTTTGAACACACAAGTGTCTTGTGTACACCAAGCATATACTCTACCATTAAACTACATTCTGAGAATCAAAGAAAAAATGGAATTGCTCACAAGTAGAATCAATCTACTTCTCCTCTCCCCGGCTCCCTCCTTCCAAGGTCCCCATGAAGAGGGACATGGGACAACCCAGCCAAGCTCAGACCAAATGTGACTGCTCTACCTCCTTCTCTGCTCTTGACTTCGGGCACCATTTTCGTTCTTATCCCAGTGTCCGACTTATCAAACTAGATGACAAGTATCAGCCTCCTCATCATAGGAGCTCCCACCCCCTTACCTTCTGGGCTAAGCATGGCATCTTTAGAAACAGCTCCTGTACCACTCTGGATTCAGCCCACAAAAAAGCACTTTTATCCTACGAGCATAGATCAGACAGAAACATAACTGTACATTGATGTAAAATCTTGACTACCCTGTGTTTTTATTTAAAATGACAAAACAACCATTCTAGTCACTGTCATCGCCATGTTTATGATCATAAGATATTGTCTCATTGATACTTTAAAAATATACCTGGCCACCTGCTCTGGTGGTGGGCACCTGCTCTACATTCTTGCTTCTAGGGAACTTCATTTCCTCCTCTGCACAGGTCTGCACAGTGTTTTTCATCCCAGCTTTGAGTTATCAGGGGTTAGTGGGTCTCTTTCAAAGCAGTTATGCAGGATCACCAGATAATAGGGTCTTGGGCACAATATCCCATTGTTCATGTGCAGGTAGAAGGAGGGTGTGCTCATTAGTTTTCTTGTTGCTATGGCTAAATGTATGATAGACAGCAACTTTATAGATAGACAGGTCATAATGGGGTGGGGTGTATGAGTGGTCGTAGCAGGAACGTCACATAGCATCTGCTGTCAGAAGGAGGAGAGCAGTGAGCACACAGGACATAAGCCAGGGCTCAAGGCTTCCAGTCCTGACTCCAGAGATCCGCTCCCTTCCAAGAAGCTTGCCTCTCTGAACCTCGAAGACTGTGCCACCAGCTGGGGCCAAGTGTGAGACAGAGGGGCACTTGCTATTCTCTTTCCAGGGGGCCATTTTAAGGCCTGAACTTGAAGGCTCATGAGACCTCAGGGCCAAGGACCTTGAAGCTGGATAGACCTTAGTTGTGACCTTTCTTTGTGTCATTTGGTTCAGGAACTACTTTGCACTATTTTCCTTGATCGAATATACTTAGGTTCATTTGTGTTCTCTGCCACCAAGAGAATCTATAAATGATAGACAAATTGCTAAGTGTTATGCCTGTCTATATTATTTTGAATACTCCCGTGAGTTGGGCATGGCTTCTTAGATATTTTGCATAATTTCCCACCAGTGGAATTACTAAGTCAAATAGTATTACCATTTTTCTGATTCTTAATATAAATTTCCCAAATGCTTCCTAAGAGGATTATATCAATTTACATTTTATATTATATGATGCCGAAATGTTACCCAAAAATTAGATGCTGTTCAAGAGGACCTTATAACAGATGAGATACCACAAGCATTTAAGAGGAAGAACACGGAGTATTTTCAGTTCAGCGTTGAGATGATTTCGTTGACTTGTTTATGTCGTCTCATAGAGTTACGGATGGGTTGATTCTGTACCGAATCTATTGCTAAATAGATTGCTTTCTCGGGTCACTTATATCCATGCTGAAAGCTGACCCTTGACTCTCACCAACTGCTTAATTTGCCCTAGTTAGTCTGTGAAGTCATACAGACTAGCCTAGTGTTACCTTCTATCGAGGGAGAGGAGGCTTATAAGTCTTCCTCTTCCTGACCTGAGGAAGGGCCGCACAGGGGCTCAAAACCCGCATGGCTCTTAAGCCTGCCTCAGAGAAGAACTGAGTCACCACTGTCTTTTCCTTTAGGACCCGGGGTGGGGTGGAAAGTCAGGTGGGAGCCTTGACTTCACCATGTAGAAACCACATAAGGCGAGGGATTTAATCTTTCTTTCTTGGTCTATAAAGCTACGGTAAAAATGACTGCTCTGCCGCTAACAGGACCCATCGTGATTATAGATGTGTGGAGCGTTCTGTTTGAGGCGGAAAGCACCACTCACAAGTATCTCCGAATGCACCGAAGTTTGTCAGACACTGAGACTGGGATATCACTTTTCTTTCCCCGCTGAATGGCGAAGCCATCCGGATTCTTTCTGGAGTTCCGTGGAGGAGGACGGAGCTTCCAGAAACACCGAAGAGCATGGCTTCGCTGTGTGGCAACCAAATGAGAGGACAGCCCCCACGCCGTCGCAGGCGGAGCTGGCACATGGCATCTCTCCCACCGGAACTTTTATAACCTGGTGGTGGAGGAAAAGGTCAGATAAAGACAGACTACTCCAAAAAAAGCGCAAAAGGCAGGGAGACACAGAAGTCAGGCCCTCTTGCTAAGCAGTGACCATGTGACGGTCTGGATAAAGCCGGGGACCAGTGACATGAATGGAGATGAGCTGCCTGGTCTTCTCCTAGGCTTTGCTTCCTGGAATTCTCTCTCCATGGGCTTTTGAGAAGATGTGGGAGAATAAGGCTTTTTCCCTAACAGTGCACTCACCGAGTTTTTTGGTAATAAGAAATCTCTTAGCAAGATTGTAGGGAGGCTTTCGTCAACTTTTCTACCTCCTACTCCACCCAGCCGAAGCCGCCATCTGTGGGTGCAGCATATGACGCTGTCATTTCTGCACCCACTCCTTCACTCCCCATCCTGTGGCCAGAGACTTTTAAAAGTAATTACTTAAAAATTTGGAATATGTTTCCTCATCCATAAATTACAGTACAGCGTCCAAACCCTTGGATGCATGCATGTTTTCTGATCACCTCCTGCCAATGTTTAGGGTGTTTGCTCTCTCTCTGGGGTCTCCTTCAGACGGGAGCATACACTGTCCTCATTTGAACAGCATATCCCGACGGAAGGGCATGAGAAGACAGGAGCTAATTGGAACTTTGCGATTAGCTGTCATGGATGCCTGGGCGTATCAATACTGCTCAATAAAGCCAGAAGGCCAAGTGTTTCCTCCTGCATACTGATTGCTCGACAGCACAGAGGAGCTTTCTAGACTGTCGGTTTCAGACTGATGCTCTTGGCTCGTAAGTGGTTAAAATCCCCAGTCGCCCTCTGATAGTTCTGGAGAATTCTTCATTATGGCTGCGATAACGCTGTAATAATAGTTTTGCCCTCCAGTATAGATAAGCGCCTCCCAGTCTCCTCAGTCCCTGCATCAGTTATAGTTGACCAGCCATGTCTTCCCCGGTTAAAGGATGTAGGACTCTCCCTCTCTCTCCTTGCCCCTTTCACTCCACCGTCTCCCCAACAAGCCCAGGCCTGATTCTCCATGTGAATCATCACGGTGAGCAGCAAGGAGGCCATTTGGGATTTGGGGCCACTCTGCTTTCTTCCTTCTCACACTCTGTTGTTTAATTCTTTTTTTAAAATACCATTTTGTTTTATTTTGTGGTGATTGTGTGTGTGTGTGTGTGTGTGTGTGTGTGTGTGAGTGTGTTTGTGGTGTGGTGTGTGAGTGGTAAGTGAGTGTGTGTGTGTGTGTATGTGTGTGTGTGGTGTGTGAGTATGTGTGTGGTATTTAAGTATATGTGTATGCATGTGTGTGTGGTATGTGAGTGTGTGTGTGTGTGTGATGTGTGAGTATGTGTGTATGTATGTGTGTGGTATTTAAGTATATGTGTATGCATGTGTGTGTGGTATGTGAGTGCATGTGTGTAGTGTGTGAGTGTGTGTGTCCATGTGTGTGTGATGTTGTGTGTGTGGTGTATGAGTGTATGTGTGTGCATGTGTGTTTGGTGTAATGTGTGGTATGTGTGAATGTGTATGTGTGGTATATGAATGTATGTTTGTGTAAATGTGTGTGATATGTGAGTGGTGTGTGTGTGCAAGTGTGTGTGGTATGATGTGTGGTATGTGTGTGCATGTGTGTGTGGTGTATGAGTGTATGTGTGTGCATGTGTGTGTGGTATATGAATGTATGTTTGTGTAAATGTGTGTGGTATGTGAGTGGTGTGTGTGCAAGTATGTGTGGTGTAATGTGCGGTATGTATGTGCATGTGTAGGTGGTGTAATATGTGAGTGGTAGGTGTGTGTGTGTGTATGTCTGTGTGTGTGTGTGTGTGTGTGTGTGTGTGTGTGTACAGGAGTACACTTGCAGGAGAAGAGGA
Source organism: Rattus rattus (assembly GCF_011064425.1). NCBI lineage: Eukaryota > Metazoa > Chordata > Mammalia > Rodentia > Muridae > Rattus > Rattus rattus. The sequence goes on along the minus strand of NC_046155.1, from coordinate 58,580,592 downwards.
TGTGGGATTCCATGAAGCTGGAGCTATAAGAGTTTGTGAAGTGCCCAATGGGTGTTAGGAACCAAGTATGAGTGCTCTGACCCACTCAGCCATTTCCCCAGTACCCATTGTTCAACAATGTATTCAGTCCAGGACGTTGCCTCTTTTCCCACTAAGCCCTTATTTTGGCCAGTGTTGGCTGGTCTTCTTGTAACCAAGAGCCAATGGAGCGCCAGCTTGCTCTGCTGCATGCTGCTTTCAAACTTGTGGAGCTTTGTGGTCTAATCCACCTACAATGCTTGGTTTCAGCTGTCTTTATTTGGGTAACTTCTGTTTGTGTGCATGCCTCATCTCCCCAAATAGAGTGTGGACTTCTTCAGGCTGTTGGCCATATTCTATCCATCTGTAGACACCATGCAGCACCTAGCAGCGCCTTCCGCAAAGGAAGTGCACAGCAGACATTCCTTGATTGATTGTTCCATTTTCTCCTATTCACCCCCCAACTGTACCCATCATCTGAAGCACCTCCATGGAGGTGGCAGACTGCAGTCACCTTCACCTGTGCTTCTCTGCTTGGACCAGAAGAAAGAGAAGGCAAGCTAAACCCTTCTCTGCTATCAAGGTCTTACCCTCTAATGCCTCATGGCTGCGGGGACTACGGCTCCATCATTTCCTGATCCATGTGTCTACCCCTACCTTCCTACGAAGAACAAATCCCTAGAGGGAAGGGGTCAGATGTAGAAGGGGAAATAGTCTTTCGATTTGATTATACCAGGATGAGTACTGACTACTTCAGTGTGTGTTTACGACAAGCGCATTTTTGTTTGTACAAGAAAAGGAGAATGAGAACTAGATGGCCATGGGTATCACTTGGAACTCTTGAGTTGCATGTGACGGAAACTCAATTTAAATTAACTAGCCCAAAAGGAAATATATTGGATCATAGAAGCTTCCAGATGGGTCGTGTGGAGAGGGCTTCACTAGGATCAGCCTAGTGTGGATCACATGTTTGCATCTTAGGTGTTAATGGTGCTATTGGGTCTTAGGAAGGGATTTAAGTTGGGGTGGGGATGGGGTTGTGCTTACCAGGGCAAGGTCTACTATGCAATGTTGAGAGTGGTTTCCCTTGGGGTCTTCCTATATTTTGTAAGAGCTTCTACAAAGTAGCTCAGGGGGTGGGGGGATGAACACTACTAGAGGTGTTTGGACCTAGAGCTCAGTACCTTTACTGGCTCTTGAGCTGTCTGTTGCTGAGGCGACACGTCCTTTATAGAACGCTTTCAGAAAGCTGTTTCTGCCTGGACTCCATGCATGTTCTCTCCCTTCCTGCTGCTCTGTGCTCATGGTGGTTGCTTGTTCCAGATCTCTGCAATTACGGCCTCTGGCTTTGTGCTTGTTTTCATACCGAAAAACAATGTCTTCAGATTACCCTGGACCAGATAAACTGTAACCGCTGAGTCATGCTTCCAGAGTTTGTCGTCTGGGCTCAGGTCAAACACTCAGAAAGCAAGTGACCTAATTCAGAATAGAAACTCTAGAAATGGATTGTCTGGGGATATGTGGATAATTATTCACATTTTGGAACCCAAACTACTTTCACACTGTAGTGAGGCCTCCTAAAGGTGGCATGGTCTGGAGAGTTGTATTTTGGATAGTACGCATATCCTCCTAGAGGTCTGAGAAGGTGTTTTATGACACTGGCCCTTCCATGGTGTTCATTATGGCTGAATAGGGTGTCAGCCTTCCCCCAGATGTTGTTGACTTTTTTTTTTTTTTTAGCCAGTTTCATAGTGTTGAGCAGTGGTAACTTCTGTAGGAGATGATTGGCTCATGGGGATTGGGACATCCTGAATGGATTAATGTTCACCAGTGGGAGCGAGCTCTTGAATGTGAGTCCACCCCTAGGATTTTTGTGCTTGAAGAGATTACTTTGTCCCTCTGCTCTTCTCTGGTGCAAGGGAACAGCACTAAATCCTCAGAGCCCCAGCACTACCTCCCTGTGTTGGTTACCATTGAATCGCCTGGGAGACAGCCCCCTGGGTTATCTTGATTAGGCTGATTGATGTTGGAGAGTGGGTAACGCCATTCTCCAAGCTTGGGTCCAGACTACGCTCAAAGCAGAAAGCTAGATGTATACTCTTTGTTCCCTGCCTCCTTGACTGGAGACACGGTGTGACCAGCTGCCTCAAGTCCCTACCACTGTGACTTCCCTGCTCTGATGCCCTTGGAGCACATAACCCTCTCTTCCTAAGTTGAATTTGTCAGGAATTTTGTCCTGGCAGGAAACAAAGTTACTGAGCCTTTAAGACTGTGAGCAGAACAGACTTCTTTCATTTATAAATTACCCACTTTCTGATACTCAGTCATGGCATCCACAACAGCAGCCTGAGATAGATACTCATGAGTGATACAGTCTCAGAAGAGGAAGCTACCACTTCTGTGTGGCCTGCCTTCCCTCTAAAACCACCCATGCTTTCTATGTGGATGCCCTCACGAATGTTAAGTACCTGAAACCCCAAACCTCCTCCTGAAGTAGTGGCCACTCTGTCAGCTCAGCAAGCTCCTACCCCAGGACCCCCAATTCCTGTGGTGAACTATTAGAAAGAAATAAGAAGGACCAGCTTTTTAGATAAACTTTGACTCTTAAAAAAAACAAAACAAAAAAAAAAAAAAACAAGCTCCTAGTTTCACTGTATAGTTATTTTGAATCCACTGATAATTTGGGCAATTTTCTTGTAAGTCATTCACAAGTGGTTCCCTCTAATATTGCACTCAGTTATGCTCCCACATATCTGTCTGTTACTGAGAACTCTGCTTCTTGAGTGTAAATGTTTGATGTGCATTAAGGCTCTTGACTTACATATGAAGGGGCATTGAACAATGTGACACAGAAATATTTGCCTTACGACTCTCGTGTCTGAAGAATCCACTGGCTTGGGTGAAATAGAGTGATCTGTCAATTTCTGTGCTCACTTCTAACAAGGAAGTCACTATCAGCCAAGGAACAAAAAAAGAACTGTCTATGCAATTAAAAGAACAGGTTGGCTTTGCTCAATACAGAAACAAAGAAACCATGCAAGAGACACAATGTTTCTTTAATTAGGCGACTGAGATTCTATTGAAGACACTTTATTTTTTGTTTATGCTATCCTGGACTCAAGTGGAAAGTGCTGACTTCTGGCTTTTGCCCCTGTATAGAGAAGTAGTTTTGCCATAAACACTCAAATGGTGCAGGTATGGATGGAACGCAGTGCTCCAGCTTGCTCTTAGCATTCTGGACGGTGTTTAATCTAGGAACTGCCTGTTCCGAGTCATTAAATGTTGTTCCAAACCCTAAAACTGGTAACTGTCCTGTCATCTGAGATCCATTTATCTGCAGGGAATTAAATATTCAGTTTCATGCCTTCTGGGACAAGATCAGTCTTACCCCAAAGCTTCTTCAGAGAAAGAGTTTGGATTCTTTGAAGAACAATCCCTGTCTTTTATCCAGCTCCAGTCAATTGTTCATTCTGTCCATAGGCTCTGGGAGACCTTGCTGGCCAGAGGGGCAGCATCCTTTTCTATTTCTAGAAGAGGAGAGGAAAACCTTTGTGACAAGCCTGACCTCACCGAGGCTCATTAATGCTCTATAACTGTGAAGACCTTTCAAGAAAAATACACACACATGCGCAAACACAGACAGACACACACTACGGTCACTGTGGTATTTAGCCATTAACATCCAGTGCAAGCAGTTTCTCTGGAACGTTGAATCCAGTGTCCTCTCTAGACAGTGAATGCAAACGACTTAGATTGTGAAAGTACATTAGCTTTTGATTAACCGCTGGATGAGGGCCAGTAAAATTTTTAAATCTGAATGAGTTTGCTGACTCGGGCTCCCGAGCGGCATAATGGACAACCTCAGAGCTTTCATTAAAAGGGTTTCTGGTAACTGATGTCTAGAGAAACGAGTTGACACACAATTCCCCTCAACTATTCAGCTTTCATCTGCAACAGAATATGTAATTTTGGAAATCCAACCAATCTCTTGAAATTTTCAGGTAAAATTAAATTTAAAGAAGCTGGCACTCAGATACCCCAAAGAAAGGGAAGCCCCAGCGGCATCTGAAGCTTGGATTTAATTATATGTTTATTGCATTTATGGCTGCTGGAGTCACAAATCTGCTGATAACAAAATCTGGGATGGCTTGTGGGAGGTTCTCAGGAAGTAGCAGAGACCGATGTGATTTGAATATTATTTTTAACTGTGGGTTCTCTGAGCTGCACTATCTCATCCTCATCTATTTTTTTCCACCCCTAATAGGAACAAACTGTGACTTTGTCGAAATCTCAACTCCAGAAAAGGTGATAAAACTCCACAAATCGGGACCAAGGACTCTAGTCTTTAGGCTGCAACCTGGAATGTGTCCCATTGTCCTTTGGCAGTAACCCTAGAGGTGACTGTAGGTTCTCTTTGTATCTTATAGGAGAATTTAAGTGATATTGTAAACTTTCTTTCCCAGCCTAGTAGGTTTTTGTTACATTTCTAAGATGGCAGCAGCTCCAAAGGAGGAGGAAACAATAGCTACTTTGTACATGGGTGAGTCCCTTGCACTCAACTCTTGAATGTTCCTGGGATAACTTACCTTTCCAACTAGGCTGTGAGTTCCTTAAAGGCAGAGATACATATTTGAGATAGGGTTTCCTATGTGGGCCAGGCTGGCCTGGAACTCAGGGTTCTCCTGCCTCTGTATTTTGACTGCTGGGGTAACAGATGTCTGCCACCTACATCGGCCAGCAAGTAAATCTTTTTGTTCTTCCTTAGTCCTCTGCCTGACAATTTAGAAAATCAGTTCTCAGGTGGTTCTAACTGTTTTACTGAGACACGTAGAGGGCAACGTTTTAGGTAGTTCTTTCTCATCCAGAAAAGTCACTACTGTCCCTGGAAATGAGCATTGGGCGCCATATACCTGAGGGTTGCGTGGAACACTGATAGACACGTGGCATAGGCAGGGTTGGTTTCATGTCCATCCTCACACTCCCAGTCTCTCCCTCCTCCCTTCCTTGTCCACAGTCCTGCCACATTCAGCTTTTAGTTCCTGAGTGTCACATGGCCGCAGAAAACTGCAGGGATTCGGTGTTCTAGCAATAAGAATCGAGGCGGAGGAAGGGAGTCCGCACAGAGGAAGAAGCAGTGCTCAGCCAAGCAGACAGATGAGGGGAAGCCTGGCAACCTTTCAATGGATCCCCGTGGCTTCAGCAGCACAGATGCTCTCCTTAGTGCATGGCCGTGGTCCTGTTTACTAAACCTTTACCACACTCTTCTTACCTCCCTCCCATGCTAGCTTAAGTTGGCTTTCCTGTTGGTTGGTTTGTTTGTTGTTGTTGTTGTTGTTGTTGCTGCTGCTGTTGTTGTTTTGTTTTGTTTTTAAATGGAGCCAGGAACTTGCACGGCTCACTTTAGCCTTTAGCTTTTAGTTCAGGCTGGCTTTGAACTTCTGATTGTCCTTTCTTTGCCTCCTGACTGCTGGGATTGTGGACATGTGGGCTACTATGTCTGGCTCAGTTTCTAGTTTTTGGGTTTTTTTTTTTAAAGATTTATTTATGTATTTTATGTATGTGAGTACGCTGTCGCTGTCTTCAGACACACCAGAAGAGGGCATCGGATCCCATTACATTTGGTTGTGAGCCACCAGGCGGTTGCTGGGAATTGAACTACTCAGGACCTCTGGAAGAGCAGTCGGTGCTCTTTAACTGCCAAGCCATCTCTGCAGCCCTCAGCTTCTGTTTTAAGAGATGAAAAAGTTACAGCGATCAACATGAATGCACTTACCACGTGTGAATGGTCAGGATGGTAAACCCCGTGTTACATAAGCCGCTTCTTTCGTTCTTTACAACTGGAACTCTGCTCAGGTCCTGTATTGTCTGATGTGTAGGGTGATGTCACCACCCTGCCTGAATAGTCACCAGTATTCCCCAAACAGCACTGAAGCTGTGATCTTCTCCAACATACAAGAGTTCTACCAAACTCAGGATCAGTTTGTGCTCCTCAGCCTATCACATGGGCGGGGGAGACTTTTCAGGCCTATCGGGAAGCTGCACGTGGAGGAGGCAAACAGTAACCTTGTTGGCTGCCTTAGAGCAGTATTTACTCTTGCCTAGACTTTGGCCTTCAGTTTCGTTAAACATTTTCTATTTTATTTTTATTTATTTACTTTTTTTTTTTTGAGACAGGGCTTCTCTGTGTAGCCTTGGCTGCTCTGGAACTCAGTCTGTAGACCAGACTGGCCTTGAACTCAGAGCTGTGCCTGCCTCTGCCTCCTAAGTGTTGGAATTAAAGGCGTGTGCTATCACTGACTACCCCACTTCCTGCTGTCTCCCTTTCTTTCTTTTTAAAAATTTATTATTTTATTTTGTGTGTATTGGTGTTTTATCTGCATGTATCTACGTGTACCATGTAAGTGTACCCACACAGGTCAGAAGAGGACATTGACTTACCTAGAACTGGAATTACAGACAGCCATGAGCTGCCACATGGGTGCTGAGAATCAAACCCAGGTCCCCTGGAAGAGCAGCCAGTGCTCTTAACGATGCCTTAGCAATTAAATGCACACACTATTTCCCATATATTTTTTCTTTCCTTTGCAGATCTATAAACTGTTTTATGAAAGAGACTGGGCTTCTTGACCCCTGTGTACTGTGTTCCTAGTAGGCTTTTAATAATACTTAGTGAACTAAGTCAAAAATTGAAGAAAAGTTGCTTTGCCAGTTTTCCCCTTAAGGCAAATGCTTGAAGAAATGTTATAGACTTCAATATGTATTGAGCATTTAGTATTTGCCAGGTACTGTGCCAAGATTTATTTTATTTCATTATTATTTTTGGTTACTGTTTCAGTTACGTATTTTGTGAGGGAGTGTACGGCGTGTGTGTGGACGTGGAAGTCAGAAGCCAGTTCTATCTTTCCAACATGTAGGCATGAGGACTGAACTAAGACCACCAAGGTTGCCTCAGGTTGACAGCAGATGCTCTCCCACTCTGAGCCATCGCCCTGGCTTAATGACAAGGTGTTTTGCTTTGTTGTTTTAACATAGATTGCATACTACATGTCATCAGTCCAATGATTCTGTTAGACAGGCATGGTCATTGTCCTCACTCCTACAGATGAGGAAACTCAGATAGGCACACAGACAACTTGCCCGAGATCACATCTGTTGGTAACAGGTAAAACCACATGGGTTAAAACTTTTTGGTTTCTAAGCCTCAGCTAATTCTACTTTATCATCCCACATCTGTTGTTATTATTATTATTATTATTATTATTATTATTATTACTATTATTATTGCTGAATTTCTTGCCTGTTTGTGTGTGCATGTGTGTGTTGTATGTGTGCATGTGGGTGTGTGTGTGTGTTGTGTGTGTGTTGTATGTGTGTGCATGTGTGTGTGTTGTGTGTGTGCATGTGTGTGTTGTATGTGTGTCTGTGTTGTGTGTGTTGTGTGTGTGTTTGTATGTGTGCATGTGTTTGTGTGTGTGCATGTGTGTGTATGGTGTGTGTGTGTTGTATGTGTGTGTGTGTGTGTGTGTGTGTGTGTGTGATAATCTCCCCAAAGGCAGGAATCTAATTCCCCTATGTTCTGGATGCTCATTAAACATCTATTGAAAAGCAAGAGAAGAGGAGAAGAAAGATGGAAAGAATGGATGTGAAGGAGGAGGAACAGATGGGGCTCGGAAGACACCGGAGAACAGGAACTATGGGTGGAGCTGGGCCAACTTACAAACTTGGCATGAATCAAGCTTGCAGGAGGCTGGACTAGAAAAACACCAGCTCATCATTCCGAAACATATTCCCAACACCATGGATCGCTTTCCTCAAGGGAGTGATTCAACTCTGTGCCCACCATTGGATGGTACTTGATGATAAATATTCTCTAGCCCACTCTCTGCCCAGGGCACCTTGGAGTCCAGCCTACCTCTTACTTGTTTTGCAGAGATAGCCCAAGACTTTTCTTTCTGTCTAGAAATGCTGAACTATTGCTTTTCTTAACACTCAAAGTCTTCAACTAAAAGGCAAGCGTGGTGCTGCCTGGCCCTGCCCCCGCAGTTGGTGCACACAGAGAGCTGACTGCACACATTGCATTTATATACAATCTGGATGGACATAGCTCATAGCTATATTAAGATGCTTATACGAATTAAGTTACTTTATATACACGTGCTTAACATAGTATCTACCACCCAAAGAGCAGTAGCCATTGTTGTTGTTGTTGGCAGTAGTTAAGAGCTTCATGAGTCCTCATGTAACACCCTGAAACAAAGTAGCACATGAAACCATGAGCCGCCTCAAGCCTTTTCATGGTGTTTCCCAAAGTGATGGCTTATATGGGACAAAAAGCAAATTTAATGTAGTTTGGGCCATAGGGACTTTATTAGAAGGGTCCTGTGTAGAGAAGCAAGGAAGGACCAGGGAGTGGGACCTCTCCTCTCTGCCAATTCTCCCAGCTTCTTTGGGATTTCATCCTTTCTCTCTGCAAATGAACCCCTCACAATAGCCACCTTGTGTCTCCTGCATCTCAATCTTCCAAGAAAGCTGCCTCTCCAGCCTCACACTTCCGAAATCCCAAGATGAACAATTATTGGCTAAGACTGAGTTGATGCCCAGCCCTGGAGGAGGGGACTTCAGAATCAGGATGAGCAACTCCACAGGCCACACACACACACACACACACACACACACACACACACACACACACACACAGTGTCACCATATAGGGACCAGTCAAGCAGAAAACAACAGTCTCTGTTGACCTTGCAGGTACAGAGAACATTGTGCATCTTGAGCCAGGATTGATGTGAAGACTTTCCCTTGGGCATTGGAAAGCCCACATTCTTCTAGCTATAAAATGCCCATTCTCTTCACGAGGAGTTTTCATGGAAGAGAATGGGACGAGAACAGCTCATTTCTTGTTTAACCCACACCCTTGCTGCTGCTCTCAGCCAGGTCTGCCTACAGCTCACACATTCTCCTTACCCCCGGGCTTTCCAAACTTGTTCATATGCCACTCCCTAAGAGCTTCTCCGTAGCTGAGCAGACCGGCTTGATCATGAGCTAATTAAGTTTATGATCATATCCCTGGAAAAGAAAATGTCAGACATACACTCATCACTCCATATATAAATCATGAAGAAGAAAGAAACCCTCTTTAGCAAACCACAGCTTTCTAGTGATCCACGGATAAATGGAACTCCTGCTGCGTAAGCAGGGAGAGAACATGGTGAAGAACTGTATCGAGGTCAGCTGTGGCTGTGTCGGTTTGATCTGGGAATACCACTTCAGTAAGGGATCTGCAGGGCTGGAATGGTGTCTGTACATTTTGGGGCAAGGGTTAAGCCATGAGGCAGATGCATAGTTGGCTTACCTGAAATGCTTGGGAGGGGAAGGGCTCTGGATTTTAGAATATTTGCCCCTGGATTTGGAATATTTGCAAATACATGAAATACTCACAGGATGGGCCCAAGCCCAGGCCCACATTTGAACTTCACAGATATTTTCTACAGACAGCAGGAAGGCAGCTTCCTGCAGCATTTATGCCGCCTGTGTTTCAGCTTCTGTGGAGGACAGCTACAGAGGCGTCTCAGTTTGGGTCATGCTAGCATCAAAACACTTCAAGTTTTGGAACACTGCAGACTCTATGTTTTAAGGACAGGCGCTCAGGTCTCAGAGAAACATCACTAGTTCATATCATCAGTTGCTTAGTTCGGCTGCTACGGTGGTATCATTTGAGAGACCTTGGGCATTGTCCTTTCTTATTTGGCAAGGATTTGACTTATCAAGAAACTCTGACTCATTTACAGTTTTTGAAACAGTTTCCTGCACAGCGTCTACACTGTCTTAGCCCCCTGCACTGTGTCTACACTATCTTAGCCCCCTGCACTGTGTCTAACTGTCTTAACCCCCTGCACTGTGTCTACACTGTCTTAACACCCTGTACTGTGTCTACACTGCCTTAACCCCTGCACTGTGTCTACACTGTCTTAACCCCTGCACTGTGTCTACACTGTCTTAATCCCCTGTACTGTGTCTACACTGCCTTAACCCCCTGCACTATGTCTACATTGTCTTAGCCCCCTGCACTGTGTCTACACTGTCTTAACCCCCTGCACTGTGTCTGTCTTAATCCCCTGCACTGTGTCTACACTGCCTTAACCCCCTGCACTGTGTCTACACTGTCTTAACCCCTGCACTGTGTCTACACTGTCTTAACCCCCTGCACTGTGTCTACACTGTCTTAATCCCCTGCACTGTGTCTACACTGTCTTAACCCCTGCACTGTGTCTACACTGTCTTAATCCCCTGCACTGTGTCTACACTGTCTTAACCCCCTGCACTGTGTCTACACTGTCTTAGCCCCCTGCACTGTGTCTACATTGTTTTAATCCTCCCCCCCAGCTTGAAGGGTAGTTATACTTTTTTTTTAATTTTACAGGGGAGTAAAGCACTGCCCAGGAGGCGGGTGGTGAGTTTCTGATTTGAGCATCAGAGGGCCTGCTTGAGCCAGTTTGGAGAACTGAATTTTTCTCATGCACCTAAGGGGATTTGAAAGCACGTAGCCCAAAAGTTCAGAGGTCAAACTCTGTTGTAGACAGTAGCTCAATTTCGGTGGGGAACTGAAGCAGATATAGTGTTAGCGATTTAACCCTTTGAACCCACTTCACCATCTGAAAAATATGTAGTCATAAAATAGCTTCATGGCCAGGGACTTACATGTTTAACCCAATTACCCTTTACTTAACCCTAGACAATTGGTGCTGTTGACCGCATGGTGTAGGACTCAAACGAAGTTCACCTTTCCTTTCTTTCCTTTCCTTTCCTTTCCTTTCCTTTCCTTTCCTTTCCTTTCCTTTCCTTTCCTTTCCTTTCCTTTCCTTTCCTCTCTCTCTCTCTTTCCTTTCCTTTCCTCTCTCTCTCTCTCTCTCTCTCTCTCTCTCTCTCTCTCTCTCTCTCTCTCTTTTCCTTCCTCCTTCCTTTTTTCCTTTTTTCCTCTTCTGGGGATTGAACCCAGGGCTTTAGACACGCCAGGCCTCCAAGCCACATTCGCATCTGTCCTCAGATCATTTTTCTTTGATCTTTTCCATAGTTGCAGAATGGAATAAAAGCAATACATAGTATTCAGCACACAGTCCTGACCTTGAATGAATAGGAGTGGCCTTTTCAACTACTCAGATAGCATCCTTGGCCAAACAACCGCCACTGACTGCAGGCACTGAGCTAGGTAATCTCTGAGGCCCCTCAGTCTACCATGTCCCAATCTGAGCACATCCACGGCATGTTTTGCTTGAGTGTATTTCTACAAAGAGCATGGCAGTAACTGACCTCAAGTACTCGACTGACTCAAGCCTTTCTTTAATCAGAGACTTATTTTAAAAATAAGTGTCTATAGACAAAGATTAGACAAATGCAGACCAAAATAAACAGAACTGTTGTGCTCCAGTGATATGGTATGGTATGGTAAGATATGGTATGGTATGGTATCGTCTGTTTAAAGGTTTCCTTTGAACCTGGGAGATGGCCTAGTGTGTAAAAGTACTACACTATCATGTGCAAAAGTATGAGGGCCTGAGTTCAGAGCTCTAGGAACTATGTAAATACTGGGTATGGCTACAGACCTACAACCCCAATGCTAGGGACAGGAGGATCAGCAAGTTCCAGACTCATTGAGAGGTCCTGTGGCAAGAGAGTAAGGTAGAGAGTGAGACTCCAGGACGCTTGATATTTTCCACCACATGCATGCGCAAAGGTGCGCAGACCCACAGATACAGATGCATGCGTGCACATACATACATACATACATACATACATACATACATACATACCCTCTTACTCTGTGATGGCTTGGTTCTTGCCAATTTGATACAATTTAGAGTCATTTAGAAAGAGGGAACCTCAATTGAGCAAACGCCTACATCAGATTGGCCTGTCAGCAAGTCTTGGGGGGGGGGGAAGGGCATTTTCTTGACTGAGGATTGGTGTGGAAAGGCCCCGCCCACTGTGGGAGGGGCCACCTGTGGGCCAGTAGTTGTGAGTTGTCTAAGAAAGCAGGCTGAGCTAGCCAGAAAGTAGCATTTCTTCCTGCTTGTGCTTCAGTTCTTGTCTCCAGGTTCTGGCCCTGCTTGAGTTCCCATTCTGACTTCCTTCAGTGATGAACAGTGAGGAAGACTGAGCCAAAGAAACCCTTTCCTCCAAGTAGGATAATGTCCTAGCGTTGTGGGCCTCGGATTCCATACCTTCCCAATAAGGCTGGCCACAGTGCCTGTCCAACGCATAAATGTTACAAGGAGCAAACATCCACCCTGTGAAGAGAATTAGTTGAAGAAGAAAAACGATGACTGCCGTTCTTGCATTCTAAAGATAAAAACAAAACAAAACAACAACAACAACAACAACAACAAAAACAAATTAGTTTATGTATCTATCAAGTAAAAATAAAGGGTGTGCTAGCCTAGGTTCTCCAGAGGAACAGACCTAATAGAACGGATATATGTTGCAAAGGGGACTTAGATTGGCTTGCACAATCTGGGAAGTCATCCAGCAATTGTGTCTGCACACTGGATAAGCTGAGCAAATCTAGGACCTGCTCTGTGTGCCAGGACAGAAGCCTCAGTGGGCCCCATCTGGTGCTGAAGACACGGAGGATTCCTAGAGAGCCTCCAATCCTCAATGCACCTCACAAGGCCAAAGAAGCTTGGGTGTAGTGTCAGTGGCGGGAGCAGCAACCACAGAGTAGATGCAATCGCCAGCAAGAAGTGAAGGCAGGCAGGCAAAGGCAGTAGCTTGGCTCTCAGATTTCTTTATATCTAAGCTACCATCAGAGGTGCTGCCAACTCTAGGGGACGGTCTTCTACCATAGTTAATCCCTCCAGGAAATAGGCACTAGTTGGTATTATTTGGCTCAATTAAATTGATGAATCATCTCCCATGGGGTGGGGTAGGTACTGTAATTATAAATAAGGTGGCTAATACATTCAGTGAAAGGTAAAAATCAATCAAGGTCTGTAAGGCTCTCGAGTGAGGTATGTGGCTGAGTAGGTACAGCACAGGAAAGGAGCTTTCTTTACCCTCCTAGGTTAGTGAGGCTTAAGATTTGAGCTAACAATGTTGGAGAAAAGCACCCACCCATGGAGAATTTTCACATGCACTCGGGAATCTCTAGAAGCAAAGAGAAGATCCAAAGCTCCACGAGGCATAGCAGCTGATTTATTGTATTTTTCAAAAGGGGTGATGTTTTGTGAGGGTGAGACAAAACCGGAGGAGATAAATTGAGCTGGGACCAGGAGATATATGTGTGAGACTAATAGGGAATGGGTGTTATGTGTAGCTTGTCCTCATAGGCCAATTCTGGGGATGGCCCCCAGTCTCTGATGACAAGAATTTTCTCTTCCTGCCCCAGAGTATGCAGCACCTCTGGCTGCACGTTTCTCATGGAGAAACTTCTGAGTCATTTTACACAGAAAGGAGACACGGGGACCCTGTAGATTCTGTCTCTCGAATGCATTCATTCCAGCCTAAGTGCCAAGGCACTACAATCTGGGGTAACCTATAAACACCCATTTCCCTTCATGGAGTGTGGTCTTTCCAGACTGAGGGCTCCGGGGGTGTAAAGGCCAGAGAAGGAATTATCGGGGTTTAGGTTTAAATATGCTTCCTGAGTTCACATGTTGGAGCCTCAGACCTTCAAAGGGTCACGAGAGGTTTTCCTTGTGGTTAGATTAATGCCATCATCGTAGGAGAGAGTAGCTAGTGTATGAATTTGTGATGAGTGACTGAGTTTGCCATGACCCAACACCTTCCCCATCTCCTTTGCCTTCTTTCATGACACAATACAAGAGGAAGACCCCTCGCCAAGTACCTGCACCTTAAAATTGATCTTAGCCTCAAGAACTACAAGAAGCATTTCTTTTATTTATTTTTTATTGGATATTTTATTTATTTACATTTCAAATGTTATTCCCTTTCCCGGTTTCCTCTCTGCAACCCCCCTATCCCATCCTTCCTCCCCTTGCTTCTATGAGGGTGAGCCTTCACCCACCCACTCACTCCTGACTCCCTGCCCTGGCATTCCTCTACACTGGGACATCTAGCCTCCACAGGACCAAAAGCCTCTTCTCTCATTGATGCCAGACAAGGCCATCCTCTGTTACATATACAACTGGAGTAATGGGTCACTTCATGCGTACTCTTTGGTTGGTGGTTTAGTCCCTGGGAGCTCGGGTGGTGGGTGGGTGGGGGACATCTGGTTGGTTGATATTGTTGTTCTTCCTATGGGGTTGCAAACTACTTCAGGTCCTTCAGTCCTTTCTCCAACTCCTCCATTGGGGTCCCCATCTGAGTCTGATGGTTGGCTATGAGCATCCACCTCTGTATTTGTCAGGCTCTGGCAGAGCCTCTCAGGAGGCAGCTATATCAGGCTCCTGTCAGCATGCACCTCTTGGCATCTGCAATAGTGACTGGGTTTGGTGTCTGTATATGGGATGGATCCTCAGGTGGGGCAGTCTCTGGATGGCCTTTCCTTCAGTCTCTGGTCTACTCTTTGTCCTCGTATTTCCTTTAGACAGGAGCAATTCTGGGTTAAAATTTTGGAGATGAGTGGGGGGTTGGGCCACATCCACTCATATCCAAGAAGCATCTCTTTATAAGTTGATCAGTGTATGGTATTCCGTTATATCAATAAACCAAAGACTAAGCCACTGGCATGTTCAAAGGATGGCCAGGAAGCCAGTGTGATGAGCACGGAGCGTGTCAGAGGTGGGGCTATGGGAGGTTCTGGTTTTATACCAGTTTCTTGACCACTAAGAGCTTCGGCTCTTGTTCTGAGTCTACGGAGGATGTAAAAGCACCTGATTGGAGGAGCGACATAATTACTGTGTCTGGAATAATCCAGGGGGACAGGAGAAACGGGAAGAACGTTCAGAGCTCTTACAGCAACGCGGGGAGCGATCATACATACAGGAAGCAACAATGGTAAGGGAGTCCATGAGGGAATTGTGGGCGTGGCTAGGTGCTTTGCCCCTTGCCTAGGCACTGAACTGCACGCCATAGAAGAGAACTGTGAAACGCAGCCTCTGCAGTGAGAGTAGGGTTTTACCTGCCACGCTCATTTAGCCTTTTTCTGTCACTGTGAAAAGTACTTAATGTAACTGAAGTATGAAGGGCGGCGGAGGCCAAAGTCTTTGGATTTCCAATCTTTGATCGATTGGTTCGATTGCTTCTGAGCCTACCAGGTAGTAGTCTATGGTAGTAGCAGCAGCATGTAGTGATACAGATATCTTTCCTGCGGTGAGGAAGCCAAGAGATAGAACAGGATGGGCTAAGGGTCCTTGTCCCTTCTGAAGCATGCTCACAGTGACCTGCAAACCCCTGACGGGGCGCTTCCGGCACAGGCTCCACCGCCATTTAATAGTGCTGACCTAGGGGTCAGGTCACTAGCACCCTGGCCTTCAGAAGACACTGTGACAGAGGGTTATCGCAGGAATCCAGTAATAAAATTCGCATAAGGTACTTAACAGAGGAGCTATAAAATACCAGGCTAAGATGTGGGTATGTTAATAAATATGAGACAATTTTGAAAGCATTGCCTTCGGAGAGATGGGAGAGGGTAAAATTTTGTTCTTCAGTTTAGACACTAAAAATAAACAAAAGGGTTCCGGATTTGCCAGTCAGTTTTAACTTCGTTTTTGTGTTTTGCGTCGCTGCTGGAAAATTCTCAGTAATGAATCTGTGGGCTGGGGACAGAAATGAGAGGAGAAGGTTCCTCGGAATTTCAGTTTTCAGACGGCTTCAGATCGGAAGACTTTCTTCTGCTCTTTTGAATGTCCCATTTCTCTGACTCTTTGTGTCATGCTTACCGCCTCCCCTCCTCCTCCTCTCTTTTTAGTTAAGTGTAAAGCAGGCTTTTGAAGTGGATATAAAGCAAGAACAACAACTTCCCTCTCTTAGTTAGGAGCCTCTCATTCCTTCAAAAGAACGAGCGAGTCTGTTTAACGGTCGAGTCCCTTGAGCTGTAGCCATTCATCGTGAAAACTATATTTGATCTGTTTGAAGTCAAAGGATTCTGCTGAGGAGATGGGGCTCTTTGTTGGAACTTACTGAATATCCAAAAAGGGGTTCTAAGGCTCCTTAAATGAGGATGCCAAAGGGGGAAATGATACATGCGGTTGGGTAATGGGAGGGGAAAGGACAGAAGTGACTGGGAAAGTTGACCATCAAATCTCATCTTAAAACCGTCTCGAGAGCACCGGTGCTGGGAGTCCTGAGGTGCCCGTGCTCCCTGGACACAGAAAGGTCCTCCCAGCGGACATCCAGCTGACATCCAGCTGTCATTCTGAGATTGCCTGCTGCACTCTAGAGATTCCTGTGAAACAAACCAAAAAAAAAAAAAAAAAAAGTCAGCAAAGATGATTTTTGATTTCTAGCCCTTACCCAAAAAGTATCAAAATAAAACCTCATCTTGGTAAATCCTCCCCCACCCCCCTTACATTTTCTGGAAGTTTCTACTGTGCAGCCACACCGATGATGAAAGCATCAGAAACCTTGAGAGAGAGAGGATGTGCTTTTCCTGGAGATCTGGGGAAGCAGACGGCTCAAAGGCACAGTGAGAGATCCAGCAATGACTGTCGTAGTGTTGTTAGTATTAACGTCGAGCACTGATCGCTGAATCTGTTGGATAGATGTCTCAGGGTTTCTAATGCTGTGGAGAGGCACCATGGTCATGGAAATCCTTAGAAAGGAAAACATTTAATTGGGGCTGGCTTACAGTTTAGAGGTTTAGTCCATTCTTCTCGTGGCGGGAAGCATGGCAGCGTGCAGGCAGACATGGTGCTGGAGAGTAGCTGAGAGTTCTACATCCAGACCCACAGCAGCAGGCAGAGAGGGCTTGAGCACTTGAACCTCGATGTCTACCCCCAGTGACACACTCCCTCCAACAAGACCACACCAGGCCTACATCTCCTCAAAGTGCCGCTCCCTAGGAACCTGCGGGAGCCATAGTTTAATCCCTAATAGCCTTCCGATTGTTATAGTTAAATATACCCGCTTTATAGATGAGAAATCCAAAGCACAAAATTTTACATGGTTTTCCAATGTTTCCAGATGTTGAAGCTGGGAATCAATTTTCTCCACTGGTACACCGACAGCAGTAACCTCTCCCTGAAAAGCATAATAAAGCTAATCAAAGTGATACAAGCAACTTTTTTTTACATTTATTTATTTATTCATTTATTCATTTATGTATTTGAGCATGTGAACCCCAGCATGCATGTGAGGGTCTGTTCTCTCTTTCCGTGGGTCCTGGGGATTAGCATTAGGTCAGCGGGCTTGGTGGTGAGTACTTTTACCCACTGAGCCATCTCCTCAGGTCCTCCAACCTCTCTTTTTGAGGTATCATGAAGGACTAACTGGTAGGATGTGATTTCTTCAGGAATCTCACAATTGGAATGAGCCCGTGGTATGAGTTAGTTTCATAAGTTTTCTATAATTGCTTGTCAATCAGTAAGTGATGTAAGATAAATAAGACCCACCCCACCCTCCCACCCCCACCCCCAAATGGTCTTTCCTTTTGTGACAAATTATTCTTGGCGATGGAATCAGCCGGTTGGGTTACTGGAACAGATGGGAAATGTTTCTTCCAAAATTTTCAAAACTGAAATGATTCTTATTCAGTCTGGTGATAAATGTCAATTAAAATAGTTCTCCCTTCACAGGGGGAAAAAATTAGTTTGAAAAATATCAACCCTGATTGCCAAGGGCAATTAGTTTCTCAAGTAAAACAAGCAAAATAAACTAAATCCCCCCAAAACTTGGAACAAGCTGCTTTCAGAGGGAGAGTCACATCTGGGGAGCTTCACGATGTCTTTATAAAAGTTCCAGTGACCTATGCTTTAACATAACAAGCCGTTCTCATCGTTCAGACAAGCCCTAGCTCCGACGTGGCTATGCTGACAGAGATGAAAGGTCTCTGATACTGAAGCCATCGCTCAGTTGGACATCAATGCTGTCTGTAAAACGTGCCTGGTGCGTGTTCACTACCGTGGGAGTCGCCGACAAGTAACAAGTTGACTGGCCAGCAAAATAAAAGATCCTCTAACAGACAGCGTGCCACGCCCTCTTGAGCTTGGTGAGGTGCCCTCACCTGAAGCCAGCACTCAAGGCTGAGGCCAGAGGGCTAGAAGTTCAAGACTAGCGATATGGTGAACTTGACCTGAGTTTAAAGACTTATTTATATATTAGGCATTCTTTCTAAAGCGTTTTAAAGTGTGTGTGTGTGTGTGTGTGTGTGTGTGTGTGTGTGTACACACGTATACAGAAAGAGACCAGAAAGGGGTGTCCTTTCCCTTGAACTTAGAGTTACAAGCAGTTGTGAACCATCCTGAGCTGCAGGATGGGAAGCAAAATGAGTCCTCTGGAAGGGTTGCAAGTGCTCTTAATCACCCAGCCACTGCTCCAGCCCCTTTAGTAGGCCTCTTTTCATCTGTGTCTTTAACTATGGCGTCAGAAGTCAGAACTATAAATAATGTGCCTCTGACAAGACAAGGGCTGAATACCCACGTGGACTACAGTCAATTAGTTAACTGAAATAGCCTTTTTAATCTCAGACCACTTGTTATTTCTTGTTCTGGGTTATACATAGTGTATCACTGTCTCTGAGCATATGTCTATATATATGTATGCGTATGATATATGTTTATATGTGTATATGTATGTGATATATATGTATATGTATGTATGTCTGTGATATATATGAATGTGAATGTGAGTGTGTAGATGTACATGCATATGCATACGTATGACATATACATATATGTGTATGTGTATGATATATGTATATATGTATATATGTATATGTATATGATACATATATATGTGTGTATGATATATGTGTGTATGTATATTATATATGTGTATATGCGTGATATATATGTATATGCATGTGTATGCATATGTATATGATATGTGTTTATGTATATGTGTGTGTGTTCACATGTTCATGTGGGGGCATGTATGCCTGCATTTTCATGTAGAGCCTACAGGTCAGCCTCAGGCATGGTTCCTCAGTTGCTATCTACCTTGTATTCTGACACAGGGTCTCTCCTTGACCTGGAACTCACCAAATAGATTACATTGAGTCTTTAGATGGCTAAACACGTTGGAAAATAGATGTATGTATTTATTAGTAGCAGCATGGGCATGCTAATAATAAATCATAATACTATGACTTTTGTGGGTATTTTGAGGATAAAAGCAGAGTGGCTATTGAACAACATGAAATCAAATTCCATGTAAAAATGTCCTGGATATTTCCCAAGTGAAGCTAGGAATGACGGCCCTGACCTTGATGCGGTCTGATTGGGAACAGTGAAGTCTTCAGAGTTTGGTAAGATCACAGCAGCCAGAAGCAAGATCTCCATCCTGGGCATGTATGTGCATGATGAACCCCTGGAGAATGGCTGCCGGGAGCAGCTGGACCTGCCTTCCCTCTGCTGGTGCCCATGACTGTCTGTCCCACTGTTCCATTGATGAGATTCCCCAGGAGGGGCTTCATAGGCTCTATACATGTGCTTCACGATGCCTGCAGCCCCCATACTAGATTTGATGCTCAGGTATGCGGGCAGCCAGGATACATCGCCAACAAGGCATCACACAAGCACATACTTATGTCTTGGTCCTTCCGGTGACTAACTCACCTGTCCCTGTCCCTGTCCTCTCCCTGTTTGACTTTCGTGTTGGAACATTGGGAACAGAGTCTGTGTGGTGCTGATAAAGGGACAAGGGAGTAGTCAGCCTTCTGTTAGTGACAAGCCTTACCTTTTTATGTCTGTCCCATTGTCTCTCTAATAGGGATATTGACATGTTAAGAAGAAAAAACAAATGCTTATCGAGCGCCTACTGATTGGGGTTAATACTAGGCTGATGATGCTAAGGGGATGCCCAAATGACCTGCAGCAGCACTTCCCCTGGAGGTAGCCTGGGTGAGAGAAAGCTGTGATTAGAGACTGTCAGGGAATAGGAAATCAAAGAGCCTCTTGAGTATTGTGTGAGTTTTATCCTACAGTTCATTGTGGAGCATACTGGAAAGCTGGACCAGCCCGCGGGGCTTAGAGATGTGGCCCAGAGGCGAGACAGGGGTGGAAGAGGGAAATCTACGTCGTACAGTCACGCTCCTGGAAAGGAAGATTTCAAAGAATGATGAGGGAATCTAAACCCACTCGATGGGAGAGGGAGGAGCAAGCACGCCCCTCTCTCTTCTCTGGGGAAATGGTCACACTCCAGCTTTTCTGGTTTCCTTTTTGCTGCTGTACTGGAATATTCTGATGGAAGCAACATGGGGGAGAAACAGCTATTCAAGCTCACAGTTCCAGAGGGCATCAGACAGAGAGAAGGCACCGCACACCTGAAAGCAAAGAGAAACCATGAACCCATGGGGTCTGCTTTGACTTGCTCAGGCCAGCTGTCCTTACTCTTCTGTAGTTGAGGGGATTGGTGGGAAATGGTGCCAATCATATGCAGGGCGGGCCCTCCCATGTCACCCAAGACAGTCTCTCGAAATTTTGCCTCATGTCAGCCTTCTCTAGAAGTTCCTCACTGGGGCTCCCTTCTAGGCTGTGCCAAGTTTACAGTAACAAAGCAGCATGCTGGCCTCTTCAGGGCGCCTGCCTCCACAGCCCTGCCTCACACCAGGCCCTCACCTCTAAGCTGTTCCTTTCCTCAGAACCTCTTTCTCCAGCCTGTTGCTTTGCGGTGAAGCGCTTCCCAGACTCCCACAGTCCGTTCAGATACAAAAGTTTCCCATTATCCTTTGCTCCTTAAAGGGTTAAATGTGATTACATCATTCCAGTGTCTCAGCATCCAACATTTATGTGTTTGAAGACAAGTGTTCCATGTATGTAAAATCTTTTGTGGGTGTGATAAGACCTGTTGCCACTATGAAAGAGCACAGAATACTTTATGCTACACTTTAAGATGTGCACACGTGTGTAATTCTATGCATGTAGATTTTTTGAGGTGATTTAATTAAAAAAAACCATGTCTATTCTCTTTTCTAGTATATGTAAATGGATATATAATTATGCAACTGTTAAAAAAAAGAGTGGAATGGAATATACATGTTTTCTGTGTTTCAGGTACAATTAACTTTTACTAAAGTCCTCCTGGGCTCCTGAATTCCCAACATTACTACTGTTGCCTTTCCCCACATACTCCTTGGACTCTTTACAGTATATACTTCACACACTTTCCCCAATACACCTCCTTGTTTGTTCCTCACTGTGCAGATCTTTGAGTTCACCCATTTCCAAATGGTAAATTGAGGCTCACGGAGACATTTGCTTCCTTTCCCCCTGTGCTAGACCCCATGTGTCACCAAATAAACACCCCCTTGCCCATGAACTCTACTCAACCTTGTCCATCCCAGTCTTGTTTTACGCTTAGGCTGTGTTTTCTGGGTGTCTCTATGGCTACATAATAAGGTCGATATATTTCATGTATCAGACCCCAAAGACAATACCAGGTGTATGATTGAAGATTACCGGGTGGCCTCTGTCAAATCCTATGGTTGATGAAGCTGTTGTGTCACACATGGTATCTATTGGGAAAGTTTCCCGGCCATGTGTTCTGGCTCAGGTGAGAGAGAGAGAGGAGATGCTGGCCCCAGTGGATCCTGATGCCTGCTCTCTCTCCAGGCCTGATTTACCCTGGCTAAAATAAAATGCCCCTGCCCTCAGCACCACTGTGAGATTCCTCTGCTCCTCTCTTTTGTCTGCTTCTGCTAAATGTTTAGGTCACTCACTGGACTCAACAGTGATCTTCCTGTCCAGCTTACATCACAGAGTCACTTCTCTCTCTCCTCTGCTTCTTTGGAAAGTGTAACCGTTTGCTGTACTCAGTTATACAGGGAGACACAGTGCTTTGTGCACAGACATTATCTAGGTAAATGTCACGTGTTGTTTAAGCTTGCCAGAAGCTGCTTCCAAAGGAAGGGTTTGTTCCTCTTGCTCCAAACCTAAGTGTACTTTTATTTCAAAGTGTCCTCCAAATTCCCTTTTCCTGGGTCAGGCTGGCCCTTGACTCTGTAATGAAACAGGCAGAGGTAAAAGCACTGTGCCTTTTGAGCATCTAAAAGGTGAAGTAGCTTCAGGTTACAAATGCTTCTCCTGGGAATGTCTAGAAGCTCACCGTGGGGGGCACTCTGCCTAAAAATCCCCAATTTCTAACTCCAGCATCACAGTTTTAAAGGGGCTCCCTAGCTGACTTCTAGTAGACATTGGCATCATCAATTTGATAATATTTTGCACTGTATTTGCCAATTATCTTGATCTGCCATTTGCATTGATTCAGGACCAAAAGCAGAGCTGGTCACGCCTTAAATTGCGCAAAACACAAAAAGACTGCCTTGTGTGTTCTATGGGATTTGCCTGAGAACCTCATAGTCTAGCACTATGTATCCAGGTAACCTTAATTTATTATATGACCTTCTAGCGTATACTATGACTATGTTATAATATACATTATAATTATGTTAAATATGTATACTTTGTACTCAACTCTCTTTTAATAAAATGGTAACATTAATTTATTATATGACCTTATAATGTATACTATGTATGCATTATAATATACATTATAATTATGTTAAATATGTATACTTTGTTTTCAACTCTCTTTTAATAAATTGGTAACATTAATTTATTATATGGCTTTATATGTATATACTTTGCATTCAACCCTCAATAAAATGGTAAAATTTACTTATGCTACTGTCTCAGTATTAAGAGAGGAAATAAAATAAAAGGGAACCAGTAAGTAGAAATAAAAAACAACCCAAAAACTTGGTATAGTGGCTTGCATCTTTAATCCAGGACTTAGGAGGCAGACGCAGGCAGATCTCTGTGAGCTCAAAGGCATCCTGGTCTACAGAGTGAGTTTCAGGACAGCCAAAGTGATAGTGTGAGATAGAGTGAGACCTTGGTCTTGGGAAAAATATTGAAAAGATGTAAGAATATGAACATTTTTAGTAACTGCTGATTTGTGTATAAAGATGCAGCTGTCTGGATGTTTTCCTGAATGGGAAAGAAAATGGGACAATCCAAGGAAATAACAAAAGTTATGAGCACGTTACATGGGCACGTAGAAGGTGAGACTTGGAGATGTAAGATTTAATTAGAAGTGTGCAGGGTTTGCCTAGGCTTCAGCAGACGTGACCCAGTAGCTAATAGTACCAGGCTACTGTGACTGACCTTGTAAGTTCCTTCACTATACTTGGACAAGGTCAACTTGGTGCCAGGGAACTAGGGGGTATCTCTTAGAATGTCCTGTAGCCCTGGTGAATCACCTGCTCTTTTGTTTATGGAGGCCACGGCGAACCCACCAGGTAGACTCTAACTAGCAGCCATTCTACAACGAGAAAGGTCAACACAGGAAAAACCTCCTCCATGCTTCCCAGAGAAGCCATGCTCAAGAAAAGCCTTTGACTTGTCTTCATGTAGATGGAGCAACTGATAAAAGTAATCCCAAAGGAGCCAAGGGATCCTGTCAAGTCCAAGTGACCAAGGCCTAGCCCCTCAGCTATTCTCAATGGGACAGTATAACCAAGCTTAAACAATGGGCCGTCTTCAAAGCGCAGATAATCATCTCTGTGTGGGGCAATCACAGACACACAGTTATAATGAAATTAAAGGACTCCCATCCTGTTCCTAACCACGGACACAGTACTGTTTGTGTCTTCTTGCTAATTCTGTCAGTTTCCTTTGTTTTACAAGGTCTACAGAATCAGACTGAAGCCATGGAAAACCCCATCATTTCATTGGTGAACACTATTGAAGAGGAATCTCTGAATGTTCTTTGTGAATGGGTTAAGTCTGTTACAATCCCAGTGGGGGTAATACTCAACTTCTGTCTTATGTTTATATATTCTTTTTTACAAGATGGGCCTGGGAAGATCTATCTTCTCTCAGGGTCCATCATACTGCTCAAAGTCAGGTAGGGTGGAGACCCTAAGTCTCTCTAGACCCCCAGGGTCAGCTGGAGGTGGTCAGTTTGATTGACTGAGTGTTAGGCAGCTACCTATGTATTGCCAGGCTTGGAGGGCATTGAGGAACACTCCCCTCCTTCCCAGAATCCCTTTCCTCCAAAATGGACATGGAGTAGCTACGTAGATAGGAGAGGCATGGTGGAGGCTGGTGAAGCAAGGTCCTCCACAGAAAACTCCTCTGAAACTTCAGATACCACAGACACCCGAGAACCCCCTCTAAGGATGATGCCAACCCCATCCTGCTGGAAGAGCTACGTGGAAAACCACTGTGTCCCCTTCGTCATGGATATGTATCAACCAAAGTCAGTCAAGAGTGTGAGCGACGGCCATGCCAGTTTGGAAAGTTCTTCCATTTTTGTGAAAGGGTGACAGTTTTTCTTAGGGCTTACAGAAATTAGCCTCCCAGAACTAACCTACATTCCTGCATGAGTCACTCGCTACAGACCCCTGCGCGGGGCTGGCCATAATAGCCAAAGACTAAATTCCTGCCACACTAATGAAGGCGGCCGTGAGATATGGGCATCGCACATTACATCCTTTACTCCCTCCTCCCTGTTCATTTCTAGGAAGAAAAAAACCTAAAACAAAACTTCCCCTCGGTCCATCTTTTCCCAGATAACCACACTGGCTTGTCAGCAGACATCATGTCCGCTATACTGAGATTCCCCTCACAGCTCCTCCTGAACCATCTCAAAACAGACAGCCAACTAAACAAAACTTAGCTGGAAAGGAAATAATCAGAGCAAGGTGAGATACAATAACTATCCCGTGTTGCCAGAAAGAATCAAAAGGTGACCTGCCAGGACATTTTGTTTGTGAGAAAAACAGAAAGCCCATAAGCATAAAATAATGAATTTTAAAGGAGGAATAGCCAGATGTTCTATTTATGCTTTCTAATAATAAAGGAACGAAGTGAAGTTGGGAAAAAATGCAAAGGTGGAAAATTTTAAAGCAAATTATGATTTTTTTTTAACTTAGCAATTAACTTTAGGAACATAGTAATGGACTAATTGCTACAGACACTTCGGAGGGTACAGAGAGACTGGGCATCTCTGTGAGTGAGGTTGCCTTTGGCAGAAAAATAATTAGAATAAAAATAATGAACTCTAGGATGGCCTGCGGCTTCGGAGGGACACTGATCATGTCAACCAGAGAAAATGTGCCCACCTGATACAATAGCGTCGGCCGGCTGGGGCTGCTTGGCATCTGGGAGTCTTCCGGGGAATGCGGCCTCTGTTTCTTCGGTGTTTCTATCTGTGTCATTACACCCTCAAAGGCCATCATGCCGGTATGGGATCACTGCTCCACTGTTTATTCAGACACATTTCCTGTGTCTGGCTAGCTCTGAGCACCCATATTTTTGCTCCTTTAATGAGGCTGTTTTTTTTTTTTCTCCTTATTTTGAGTGATCATTTCCAGTTTCACCCTTTCCAATCTTTCTCTAATAAATATTTCTTTTTGACTAGTCTGCATATTTAAGAGAAGATGGGTCGAGCCAAGAATCTGTCGGTTAGGATGTTATTATTTATGCAGAGGAGATGTGGGAGATTCTAGTGACTGACATTTCCTTAGCATCCTCCTAGCCATTAGAAACAGGGCTGCCGTTGATTATATTGCAAGCCTGGAGTTTGGGGAGGATGTTTCCTGGTGAGGACTAAACCTTTCACTTTGATTCTCTCCTTACAGTTGTATAGTCAGAGAAGCCAGAATGACCGTTCGGTCTGCTCTCCACTCAGGGGAAGTGTGTAGCTTCTTAGGAGACTTGGCTTGAGGTACACATCAAATTTTCCATTCTGCTACCCCTCAGTTTAAAGTCCAAGCATTAGTGATGGTCTCTTGTATTCCTCCTGTGTTTCAGTCTGCTTTAGAAACTATAAGCTCTCTTCACATGACCATGCTAGGGGGGACAGAACTCAGGAAGCTTGTCAGTGGGTTTTCTGTTCTGTGTTCCCTCACTGCTTGGAGACAAAGCATGATTGAATTGCATGTGTGCTGTGTTTTGCTAGAAGGGGCAGGGGGTTGTCAGTGGGAGTAATAGAAGTGATGCATCTCTGTTTTCTTGTATTGCTCGTCAAAAATGTTCGAAGACCTTCGGAACAGCGCAAATTCCTCCAAACCCTCCAGGGGAACACACTCCTTAGCTGGAGCCCAAAGTTGTAACAGTATAACTTGTCTCTGAACCTGCCCAGGCCCCCAAGAATCACTCCAGCCCCTCACGTGTGCACCAGCACCCAATCAGCTCGCCTGCCGTAAAGCAACAGGCTGTGAACCTCTGCTATGTGAGAAACCATGGCAGGTCTAGAGGAATAATCAAGCTCGCTCTCTGGTTCTCTTGCGTGACGTGGCCCTACTGGATTCTTGGGCCTCATTGTGAGGAACGGAAGAAACCAAGCCACTTAAGTAGGGCTTTCCACTTTAGATAATTCCGATGCTTTAGCTCATTGGGAATTTAGAGTGTTTCATTTTGTTTGTTTTATAAATGTAGGCACCCAGAAAGAATGAGCCATGGGTTGTTCAGTTGTAGACACTGGGGCTGCTGGTTCTCTGTCCAGTTCTCCCGGCATTATATTCTGCTGCTTACAAAACCGGAAGGGCTGTGCCCAGCGATAAACAGGAATGTCCTAAAGTGACGGCTACCAATGAGTCAGATAAATTACAGATAATGTTCACAAATGCTTTCTAGCTACAGATTTAATATTTACTCTTTTTATTCTGTAACTAATTTTCCTATAAAAACATGTTTTTTTTTTCATGCTCCAAAAGGCTTTCAGATTACATTCCAATTAAAAAGGAAAAACTCGGGACTCCTGCTTAAAATCAGCAGTGTTCACATTGACTCTTTCTTCTCTTTTAATTTAAAAATTTGCATCTGTTTTGCAGAGCAATCTGGGCGAACGGCTTACAATAAGAAGAATCATAAGCCTGGTTTTAATTTACTTGTGTACATTTTCAAAATTACAGTGCCTGGAGTCTTCCAAGACTGATGTTTTTAATAAGTAGAATGTCATGTTATCAGGATTTGTGGGGCCTGGCTCTCATTTTTCAGATGTGTGTGTGTGTGTGTGTGTGTGTGTGTGTGCATTGTGAATGTATGTGTGTGTATGGTGTGGTGTGTGTGTTTGTGTATGGTGTGTGTTGGTGTGGTGTGTGTGTGTGCATGAATATGTGTGGTGTGCTGTGGTGTGTGTTGGTGTGTATGTATCTGTGTGTATGGTATGGTGTGTGTGTATGTGTGTGTGGTGTGTATATGTATGTGTGGCATGTATGTATGTGTGTGTATGGTAAGCTGTGTGGTGTGTGCATGAATGTGTGTGGTGTGGTTTGTGTTGGTATGATGTGCGTGTGTGTGTGTGTGTGTGTTGGTGTGGTGTGTATGTATCTGTGTGTATGGTATGATGTGTGTGTATGTATATGTGGTGTGTGTGTGTGTGTATGTGTGTGTGGTATAGTGTGTGGTGTGTATATGAATGTGTGTGGTGTGTGTGTTGGTATATGTGTGTGTATGTGTGTGTGTGTATGAATGTGTGTGGTATGATATATGTGTATGCATATGTGTGCATGCACATAAATGTGTGTGTTGTGTTGTGTGTTGGTATGATGTATGTGTGTGTGCATGTGTGTGGTGTGGTCTGTGTGTGCATGTATGTGTATATGAATGTATGTGGTGTGGTATGTGTTGGTATGGTGTGTGTGTGTGTGTGTGTGTGTGTACTTTCTCTTTTGTGGTTCCTCTTTGTCTGTTCAGGCACTCTCCCTGCATTGTCAAGGCTAGGTTTCTCCTGATGAAAGGGCCCATAATTCTCTTTCATAGTTTTCTCCTTGTGTCAGGATGCCAAGCCCCTGTCTGGAAGCTCATGTGATATTTTTCTCATGGATTGTTTATTTCCATTGAGTGTTTTTCTTTTAAGTTCCTCCTGCTTCTCTTACTGTGACTGACTTTTTTTACACAGAGCACTATGAAGCAAACCTCAAGGGGTCAAAGGCACCCTGGCACTTTCACTGCCGTTACGGGTAAGTGTGTAACACTTTAAGAATGTGCCCATAGTCATTGGGATTTCTCACAACCAAAGCAGTCGTAGCTGATTCTCACAAGCCCGGCTCCCTGTCATCTGCACAGTTCTTCAGTGTCTGACCCTCTTACAGTCGCCTTATTTGGACTTTCATGATGCGGTAGATCTCACTGAATATCTTCAGAAATAAGAGTTCTCTACTAGGAAAACTGTGACTGTGGGCCATAAAATGTCGTGATTATGTAAATTTAGGCTATCTGATTCAAATAGGAGTTTTGCTCATTTTAATGGACAGACTAGTAGGAAGGCGCTTGGTTGATTTTTGATGTGGTTTAGATGAGCCCAGAGCTTTGCGAGTGTCGTGGCAGGCACACGCTCTGAGCTGGACTCCCCTCTATCCCAGACCATAACTGCTAGTTTAAAAGAAAAGGGGCGGTTCTGCTTTTCCATTAAAGAAGGTTGCAGTGATTGACTTCCTGTGCAGAATGAAGGAAACTGCACACCTTTATCTTTTTCCACACTGCGTGAAGGAGAAAGGCCGGGAAGCTCATGGGCTGTCACCATCTGAGAAGGAAGGCTAGGAAGCCCACCAAGTGTCCTGAAGCGGCTGGTACACACCCCTTGCTTTCATTCTTTCCTGACACTGTCTCTGGCTGTGCTCACCCCACCCCGGCCCCCAACCCCGAGTGCCTTTTTTTCTTTCTTTTTTCTCAAACTCTCCCGATTCAGTTGTGCATGTCTGTGTGGTGTATGCACGTGTGTGTGTGTGTGTGTGTGTGTGTGTGTGTGTGTGTTGTGATGTGTGTGTGTATGTGTGTGTGTTGTGTGTGTTGTGTATGTGTGTGTGTTGTGTGTGTGTATGTGTGTGTTGTGTGTGTATGTATGTGTATTATGTGTGTGGTGTGTATGTGTATGTGTGTGTGATATGTGTGTGTATACGCGCACACATGGGTGTGAGTGTGTGGCTGTGTCCACAAGTGTGTATACGTGTGTGTGCATGAGTGTGCATGTGTGTGTGTGTACTGATCATTTGATATGTTGCACACTGGATCTGACTTTTAGTGAGCACTGTTTATTTGCTCTTTTTGGTGAACTTGTTTTGAAGTTTTGGCTCAAGTGTTGCTCTTTGGATGTCTGTCTTCTTGTATGGTTTACTTTGGCGTGTGTAATCCCTTAAGGCAGGCCATCTGTCTGTCTGTCTGTCTATCTATCTACCTACTTATCTATCTATCATCTATCTACCTATCTGTCTATCATCTATCTATCTATCTATCTATCTATCTATCTATCTATCTATCTACCTACCTATCTATCTATCTATCTATCTTTAAGGTTAGGCATCTCTTGATAAATTTGAATTTTCTCCTACCCTCCCAAGTTAGATGTTGGAAGGCAAAGCTCTGCCCCTGGTTAGCTGGGTAAGAAGCCGTTTTTCTAGTAGCCGATCTACAACATAAAGAGCATAGACACCATTGATTTTTAAGGTGAACAAGCTCACTGCCAAGCTTGACCATCAAGTTCTATCCCCAGGACCCACCATGATGGAAGCAAAGTACCAATTCCTACAAGTTGTCCTATGGTCGCTAAACATGCCTGTGTCCACAGAGAGAGACAGATACACACACACACACACACACACACACACACACACACACACAGAGACAGACAGACAGACACACAGAGAGACGGACAGATAGACACACAGAGACAGACAGACACACAGAGACAGAGACAGACAGAAAGACACAGAGAAACAGAGACAGACAGACACACACAAAGACAGATACACACAGAGAGTCAGAGACAGACAAACACACACAGGGACACACACACACACACACACACACACAGACACAGAGTGGGGGGTTTAGACAGGAAGAAATGAAGATGTAAAGTTATCTGTGTCTTCTTGTACGGATTCATGTATCTTTCAATATTCTTTGTCCTTGCAAGAAGGTGGAGTAAGTGTTTGTAAATATCAAATACCGTACTCTGTCTAGTGCTACACCATTGGTCCCACACCTGCACATTGTCCCCTGTGGACCGCCAAACTCTGAAACTAGTGCTGATGGCCACTTTGGCTACACCCATTTCACAGGCATGGAAACAAAGACACTGAAGCTAATGAGTCATTCAAGGGTAACCAGCACATAGGAAGGGGTTAGGAATAACACCCACGTGTTGGAAAAGATTTAGAAACGACACCCATGGTTGGGGGCTGGAGGGGAGGTCAATGTTTAAGAACATTCTTGCAGGGGACCTGGATTCAGTTCCTACACTCTCATGGTGGCTCACAACTTACTGTGACTCCTGCTCCAAGAGATCTGCTGTCCTCCTCTGGCTTCTGAGGGCCTCAGACATGCACAGAAACAGCACATGGTGCACACACCTACATGTAGGAGGCAAAACATTCATTCACATGGAACAAATAAAATCTTTAGGATTAATATTCCTGTACACCCTAAGCTCCACGCCATTGACATTTTTTTAATGAACACACATTTTTTCTTCTTTTTATCTCTCTTAGATTTAATTTCTAATACTCAATCGGTGGGACAGTACTGAAAGCTTTCTAATAAAATATTATGTTACCTGCCTCTCTTTCCCTAACCCCTAACCCTAACCCCCTTCTGCCTTCTCCTGGGGAAGGCAGGTTTCACATATATAATATGGTTACAACTAGATTTATCGGGTTTTGTTCAGGTATAGATAGTTTTATTATTATGATCTAACTACTTCCCATTTAAAATAATATAATTTGGGAGTGAGAGCGGGCCGTGTTTGTTATGCCTCTGCAAGCATGGTCGTTGCTTGAGGCACTTTCCCAGGATGGTGGGTTTTTTTTTCTCGTATTGTTTATTTGCTTATTTCCCTCTGGCCCCTCATTTTTCTTTGTTTGTTGAGACAGTCTCCTGTAAGCCAAGCTGTTCTTGAAGAACTAAGTATATGAGTTGAGGATGACCTTGAACTCCCGATCCTCCTGCCTCCCCTCCCAAGTGCTCTGATTATGCATGTACAGCTTATTTGCTTGTTTCTACCTTTGCTACATTTCTCCAACAACTCCGACACGACACCTGTAACGTAACACAGAGTTGTTACATCCATTATCTTCTTGGATACTCCCTTCCTGGTCACTGATGTCAGGTTGAGCTGTTTATTTGTCAGCCTGGGCATAATTGTCTGTCCTGGTGGGTTTTTGTTTATAATTTTCTTATTGGTCAGTTTCATCTTCCTTTGCTTTGTTTCCTAAGGAAAGCTTGCAAACAAAAATGCGTTCCTTCTCCAGTGGTAGATTGGCTGGGTATAGAATTTTTGATTGAAAAGGTTTTCCACTTACATTCTTCTAGCTCTGTTGTTGATAACTTTAATGGTGTTTTTATTTCCAGTCCATTGCATTTGTCTTCCTCAATCTATGAGACTTTGTTACTCTTTTAGGGCAGGGCTTACATCAGGAGGCTTAGGTCCTTTGAGGAACTAAGATAGAATGTTTTTTCTGCTCCTCTGTATGCTGTGGGTGAGTGCCCTAATGGGGCAACACTGTAAGCACCGGAATGCTCTGCCTCCCTCTCACAGAAGATCACTGTTGCCTCCTTTAATCCTCTTGGTGATAGAATGGGAGCATACATCTGTGATCCTTCAGGAGGATGAGGCAGGAGGCTTGCTGCAAGTTGGAAGCCAGCCAGGACTACATAGTGAGAACAGACCAGCTAGGGCTATAGAGTGGGACCCTGTCTTTAAAAACTCAAAACCGGGCTGGAGAGAGCTCAGTGGTTAAGAATGCTTGCTGCTCTAGCAGAGGATCTGAGTTCAGTTTGTGGCACCCACACAATGGCTCACAACCATCCCTAACTCGAGTTCCAGGGGATCCAACACCCTTTTTCTGGCTTTCTTGGCACCAGGCACACACATGGTGCACACACATGCTAGCAAAATACACATACACATAAAATAAAAAATAAATCTTAAAAAAAAACCACTGAAAACTTAAACAAAACAGTCAAAACAACATCAATACCAAAAAAGTGGAGGGGAAAATACAACATAAAATGCAAAAACCCAAGAAGTATAATTTTGCCCTCCTCCTAGTTTGTAGGACATCTCCCATGCTTTATTACCAAGCATATTATTGCATTTTACCTTCCGGTTACTCAGTTTATTAATGTTTTTTTGCTCCATGTACCCTATCCCTTCCCCCACCTCCGTTCCAGTTCTCCGTTGCAAAATCTTTCCATTTCTACTTGATTTCATTTTTCCTCTCCCTGACCCCTGGCCTCCATTTTGTTTGTCTTGTGAAACTTTATTGCCGCTATTTCATAAAGAATCATGAACAGTGCGTCAGGGTAGCGCTTGCTGCCTAGCAGAGGCTTGCCATCTGGTCAGATGACTCCAGATGACAGTATCTTTTTGTCTTGGAATCCTTCCAGTTCTGTATACTCGTCTTTCAGTGGTCTGGTGGTGTTCTGGGAACGTCTCCTAAATTTTAACATTTTCAACCGTGTATCTAACTCATGCCTTGTATTTTGCTGGCTTTCCAGGTCTGGCGTCTTTTGTCTTTATTCCCTAAGAGACTGAACTTTCTCTATTGGTTTTGTCTTGTGGGAACAGAACCTACGATGGGCGGGGTATGTGAGAAGCTATGGAGTCACGTGACGAATCCTGGGAAATCAAGCTCCAGAGACCAGCATCAGGGTGCAGATCTGAATTGCCTGCCCAGTGTTTGGGCCAACCCCAAGCCCCTACATTCTCGGCCAATTGTATCTCACCATATGGTCACAGTGCTTGAGGAGGTAACTCAGAAAGAGTCGGAAGAGAATCTTCACCTGTGAGGATTTCTGTGAAGAACCGAAGCGGCCCTTGCCCTGACCTTGATTCCTTTTTGCTATCTTATCGGTGTGCCTGGAGCCATCTTAGATCTAACGCCACGTTCTGCAGATCATACTCCTCTTTGAGGAGTTGCAGGAGCCCGTGACACCTCCATCACACATTTTCCTTCACAAGGTTGACCTCCACATCCTCAACAAAGAGCCCGTTATTCGCCCTCACCATTTCCCATTTCATCCTAGAACCCAAAGTTTGCCTTCTGTGGTAACTGTTGGGAAGCTGTCCTGGGCCCCTTAAACTCATTTCTCGTTGCTCATGTTTGCAGACATGTACGACGATGCTTTGCTCACTGCTATTTCTAAGCGCATGGGCACCTCTGATCGTTGATGGAACCTTTCCTCATTTTCTTTGTCACAGTGAGCTGATACCTCTTAACTCTAGAACGAAGCAAATGTGCTTCCAGTTATAGGAGCAAAACCTTATATCGGAGAGGTTTGCAGAGGGAGTAATTAGGGTTTTGCTATGTTGGACAGGCTGGTCTTTAACTTGAAACGTCTCATTTCTGCCTTCCCAGTGTTGGGCTACACCATGTCCAGGTAGATGGATATACTTGATTCATGTTTAAGAGGACTCATAGTCTGTGCCTTTTTCTTAATAATTTCTTAATAATTTGTCACAAAAGACAAATTTCTACAACTGAGTCTTGGCAACTTATTATTTGGGGAAGAGGGTAGGGTAATACGTGTGAATATTTAGAAAGAAAAGTTTAAGAATGCTCATTTTATTTTCAATTAAAAATTATATTAGCCCGGCATAGTGAATTTAAAATCGTTGGATTTATTTCTCTGGATTTACTTATGACAATATGTTTGAAATGTGTTGGCAGAAAAATTGGCAGAAGGAGGAGTGGTATGTGTGTTTGCAAGCGCGACAGCAAAAGAGACAGAAGAAAAGAATGGGTCCAAGAGGAAGCAGAAAGTTAGGTTTCGGTTGGAAGGGTGGGATGTTCCAGATTATAGTCATATGAGTACCTTTAATATCACTGATATTTGTCAGTGAATATTTAAATCTGACTTTTTCTTTATTCCCCAATCTCGGAGTCCATCTAAGCTCTCTTAGGGTCTTAAAGATGCTGCCCCACTGGCCTGGTCCTGTGACCGTGTTTCCAGCTCGAGACTGAGCTGTCTGCTGCTCTCTTGATTTCCCGCTGCTTTCAGAGGTCTCGTGTGAGTCAATGGTGAGGAAAGGCCAGTGCAGAGCTCAGCTTCCGGTCAAGCAATTCTACCTCTTTCAGTCTGAATAGGAGCTTTTGCTTTTCCAGTTACAAAATTCAGTATCACTGGATTTACTTTCCCCCTGTTCTTTAAAAGGTGTCACTTGAATGTTTTTTGAAAACCTTGGCAATGAGCATAATGCCCCAAATATTCCAAGGGTTCTGGTATTTGTTAATGGTTGAGAGATCAAATGCACTTACATTTCTTCTTGGAGAAATTTTAACCACCAATTCTGAGCGATTTAATTTTACTTCAGGGAAACTGACTTTTGCCCTCTTTCCTCTTTGCGAGTTATTTTTTACCCTCCTCCCAGAGTGATGACTGCTGCCACCAGTCCTATGAATTACTTCTGTGTTGTTTAGGCTGCTAGGATGTGACAACCCAGGAGTTTAAACATTTTTTGATCATAGAAGACACTGTAACATCAGCCAAGATGTGACACAGGCTTCATGGCTGTCACTTAGGTTTTCTCTGCTTATATCTACAGATTATATGACGTGCATGTGTATCTGGAGCTTACAAATTTGGGAGCCCAACAAAAGATAGGCCTATTCAGAGGTAGACATTCTGCACCTCGAACTCATCGTAGTTGCTCAGAACACGTCAACAGAAACAGTTTGAAGGAGAAATATGATATCGGGGAAGCAGAAATTCTGTGTGATCCTTATATGCAAATAGTTTTCTATGAATTTAGTGTTATTAAAATCTATTTGAAAGGTACTATTGAGAGGAGACCTTCCAGGGCTGCACGGTCAGGGTTAGGTGAATTATTACAGTGGTCAGACAGCAAAAGATGAGTGTTTTGATGGGTAAATTCTTTGCTCAAATTCAGGCTACAGTGGGTGTGCAGCTGAGCTGTGATCTCTCCTGTTAGAGAGACAGACTCTAGCATACCCTTTGAATTACTTTTATTCAAAAGAGTGATTAAGAGTTGGCCACTTTCCACAAGGCTGAAACTGATGCTACATTAGACGTGAGAAAGATGTGGCTGAAAAGCCAATGAGATTGTCTACCAACAGTGGATCCTAAAGAGCTTGAGTTCCGTTCCGTTCCTTTCCTTTCCTTTCCTTTCCTTTCCTTTCCTTTCCTTTCCTTTCCTTTCCTTCCCTTCCCTTCCCTTCCCTTCCCTTCCCTTCCCTTCCCTTCCCTTCCCTTCCCTTTTCTTCCTTCCTTCCTTCCCTCCCTTCTTTTTTTTTTTCTTTTCTTTCTCCTCACTGGAATTAAAAGGAGTGGCCTATAACAATATTCTCTTAGCTCCGCCCCCTTCTTTCAGAAGAACACCGGAGTGTGGAAAAGGTGTGAAAGTAAGGGGCAAGCCAAAGTTCAGGCTTGATGGTGGCTTGGCTCGCACTGTTGTGCCCTGGAAATGGATTTGGTTTTTTGTATTAGTGAGAATCAGTTGCCTTTCTTCTCTTGGGAAGGAGCCTTTCTCTTTCCTGGACTTTTGTTTTCCTCTTAAGTCACTGCTGAGGCATTTGCAAACCAAGCCAGCCAGCACTTACGTTTTATTCACCAAAGGAGAACAAAGCAGCTGCAAATAGAAGTGGGCTGATAAACACTGGAAACGCACACAAGTTAGAGGACTTGATCCGTTTCTGCCACCAACGCGCATCTCAGCCTTTCTCATGTCATCTGCGAAATGGGGTTAATAGAGGATTTTCTCTTTGAAGTGGGATGATGGGGGATTAAAAGAGATGACGTGGGTACATTATTCCCAAAATAAACTCGAATTGAATCTTAACAATAATATTATGACTGTGGTTACAACCAAAACTTTTCCGCTCCAGCCGTCAGAAATGTCTGGTGAGTTTCACATTCTTGTTCGTACCGCCTGCTCCTTGGTGGAGCTCCAATAACACTCGAGGCTGCTTGCCTGCAATTTGTGCGCCGCTTGCTCTCCAGGGTCAGCTAAAAGGCCTTTATAGAGAAAGCACAAAAGTAGAAGACACGTCTAAGTTTATGCCATTAGATCTTGGAAAGTCATCTCAAGGAAGAAAGAGAATGCCGCTGAAAACGGGAAAGAGCCCTTTCTGAAAATCACTTCTGCTTTTCTGAAGAAAAAAAAAAAAAGCCCCGGTGTCGCAATATTTTTCAAGACAGAATAGTGTCCCAGACGAAGGAGGAAACACAGACAAGAGAAAAGAAGAGTTGGTGGGGTTCGGAGGCAGCGTTGGGAGGGATGGCGCTCGGGGCAGTTCTTTGTTGGGTGTGCGGAGCTCCGATTCCACGATAAAGAGCTGTTCGTGGCTGAGGTCGTCCCACGGGAGCAGCTTCGCGCCCCACGCAGCCCCTCACCCCACCCCGCCCTGTTCCTGCACCCTGCAACGTGGTCAGTCCGCGGTGCCTTTAAGACTTTGCTGGCTGCACATGCTCAGCTCTTTGTGTGTAGTTGGGAGTTTTTAAGGAAAAAAAAAAGAAGAAGAAGAAACGTGCAGGAGACCAGGGTAGCGCTGGGGCGGGCGCCTCACTTTCGCAGCCGCGGCCCGCGGAGTGCAAGGCTGCCTTTCCACCGAGGCCCCGTGACAGGAGTGGGTTTCTCCTCCGTGGGCTCCGCAGCGCGGGCCACACCTGGGGACGCGCTCCCAGCGGTGCCCGCCGGCCGGGTGGGCGCGCGGGGGAGTCCCGGGTCCCCGTCAGGGGCCGGGCGAGACCACCGCGCCCGGACCGAGGGGGAGAGTCCACGAACGCGTGGGCGCGCGAGGCTGCAGGGACGTCCGTCCGCAGCCTGGGCTGCGGCCGCCTCTACGGCGACTGTGTCTGGCAGGCGGAGGGAAGCCGGCTGCTGCGGGGCCTCCGGCTGGCGGGAGGGCGGCGGGGCACTGACGGCTGCCCTCCCCTCCCCGCGTGCTTGTGTTGGACGCGCCCATCTCGGGGGCTCCCGCGCGGCCCCGCCCTCCCGGGCGAGCCTCGGCATTCGGCGCGGGCCGAGGGCGAGGCGGGGCCGAGCGGGTCCCCTCCCCCTCCCCGCCCGGTCCCCTCCCCCTCGGGTCCCCTCCGGAGCGCGGGGCGCCGCCGGCTCTCCGCTCCGCTCCCGGAGCTGCTGCGGCTGCAGGGTTCGGCTCGCCGAGGACAAGGTCAGGGGAGCGGGCGGCGATGCCCGAGCGTGACTGGAGGCAGCAGACGGGAGGCCGCCGCGCCTGGCATCCGGCGCTCCGGACCGGACAGCGGGACGGGGGTCGGCGCCGCTGAGGAGCTTAGGAACGGCAGCGGTGGCGGCGGCGAGGTCCTCTGCGGCCGGGATCCCCGCTCAGCGGCATCCCCTTGTGCGCCCGCGAGCGCAGCCCCGCCGGGCCGGGACGCCGGGGAAGATGGAGCCGGGGGTCGGGGCCCGCTCCGGTGCCCCGCAGCCGGCCGCCCCGGTGCTGTGGAGGGCTCGGCCGGCGGGCGGCGGGGGCGCCTCCTCCTGGCTGCTGCTGGACGGGAACAGCTGGCTGCTGTGCTATGGCTTCCTCTACCTGGCGCTCTATGCTCAGGTGTCCCAGTCCAAGCCCTGCGAGAGGACTGGCTCCTGCTTCTCGGGTCGCTGTGTCAACTCCACCTGCCTGTGCGACCCGGGCTGGGTGGGGGACCAGTGCCAGCACTGCCAGGGCAGGTTCAAGTAAGTGCCACCGCGGGATCCCGAACCTCAGCCCTGCCCCGCCAGCGTCGCTCCCTGTCCCGATCTGGCCTCGGGGTCCCCGGGTCCCGAGCTTAGAGCGCCCGGGAGGGGGCCCCGCGTTGCACCCTTCCAGCCTCGGGCTGCGCCCGGGAGCTCCAGCCGGCGCCCAACTCGGGCTGACTCGGTGCTTTCCGCACGTCCTCAGCGGCTTGTCATCCTCTGCGCAGAAAGAATGTTCTCACTCCAATTGGTGCCAAACTCCACCAATTAGGACAGTATCTGTTTCCTTCAGAAACGGTGGAAATAACTCATGAAAAATCCACGAACATTGTGAGAAGTCAGGGGTGTCAGGGTTTAAAGTTGTGGCCCAGCTCCTTCCCTCTCTAGTCACAGAGCACTCCTCAGTTTAGTAATCACCGAGCATGGAAAACACAGTTTACGGTGGGCAATCTACAGTCTGTACCTTGTTATAAGTTTCTAGGTCGGTCCTTGCATTCATTCCCCACACGTCTACAACTTACTGGAATTTTACGCCTTCTATTCAGAATCTACAGAGAGAAATCCAGGCAGCAAATTTAAGTTAACTCGATCAAGGTTACGCAGAAAATGCTGAGTCGTGATTCCAAACCAGCCAGCTTCACTCCGGAATATGCATTCAGAGGCGTTGAGTTTGTCAGGGCATTCTTGGCTTTGTGTGACTTTTGACAGGTGCACGGGGACAGCAGTTTGTGTTTTCGGAAACTGAAGGTGCTAAGGAGCTTGCATCTCTGGGGAAGAGACACTTCTCCCTATTGGCTGATGCTTATTAAATTTCTGTCCCTATAAAAAGAAGTGGGGTGGCCCTTGGGAAGGCAGAGAAGTGGGGTTCTGTGAGAAACTGCAGGAAAGCGGTCATTAAGAAAGCTTGTCCTAGATAGTTACCATGATGTTTCTGGCCGATTGTGGTTGTGAAAGAGTACTGTGTAGATGACTAGTGTTTGTTGTGGAGACGAAAGCAGAATCCAGGTAAGACATCTCTGGCTTTGAGGCAAAGGTAAGAATCTGGCTGACATTATTAATATAGTTCAGGGTAGTTTCCTTGGAGTTTTAATAGCAGCATATTTCTCTTTACTTTCTTTCCCACAATTTTACTGTTGCTGGCTAGAACAATGCCCCTTATTCAGTGCAAACATGTTTGTTTTAAAATGACCCTTTGAAGACTTAGGTAGATTTTATTCTTTAGTTGGTTTGGAGCAGTAAGTATTTCCAGAGTTCAAAGTTTCAGCTAATACGGAAGTTTTACAGATGCATTTAAAGTAATTTAAGAGAGGTACCAATTAAAAGTTGAGAAAAAAATGTTTTACAACGAGAAAGAGGGATCTGATTAAAGTATGCCTCATGAGTGGCATTATCTCCTCTGGCTGTGCTAGTGTGTGTCTGCCCTTTTACCTATTAAGAGACTATTATCATCTATCTATCTATCTATCTATCTATCTATCTATCTATCTATCTATCTATCTATCTATCTGCTGGGAGTAACCGACAAGGAAAAAGCTCCACTCACTTTTCCCAGCCCTCTACAGAGTAGGATTGTTTGAATCGTATGTAACATTTTTGGTGGTGAATTTGCTCCATTCACCTAAAGAGGTGCAGTGCCACAGTCTGAGACCTTCAACCCAGTCCTATGTTTTGTAGTAGGGATGCTTGTTAACAGCTAGATCAGCACTCTGACTTCTCTTAGATGTTGCCCCAGTTAGTAAGAGAAATCACCCAGATCAAGTTAAAAGTAGACCAAGTAACACTGAAAGATGCTCATGAACTAGATACATTGTTTCCGGAAGGAGAGTAGATTTACTTAAATGAGGTTAAGTCCTGAACTTATGGACTATTCATCCTTGAGAAGCTGTTACTCCTATGGTTCAAGTACTGCTTAATTTTTCTATGAAATACAAGTCATTAAGGGGTGATATGCATAGTACACATCAGTGTTTTCTCAGGCATAATTTCAGGGGCAAAGAAAGTGTATTTGATGTTCAAGTCTGCAGACATTTAGAAGTAAAGAACTATTCTTGGTAAAGTACATTATGAACTATGAACAGTTTGTTTTCATGGGAAGAGAACCGAACTTGACAATTACCATGCAAGTCTTTCCTAGCCTGACTGGTAGCCGCCTTACACATAGTCGTGAAAAGTGGTTGATTCATCTTAGTGAGCAGGTGTCAACATTAATTGGTGTGTTACCTTAGTCTTTTTTCTATTATAGATGTTGTAGCTAGAGAAGGAACCATTCTTCAAGTGCCCTTTTCCTGTGAAGTTTGACACTGGGGTAGAAATGTAGGAGCAAGCAGTAGCAGAAGGGATCTCCTGATCTCCTGACATTCTTTGTAGCCTTCATTTGTTTCCATTTGAAAAGAATAAACCGTTCAAAATTGTAAGACATTTCTGACAAAAAGCAAACCAGAATTACTGCCGTTTTCACAAATGCCAGACTAAAGATTTTAGGAGTGAGACTCAGAAAGCACTTTGACAGTTTGAAATAGAATCAAGACTACCAAAAAAAAAAAAAAAAAAAAAAAAAAGACTACCGTAGACCCTAATTGAAATTGTATTTCAGTAGCATTGCATAACATTAGGCTGGAAAACATTCTGGTGTGATCCATGAATAATAGTATAAATGACAAATGATATTTTTGTTAGAAGCTGATTGAATTATTTTTGTAGGGCAGTTGACAGTTTTATTTATAAAATTGATATTTTGTGTTAAAAGAGACTTGTTTTTGCTGCTGTAGCTTTGGTTCTTATCAATAATCTCTTTAAAGCCGAGGTTGGGAAAATATGTGAATTATTTGTCAATATAGAATTATAAGCATTTGCATATTGGGTACTTTAAAAATCAATAACCTTATTCTATACATGATTTTTAGACCTTCGGGTTAGTCAAATTTGGATTCTAAATAGCACATATTTATGACGGAACTATGTTTTTAATAACTGCTTTAATAGTGAGCATATACTGTGAAGAAGTGGAATGATATTCTATCAACAGAAGAGGCAGGAATAGCATTTGTGATTATCTTTTCTGAGCTAATTTTTTTTTTTTTGAGACACCACCGGTTGTGGAACTGACTCTGTAGACCAGACTGGCTTTGAACACACAGAGATCCTCCTGCCTCTGCGCCCATGCCAGGTGTAAGCTACTCTTTAAGTGATATATTTATATCGAATCTTTACTGTTAATGACAGGGAACCTTTGAGTAATGTGAAAAATTGAATGATCTCTCATCACATGTCTTCATCTTCTAAGTAAAAATTATAGTAGAAAACTTTTACTGTCGTTTATATTATTAAAATATGTAATCCCACAGTAGGGGTTAAAAGTAATCGAGAGCCCTGTTCAGTCTGAACTGTTTCTGTCATTTGGCTTCTGAAGCTAATCAGATCACTGCTGCCCTTGTTCCTGTGAATTTGTCTGGCCTCGGGGTACTTGACACAGTCCTTATTTCTTGCCGGTCTAGTCTTTGCTCGGGTAATTAAGGATGAGCTGTCTAGTCTCAGCCTGGCTACCAGTTTCTAAAGGAGGCTTTTCTGACTCCCCGGCCAGTCATACCTTCTCACAGACACAGCTTTTCCTACGTAGTGCTTTCAAACAGAGTACTGATTATTTTTCTTTAAATTGACACACAGGAAACTGCAGTTTCTTTTGACTAACTTTTCCCCCTGTGGTCCAGCATGTGCACTGCAAGTGCTCTGCTGAGTTCCAGTTTAAAACTTATTTGTGAAATATGTGGTGTGTGTGTGTGTGTGTGTGTGTGTGTGTGTGTGTGTGCGTGCACGCATATGTATGGATGTGTACATGTATGTGTGGTTATTTGTGTGCATGTTATATATGCATGTATGTGTACTTTGTGTGTAGTGTATATGTGTGAGTATGTGTGTATGTTTATGTGTGTGCATGTGGTATGTGTGTACTGTGTGTGTATGTGTGTGTGCATATGTATGTATGTGTGCATGTATGTGTGCTTATTTGTGTGCACGTTGTATATGCATTTATGTGTACTATGTGTGTAGTGTATATGTGTGAGTATGTATGTTTATGTGTGTTCATGTGGTGTGTGTGTGTGTGTGTGTGTGTGTGTGTGTGTGCGCGCACATGTGTGAGGCAAGCCGTCCAGAAGAGGGCCCCAGAGCCCTGGGAACCAGAGTTACAGGGAGTTGTGAGCAAGCTAACATTCAGAGTACTGGGAACTGAACTTGGTTCCTTTGCAAGAGCAGAATGTGTTTGTGACCGTCCATCTGTTTCTGTAGCCCCTGAGCTATAACTTGTAATATATAATTCATTTAAAGTTTAGACTTTGGGAAGTTTTGTGTGACGTCTCTATCTATGAAATGACCTCACTAATAATGGCCATGAAAAGAGAAATCTTGCCCAGAAGTTTCTAAAGCCTCCCTTCCCTCCTGCTGCCTTTCCTTTCTCTCAGAAACGGCTGGTCTTTGTTCTCTCAGCACAGCTTTGCTGTGTTTCCTAGAGTTTTCTGTAAGTGGAATTGTGTTACCTTTTTCTTTAAGCGGCTTCCCTCACCGTGTATCCTTTTGAGACTGGTTCTGTGCCTTTTATTTCTGAACAGTTTCTGATTTGTGGACACACCCGTTTTGCTCTTCCTTTTGCCCTCTGATGGGATCTTGGGTTGTTTCCAGTTTTCAACTATTCTTTAGAAAGCGAGGGAACTCCCTGTAGAAGTCTTTGTATGGACTTAAGCTTTCATTTCTCTAGGAGAAAGGCAAACAGTGCAATGTCTGGATCTGAAGGTAAATACACGATTAATTGTTTTTAAGTTAAAGACATTTAATATACATGCATGTTTTCCCTGCACATACATGTATGTGCCCCCAGTGGCCAGGAGAGGGTGGCATATCCCTTGGAACTGGAGTTAGGGACAGTTGTGAGCCACCTTGTGAGTGCTGGAAATTGAACCTGGGGCCTGGGAGAGCAGCCGGTGCTCTAAACTGGAGAGCCAGTCAAACACAGAAGGTTTTGCAGGTAACTGCTTACTTTCTCAAGTCGTTATGAAGATGTTCCAGTTAATTCACACTCTTGTCAACGCTTGTCTGTTTAAACTGTAACAGTTCTAATGGCTAAGCGGTATGTCATGGGCCTTGTCTTAA
Source organism: Rattus rattus (assembly GCF_011064425.1). Taxonomy (NCBI): domain Eukaryota; kingdom Metazoa; phylum Chordata; class Mammalia; order Rodentia; family Muridae; genus Rattus; species Rattus rattus. The sequence continues at coordinate 58,537,710 of NC_046155.1, read as the reverse complement.
ATGGTCATTTAGTGAGTGTGTGTGCATTCACGTCACAGACCACAGTGTGTGGGCAGAGGTCAGGTGACAGGTGCAGAGTCAGTTCCTTCGTGGGATTCTGGGATGGAACTCAGGCTGTCAGAATTAGCCTTAACCCTGCTTAGCTTTCTCCTCGGCTCTCACTGGGCTTCACTCTGCGTTTTCCTTGTGACTAATGGCACGGGCTAATGATGCGGTACATATCTTGTTGTGAGCGTACTTGCCATCTGATTGTCTTGTTTACTGAGGAAACTTTCAAATCTTGTGCACGTCCAATTTGCTCCTTATTTTTGATTTTTATGAATTCTTTTGTTTATTGGATAGTTCTTTATCATTTGGAAGTATTTTCTACCAGCCTGGCGCTATCTTTTATTTTCTTTATTTTTAATTTGTCCCTATTTTCTAAAACTTTTAATAATATTTCTTTTTAAAAATTCATTAATTTATTTTATATATATGAGTGCTCTATCTCCATGTACACCTGAGTGCCAGAAGAGGGCATCAGACCCCATTATAGATGGTTGTGAGCCACCATGTGGTTGCTGGGAATTGAACTCAGGACCTCTGGAAGAACAGTCAGTGCTCTTAACCGCTGAGCCATCTCTCCAGTCCCTAATTTAATTTCTTAATTTTTTAATGTATCTCTGTATGTGAGTATGTGCATGTGAGTGTATACATGTGAATGTGTGCATGTGTGTATGTGGGTGTGTGCATGTGTGTGTATGTGAGTATGTGCATGTGAGTGCATACATGTGAGTGTGTATATCTGAGTGTATACATGTGAATGTGTGCATGTGTGTACATGTGTGTGCATGCGAGTGTATACATGAGAGCATGTGCACCTGAGCGTGTGCATGTGAGTGCATGCATGTGAGTGTGTACATGTGAGCATGCTCATGCGAGTGCATACATGTGAGTGTGTGCATGTGGGTGTATACATGTGAATGTGTGCATGTGAGTGTGTGCATGTGAGTGTATTCATGTGAGTGTGTGCATGTGAGTGTGTAATGTGAGTGTGTGCATGTGAGTGTGTAAAACCCATGGAAGGAAGAGGCATTATATTTCCTCTGGACCTGGAGTTGCAGGCAGATTTGGGCTGCCCATCATGCTAGGAACTGAACTTGGGTCTTCTGCAAGAGCAGTTCTGTTAACCACCGAGCGAGCTCTCCTGCCCCTTAGCGTGTCTTTTCTTTCTCTTAATGCTTCTTGTCAAATAACAGGGGTTTCTCACTTGGGCTGGTTTTGGCGTTCCAGTAATGCCATAGGATGGAGCTTCATTATTTGCTGGAAGAATATTTTTGGAATTTGCATTATTTGTTTGGTAGAATTTACCGCTTGTCTTAGGGTTTCTGTTGCTGTGATGAGTATCAAAACCAAGAGCATCATGGGAGGGAAGGGCTTTTTACATCTTAGGACTCTAAGTTGCACTTGGTCTTCGAGAGAAGTCAGGGCAGGAGCTTGAGGCAGAAACTGGAGTAGAACCATGGAGAAACTGCTTCCTGGCCAGGTCTCCCTGGCTTGCTCAGCCACAGCTCACAGGCACCCGCCCAGGTGTGGCACTGCACACACTGGCCTGGGTGCTCCTGTACCAATAGAAGCCAAGAAAATGTCCCACAGACTCGGCTACCGGCCAACCTGATGGAGGGATTTTCTCAACTGAGGTTTCTTCTTCCCAGATGCCTCCAGCTTGTGTCAAGTTGACAAAACCAATCCAAACCAAACTGAAGCCAAACAAATAACTCCCCCCAAACCATAGCCACTGGAGGGTCTCAGACACCAGGGCAACGTGAGGCTCCCAGGACCCAACGGGGATGTCTTTAGCTGAAATGCACAGAGAAGGAGAGATAGATCTGTAGAGACCACCTCCAGTAGATAGGCAAGGCCTCCCGGTCAAGGGATGGGGACACCCACCCATCTCAAAGTTTTCAACCCAGAAACATTCCTGTCCAAAGGAAGAACAGGGACAAAACATGGAACAGAGACTGAAGGAAGGGCCAACCAGGAACTGCCCCACTTGGGTATCCATCCTGTCTGTAGACACCAAACCCAACACTGTTGCTGGAGGCAAGAGGCTCTTGCTGACAGGAACCTGGTGTGGTGGTTCCTGAGTCAGTCCAGCCAGCAACTGACCAATGCAGATGTGGGTGCTTGGAGCCAACCATCAGATGGAGCTCAGGGAACCTGGTGGGGGAGCTGGTGGAAGGACTGGAGGAGCCGAGGGGATTGCAACTCCATTAGAAGAACAACATAGGCTGGCCTGACCACCCAGTTCTCCCAGAGTCTAGACCACCAACCAAGGAGTGTCCCTGGAGGGACCCATGGCTCCAGATACATACGTAGCAGAGGATGGCCTTGCCTGCCAGCAACCGGAGGGGAGGCCCTTGGTCCTGGGGAGGCTCGATACCCCAGTGTAGAAGGATGCTGGAGCAGTGGGGTGGGAGAGTGTGGGTGGGTGGGGGTGCACTCTTATAGAGGCAAAGGGGAGGGGGAAGGGCGGATGTGGAATGGGGGGTTGGTAGAGGGGTAACCGGGAAGTGGGATATCATTTGAGATGTAAACAAGTGGAATGACTAATAAAAACAAACAAACAAACAAACAAACAAGAACATCAACCTGCACACCAGTGGAACCCTCTGGGCCTGGAATTTTATCGATTCTCCAGAGATAACAGAGGAAAATCTATATGATCCTGGTCTCAGAAGTGACTTCTTATACATGGCCCCAAAAGCACGGACCTCAAAGTCCAAACATCTGCCAGGTGGCGCGAGGGTGAAAAGCGGTCTGTTGTAGGGAGTCATACCAAGGACCACGTGGCCATGTGGGCGTGGCCATGTGGGCGTGGCCGTCTTCTGAGGCTCCAGGATGGTAAAGCTTTTTTGTGGTCTGAGTGAGAACAGTTGAGCAGTGGGTACCAGAACTAGCAAGCGAAGCTCCGTCCTTCCAGATGCTCACAGCCAGAGACTCCCTACAGACACTTGCTATCTTCTCGCCTTTGCTCTACATGATAAACACTGAGGTTCTGGGTTGTGGCTGTAGTAGGTGCCACACCATCTGCTGCGGTAAAAAAATAAAAGAAGCAGCGGAACTGGTTCCCGTGTGTACCCTGGCAGTCTTGCCCCCTCACTACTACTTCCGGCTCCACTGGACCATTCATTGGAAGTCGACTAATTTATCCCAGCGGCTCCACGTTGCCCATATCTCCTTTCTGACCCACTGCCCGTGAGCCCTTCCAACACCCTCACTCACAGCTCTCTTGGCTGGTTCCCACCACACCAGGCATACACATCCCAATTCTGTGGCGGGTCGGGTGCATCGGGCCACCATATACTCTCTTGAACTCAATTAAGTCGCCACATGAAAGGACACGTCACACAATAACCTCTGATCCAATTGATAAGATATGGTTTGCCCATCTAGACAACACAAAATCCTGTACACACCCATCCCTTAAGAATAGTCATAACAACCTGTATCTATGCGCAGAGAGGAATCTTAACATCGGCCGCCATGTTCTCTCATCTGTCTCCTCCTCCCTCAGCTCTCCTCTGTCTTTCTAAAACTTTTCTCCTGCCAGTCCTTCCTTCTTGCGTGCAGTGACAGGCCTCGTTCTATCTGTTACCTGCCTTCACTTGCATAATGACATCATCCTACACCCATCATAGTGTGCAAAGTGGGTTTCGGCAAGGGGTAGTAAGTAGTAGACTGAGAATAAACTCTACAGATTGAAAGAGAATTGTAAATCATACATTATATGAGCGACTCCTGTCCAAATTAAGAAACTCAAACTCCAAGGAAACTGCCTGTTTAGAAGCAGACAGCGGACTTGAATTCTCTTAAGACATGCAGAAGGCCAACAAAAACCCTATACGATTTATGTTCAACATCTCTAAGCATTGGGGAAATGCAAATTAAAGCTATAATTACCTCTTACCTGTTAGGAAAAGCTGTTATTGAAGAGATGAAAGATAGCACGTGTTGGCTAGGATGCGAGGAATCGGAAGACTGTTTAGTGGAGAGGTAAATCACTTCACCCATTTTGGAAATAGTGGGAAGGTTCTTAAAAAAAAACCAAACAAACCCTGAGAATAGAGTTACCATGTGATTCAGCAGTTCCACTTCTGGCAACGTGTCTTCAATCCTATGTTTGCTGCAGTGGTGTTCACAGTAGCCACAACTTGGGAGAATGTGAGTGCTCCTTAGCAGACGGAGGGGTTGGAAACAGTGGCATTGGGTGCTCAGTGACATGATGAGGCTGAACGGAAATGACATCATTTGCAACATAAAATACATTGTAGCAAGTGGATAAGCCAGGAACAGGAAGAGTAACAGCCCTGATCTCTCTTACACGTGGAGCTGAACTCATCTTGAGAGCTGCTATTGAGTGTGATGGGCTGGGGAAGGAAAGGGGGTGCTTGGCGAATAGTGTGAGGTGTGCAAGGTTTAGGTGAGAAGTCCTGATGTTCCCTTGTACAGGAAATGTATATGTCAAAATCCTTAAAGGTGAATTGAACGTTCTTATTATACAGAAAGCTAAGTATGAGGGTCAAAAGGGATGTTAGTGTCTTATTCGTGTGTGCACACATATGTGCACGTATGTACATTCCTTGAAAATTAAAGGGTAGTCCTGGATATATGGTATTGTCCCTCACATGCTGTCTTCCTTTCTCTTCTTCATTTCTCTCCTTCCTTCCTTCCTTTTGTTCCTTCCCTTTCCCTCCCTCCCTCCCTCCCTCCCCCCCTCCCTCTCTCCCTTCCTTCTTTCCTCCTTTCCTTTTTTTCAGACAGTGTCTCAGAGAGTATGCTAGATTAAATGGCCAGTGAGCCCTCAGGATCTGTCTCTGCTTCCTTCATTCTGGAGTTATGAACTCTTGTCAACAACCCCAGCTAGCCACCTTCCCACCCATAGTGTATACATGTTGAAACCTCATATTGTACCCAGGAATGTATACCAGTGGTACTGGCTAATAAATGTAAAACACCAAAAAAAATGTACCCCCAAACTGGTAAATAATATTTCAATTAGAAAATCTGTTTTGAGAAAGACGTCTTGGGCCGCGTAGATACTTCACGCGGGAAAGTGCTTGCTATGGAAGTGTGAGGATCCATGGTCAAGCCTGGGATCCCACGGGCTAGTGTGTGCTTGTGGCCAGCAAGCCCTAGCAATGTTCTCGCCTTTGCCCACAAAGTGTCCCATGCAGATGCAGATTTTTTATTTTTAAAAGCATGGGTACTGGGCTCAGAAGTTAGCCACCTAGGCTTGTATAGCTCTTACCCACGGAAGTGTCTCTCCTGCCCAACAAACTATTCCTGTAAAAGGTCTCGTGTTGGACACCTGTGGCTTTGTTGCTCTCAACTTTGTCTTTGTGGTGTGTTAGCAGTGTTAGTATAAATAAATGGGTGGGGCTGTGTTCCGATAATTCCTCATTTATGCAGATAGTCGGCCAGTAATTTAGAGCCTTGATCTAAGTTAATGTGTCTCTGGTTCTTAGTTTAATGGTAGCCGATGTAGTGGTTCGCAATTATAGTTGCAGAATTCCATAGTTTACAGCAGGAGGATTTCCATGACTGGTGAGGCCAGCCTGGGCTATGGCAGAAAGTTGCATTGCAAGGACCTGTTTTAAAAAATTAAAAGTCTGAAATTTAGAGTGCGTTTTCCAAACTTTGTCAAATAGTTGAACTATGTGTTACTTAAATTTCTGGAGATCTGCACCAAGGGGCAATATAAGGGTGTTAGGAATAGGAAGCAAAGGAATAAATTGAAAACTAGGTGTTTGTGGTCACCTATGGTTTTGGAGCGTTAAGACTCTTGTTTTATAATGGTTCCAGATGGTGCGAAAGTTCAAAGTGTATCAGCAATGCTTTAAGGTGACAGTTGGAAGAATTAAGAGGTGATCAGAGATTTGAAAGAGAAATTGTTCTTATTGTAGGGCATGAGTGGGCTCTTACTGTAGGATGTGAGTGGGTTCTCACTGTGGGGTGTGAGGGGTTCTTACTGTAGGATGTGAGTGGGCTCTCACTGTAGGGTGTGAATGGGGGTTCTTACTGTAGGGTGAGTGTGTTCTCACTGTGGGGTGTGAGTGGGCTCTCACTGTGGGGTGTGAGTGGGCTCTCACTGTGGGGTATGAGTGGAGGTTCTTGCTGTAGGGTGAGTGCGCTCTCACTGTGGGTGTGAGTGGAGGTTCTCACTGTAGGGTGAGTGCGCTCTCATTGTGGGTGTGAGTGGGCTCTCACTGTGGGTGAGTGGGCTCTCACTGTGGGGTGTGAGTGGAGTTCTTACTGTGGGTGAGTGCGCTCTCACTCTGGGTGTGAGTGGGCTCTCACTGTAGGATGAGTGGGCTCTCACTGTGGGTGTGAGTGGAGGTTCTCACTATGGGTGAGTGGGCTCTCACTGTGGGTGTGAGTGGAGGTTCTCACTGTGGGTGAGTGGGCTCTCACTGTGGGTGTGAGTGGAGGTTCTCGGGTGAGTGGGCTCTCACTGTAGGGTGAGTGGGCTCTCACTGTGGGGTGTGAGTGGGCTCTCACTGTGGGTGAGTGGGCTCTCACTGTGGGTGAGTGGGTCTATTCTTATTCCTATATCTTAGTGGTGAGAAGAGATTTCTAGTCCATCTTCATGGTGATGTCAGCCTCCTATGCCAACCCTAGAATGGATGGAATTCCTCTGAAGTAAGTAGAGAGAAGTTAAGCTCTTGGTAGAGTCTTTAACTAGTAATGTGGGATGGAGGTAGGGAAGAAGTCCTGGGCTGGGGGTTTTGACTTAGCGATCCTTGGGGTTCCACTGAGGCTGAGCACAGCAGAATGTAGCCTGTGTAGCTTCCGGCATTTCTGCTGTGTAGCTTGGGTGAAGAGCAGAGGATTCCTTCACAGCCCTCTTCTAAGGAGGAGAGGAGAGGGGTGTTGTGGTAGTCTTTCGGAGAAAGAGGAATATTTTAAACTCTAGGCAGTGGCTGGAGAATACAGGACAGGACTAAGCAGTTGGTAGAGGATGGACTCTGGGTCAGAAACGTTGGCAGAGATTGAATTAGAAGGCTGAGGCAGGTGGATCTGTGAGTTTCGGGTCAACTTGTTCTCTATAGGGAGTTCTGCCTCAAAACAGAACCAAAAACAAAAAGAAACTAACAAAATTGTTCTTTTGATGGCGACATCTGGCGGTAGTGTATCTGTATTTCCTTAGAAATAGTTTTTATTTTTTTAAATTGATATATCTCCTGTAATTGGGCCATGGTTTCTTATTTCTTTGCATAGTTTGTAACTCCTTTTTGTAGCCTTAGCGTCTCTTCTCATGAAATGGCCCTGAAACTTACATTCGCCTTCTTGGGTGTTTGTTTTTGCTGTGGACTATGTTTGTTTAATGGGTTTTCTAAACTATTTTCCAGTGATCTTATCTTTTATTGTGAGCGATCTCTGGTGCCACCATTTCTTTACCTTGTGGTCAGTCACTATTTTGAGGTTGATTTCTAGGATTACCAAGGATTGCAGATTTCCTGTGGGTCCTCGAATGAAGCCAAGTTACGACTTTGCTTTGCCCGGTTTCTTCTTGTTCTGAGCTAAGGATAAGCAGGAGTTGTATCTTGAGGTCTTCTGCGCACGTGGTCTGGCTTAGGCAGCCATGTTGCTTCCTAAGTTCCCCGATGTAAACCTCCCGGCGCTTTCTGTCCCTGTCTTAAAGGAACTCTGGGCAGCTTTCTCCTAATTATCAAGGAGTCTTCAGGCAGGTGTGTCCCTGTCAGGAATATTGTCCTGTTATTCTTGTTTTGGTAGTAATTGAATCTGACATTTTATTGATTGTTCCCTCCCTCCCTCCTTCTTGTTCTTCCTTCCTCTTCCTTCCTCCCTCCCTCCCTCCTTCTTGTTCTTCCTTCCTCTTCCTTCCTCCCTCCCTCCCTCCCTTCCACGAGAGCGGCTTTTCTGGAGTGTTTAATTTTAGAACATTTTCATCAGGTTTTGTCACCTTGAGCAGAGTGTCCTGATATTATTAAGTTGGCATGAGTTTCTTTTTTCTCTGATCTCTGAAATTACAAAACAGTTTTATTACCTCTCATTTAAGTGATGGGAATTTTTTTTTTTTTTTTTTTTTTTCAATGAAGCTATCTGTGCCCACAGGTATTTTTGATACCTCGTTTTTAACTATAAACTTCTTTAGCGGGTACAGGACTTTGCAGGTTTTCTTTTTCTTCCTTGCTGGTTTTGTCAAGTTGTAAGTTGTTGTTGTTGTTTTTTCTTTTTTTTTTCGGAGCTGGGGACCGAACCCAGGGCAAGCGCTCTACCACTGAGCTAAATCCCCAACCCGTTGTTGTTGTTGTTGTTGTTGTTTTTTTTTGACTTCTTTCCCCTATCTTATTTAAATCATCAAGTGAATTAACAGGAAATTTAAGCATACCATTTTTTCTATTGAATTGGTAGAATAATATCCCCATTTTCTATAACTAATATTTTTCTTTCTTGGTTGCTTGGTTAGGAGTTTAAGAACTACTATTCTATGTAAGATACCTTTTAGTTGTACAGTTTCCTCTTTTGGATGAGATATTTACAGTTTTGAGGGTTTCTGCTTTTCTTTTACCATCCCACTCCTTACAGTTCTGTTTGAATGGGTTCTAGTTTCTGGAGCTATGACTTAGTTTTAGTCATAATATACACGTTCAGTTACAACTTTGGCTTTCAGCTTTCTGACACTCACGTTTAGAGCAGTACGTTCTGCTAAGCACTGGTTTAACTTCGTCATACAAGCGTCAGTAGGGTGTGAGTCGTAGAATGAGTCGGTTTAAAATGTTTTCTAGATGCCCTTGTGACTCAGAACTCTGTTTCTTAATCCCCGACGTTTAGGGCCTTTTAACTTACAGTCTCCATTATTATATGTGAGCTGCATGGATTTTCGTTAGCATGATTTTTTTTATAGCCAACTTTCATTAATTGATTAAACTGATTGACTTCACTTCTGGTGTTGCTTATTGCTATGGCAAGTAGCCACCTTGTTTAAGTCTGAAGTCATTTTGTTTTCAATCCTGACTTTTGAAATATAGTTGCTGCAGGCTCAGAAAGTCCAGAAAGTATGTGGTTCCAGGTCCTAAAGTCCATGTAATTAGTTAGACAGAACCTTCTAACGGTCACGGCTCCACTTTTCTTTTTTGTATTATTTTTAGCACATGATTGTGAGGGCCATGAAGTAAACCCATGGGGGGTCATGACCAGACACCGACTCATTTCATTAAGTATCAGAGAAGTCACTGACATTCATACTGTACCAGAGTGGCTCTTTCTCTAGAATATTGCTGTGCTTTTCATAGCAGTAAACTAATTCTACTGTCTTCAAAGAATTTACAGAGGATAGTGAGGGAGGAGGTAGTTGTGGTAGTGGAGGAGGAAGAGAAAGAAGAGGAAGAAGAGGAGGAACAGGAGGAGGAGGAAGAGAAAAAGGAGGAAGAGAAGGGGAGGAGGAAAGGAGGAGGAGGAAGAAGAGGAGGAGAAGGAAGGAGGAAGGAGAAGAGGAGGGGGAGGGGAGGAGGGGGAGGAGGAGGAGGGTGAATTGTGTGGAGGCCAGAGGGCTACTCTTTGGAGTTGATTCTCTCTTTCTACCACGTGGGTCCTGGGGATCAAATCAGGCTGTTTAGCCACAAGGCACCTTTATCTTGCCAAGCCCAATGTCACTGTCTTTATAATTGCCCTTGGGACTAAATTTCCTAAGCACCACTACAGATATCACGGAACGTTCTGCATTAGTGAGCACACCCATGTAACATGTACCTTCGGAAAGTTTGGAGACTGATAGAGAAGAATGGGCTGTCAGGCAGAGGTCTGCAGTCGGCCAACACGTGGACTGTGGGAGTTCAGTTCCACAGGGAAGTGCTTGGGACAAGGGAACTTGGCATCATCAATGCAGAGGCAGGGAAGCCAGAACATTCGTGTTCCCAAGATTAGACTGTCTGTGGGCTAACAGTTGTTCTTGAGAGGAGGTAGATTCATAATCAGGTCTCACCATTTACATGAACAAAGTGAGTCTCAGCTGCTCAAGGAGAGCCCTTCCACAAAGATTCAGAGACTCACTTAGAAATCAGACCAAATGTATGGAAATGTAAGAAAGTCTGAGAGAATGAGCACAGCACTGCCACTGTCAGCCATTGCACTAGGGTGTGCTTATCTTCAACTATTAAGATAGCAGCAAATTATTTTATAAAGTTGTGCTAAATTATTCCTGGGAGAATTTTTCCTATCTCTTTGCCCATATTTGACGTGGTCAGCATTTCACCTTTCTGTTGGGCGCCAAGAGGAAGGTATGTCATTGTTGGTTTATTCTGTAGCAGCCTGGTATTAATGTGCTTGGTTTTAATATATTTAGAAGAAGAATCATGGCTTTAACCAAAATTCATGTTAATGGTTAGAAGGATAAGAGAGAATGGGAACTCTGAAAGAATAGAAATAGGAGGGGCCCTTGTGGGGGGAGGGAGGGAGGAGGGAGGAGGAGGAGAGAGAGAGAGAGAGAGAGAGAGAGAGAGAGAGAGAGCACGAGCACGCCACAGCTAATCATCCTTCCTCACCTTCTGAAGTTGCTTGGTGGGCGTGGCCGAGGTTTAGTGAACACAAAGGTTATTGTGGGGGCTACGGTGAACTCACTCTGAGACTTGCTCTGAAATGTTTTATAGGAAGGTGTTTATGGGAGTGTCTCACGGTAAGGCTTTGCTTACAAAAGTGTCAGAGAGGAAGCTGGGAAAAGCTGTTGGTGGCTGGGTGCTGCTGGTCGTCATGCGTTGTGTAGTAATTTAGCGTTGGCCAAGCCACACAGGCTGCAGGAACCATGAAACTGGGAAGCAAAATCCTTTCCTCTCAAAGTCTCTTCCAGGGCACCCTGTGACCAAATCACGCCAGCTGACTGTAAAATTCCTTGCCATCTGGCAAAGGAAAAATGATTTGAAGGGTCTGGATTGATGTTAGCATAGTAGGCAAAGGGACCAATGGGAGGTGAGAAGGTACCAGATGGGTGCCTGGTACAGTGCACCCCATAGAGATTCAGCTTCCGAAGGGGCCTCTTGAACATATTTGAACTCCCCAGTAACAACCTGAATCACTGTGTTTACCTAAGAAGACACACTCCATACAGGTGAAGAGCCTTTTACCCTTTTCGCAAAGGCGCTGGATTGGCCATTGCTTGCATGGATTCTTTGTTCTTTCTCAGCCAGGCTGAGTGAGGGTCTAGCTGTAAAATTAGCTTCTGACTGCTTATATGCAAAATAGATATACGGAAAGAGTGATATGCACATACACACACTAGTACACACACATACACACACATGCACACACACACATACACTATACACACACGCATACACTATAAACACATGCACACACATGTACACACACAAGCACATGCATGCACATGCACACCACACATACATGCACACACAAACACACACACATGCACACACACCACACATACACGCACAAACATACATGCACACATACCACACATACATGCACAAACACACACATACACACGCAGTACACACTTATGGGCACACATACTCACACACATACCACACATATGTGCACACACATGCACACACACATGCACACACACCACACATACATGCACATACAAACACACACACACACACACACACACACACACACACACACACACACGCTGAAGCTGTGCCAACCTTTAAAAGAATACGTTTGTTCTGTTATGACTTTGTCCTTCTCTACCTACCCACTGGGATTTGCTTGGTGGAATGACCTGGCTCAAACACAGACCTCGATTTCTCAGTTATCCCGGTATAGTTGGGAAGTTACCTGCCATTTGTGCTTAATTTCTACTGGAACCTGTCCCTTAGAGTCTTGATTTTGATTATTGTATTTATTTCAGAAATATCCTACCATTACCTTTTTTTAAGTAAAAAAAAAACTTTAAAGGCTTTCGAGTTAATTATTCTCAACGTAGATATTTTTCCTTTTGAATTAGCATGTATTTTTGTAATGAATGCATCATCTGGTAGTCATGGAGCATTCTGGTTCAGTCCTGTTGCTTGTCGCTTCCTATTTTGTTATCTTGTTTTTTATGCCTAGTTATCTTTCAACAATCATACGTTTCACTTAAAAAAAAAAAAAACTACTGGTGGATGTAACTTGAGGCCTGGGATAAGGTTCTTAGCATCCTGTAAAGTCAGCTGTAAGCCTTGGAACTTTCTGTTGCCCGGATGACCCTTGCCGCTTGCTTTTGTGTTAATCGGGGTTTCTAGGGAACAGAGCTGATAGAATGAACAAGTATACATCTATCTGTTAGTAAAGCATTTATCAGAGTGGTCTTGGCTGTTTCCAGATGGGAAGGACAGTGCGTGAGATTGGGAATCTCACAGGCCTGGTCTCGTGCTGGAGTCCAAGGGAGGGCCTAGAGTTGGATCAGTGTTCGGTCCACATTGGGATCTTGAAGAAGTGGGTTCTGACACCAGAGAAGGAAAGGGTCGAGATACACGAGCTTGCCAGTGAGAGTGAGGGCCAAGAGCACAAATTTCCTTCCTCCAGAAAGTGCGGGCCGTTTAGGGTGGGTCTTCCACTTCAAATAATCCAGCCAAGAAGAGTCCCTCGCCGGTGCTTCAGGGACTTGGCCTTAGTCACTTCGGGATGTAGTTAGGTTGACAACCAAGATTAATCATCACAGCTCTGGCACACCATTACTCAAAGAACAAGTCATTGTTCCCACGTCAAAAGTATCATGTGGTGCACGACGTGTCTTCCTGCTGAGGGCATTGCTTCCCGTTTCTGCCCTCATCTTTCCTCAGGCTAGCCTAGCAAGCACACACTTTTTGGAGGGCAGTTTCTTTGAGATGGAGAAATCTCTAGCCTCAAAGCGGCTTTTTGTGCCTGTCTCCTCTCAAAGTATCCATGACATCTGGACTTTGGCTTGGTCACTAGATACAGCTGATCGGACTTGGACTATTTAAAAATTACTCCACTTTTAGAGTTGGTATGAGGGGTGTCTGTCTGAATTACCTCATCCACTAATAACATTGGAAGTGAAAAATTAGAGTGAGTTGATGAGCCTGTTAATAAGTTGTACTTTATTTTTCTCATCTGTAGTATGGACTTGCTAACTATTTTACAGGGTTTTTGAGGTGTTGAAATAAAGAAATAGGTTATCCACTTATAGTAGTATTTTATATATAGAAAATGTTTGTTATCTTTAGAACATAGGGGTTTATTTGCACCATTTTTTTCAAGCATAAATTTTCATTTTTATTACCAAAACCATTTGTAGGGATTGTGAGAGACATTAGCATTGACTGACTTGTCAACCTATTTTATTTCCTAATATTTTTAAGGCTCCATATATACATGGAAAACTTAATTTTATTTAAAAGTATATTATGGCCCTCATACCAGGGTATATATGTATGTCTGTTTATGAGACTGCAAGAAGCCGGTTATCTGTGAAGTATGTATGCATGTATACATATGAAGGCTACGTGAACATTTTAATTATGGACTCGGTGACTTGTCTAGAAGTTAGGTGCATCTAAATTTTTGTCCTTAATATTTTAAGATTCTGAAAAAAATTTTTAATTAAGTATAGATAGAAAAAAATACATTTTGATACACTTTTACTTTTAAAATGGGCAGAGCTTGGTTACAAATGTAAAGTAGTCAAGAAAAGTTGGTAAAAATGGGCATCGGACTCAAAGGATCTGACGGCTGCATAATCATTGTGGCGCACTGAAATCACGTGCTGTCGTCGCCCCACCATCACGTGCCACCGTCGCCCTCAATCACGTGCAGCTGTCCCCCCCAATCACGTGCTGCCGTCGCCCTAATCACGTGCTGCTCTTGCCCCCTGACGTAAGCCTATCCATCTGCGCCGTTCAGAGGCCATTCGATCATCCTTTCGCCAGAGCTCAATTTTGTCAACACAGAACACGTCAGTGAAATGTTCGGTCTTTCACTGACTTTCCTAGGATGTCAGTTGAAATGGCCGTGGTTCGCCCAATTTGAAGACATTTAGACGACTTCTTTATAGTTGTACGGACGTTTTCGATGGACAGTGTTGCATTTGTAACCTGTTAGGTCTCATTGTCTTGGCCTAATGCTTTGAGTGTTTCTCATACTGCACGCTTTAATGCTACTACCTTAAGGTAATTGTTTTCCTGATTTCCTTTTTTTAGGTTGACAGAACCTTCTGGATATTTAACAGATGGTCCAATTAACTATAAATATAAGACTAAGTGTACATGGCTAATTGAAGGCTAGTAAGTATGCGATTTCCGCTGGATACGTTGACTTTTATCCTGAGATGCGAAAGCAAATGTCTGATGCGAACGTGTCGGGTGCATGTTTTATTCCTTGCTTATTATTGAAGCATATGCATAATTTTTAAGAAGTTTGAAAATGTAAACCCTAGTGCCTTCCAGTAATGCTATAATAGATAAATATATATTGTGTTTTCGAATTACGTTTCTGGCAGGACCAAACACCTTAGGCCTCGTGGCTTTTGAGAAACACCGTGTTAGGAAGTTTACACATTCTGCAGAAGGCATAAAAGTATTCCATGCTGGCTTATGCCACAATATAAAAATATTTTCAGCATTTTAATTCTGATAGTCTTTTCAAGAGACTGTATTGTGTCAAAGACCCTTTAAGAATATTTTCCTAACGTTTAGTAGAAGGGTTAATTATTAAGTCGGGCACTTTTCACTGTGAGGAGTTCTCGCTACTAAAGCTTTATTATGAATTGGTGGGAATTCTTTGGTACTATTTAATGATCTTTAGACTGTATTTGGAAAGCCATGCTTTTCGGATTACTTTAAAAGTCTCTTCAGGACCACAGGAGCTCTTTCTGCTCCTTACTGGTCGTCTTACTTCTCCTTGGCCTGTATCACTATTGAGGAAAAAAAGAATCCAAAAGAACATTATGTTGCCACTGTATCAAAGGTTCTGTATCAATGGGATTCGTTGCTTCTGCATGTTGAATTTTTGTAACCAACTTTATTCAAGTATAACTTGACGTGATAGGATGTATTCATGCTAGCATATAATTTAGTATGGTTTCAGTAAAAAAAAATACACTAAGTATATAACTTCTGCCTTAAGTATATAACATCTGACTTTTATTGCTGACTGAATTCTTAAGAAAAAGATGTGTGTATTTTGAAACCTGTACCTTAACAGCCTATCGGTTTTATTTCCTAGTGATCTAACGATGCGTAGGAAAATACCCGAAATAGATTTTAAATAAAACTGCTACGTCTTATTCTAAAAATGCTATATTTTGCATATTATACACGAATTTAAAGATACTTTATTTTTTTTTCTTTCAGCCCAAATGCAGTGCTGAGGTTAAGATTCAATCACTTTGCTACAGAGTGCAGCTGGGATCACATGTACGTGTATGATGGAGACTCAATATATGCGCCTTTAGTGGCTGTACTTAGGTGAGTAGTTCTGATTACCCGACGACTCCTGACAGCTGTAGGAATGTAAACAGCTGTGCGATCTTTTTATTTGACGTCACCCCCATTGCCCTGTACTCAGATTTATGGTGGTGGCTGATGACTGTTATAATAAACAAATACCCTCAGTATACTCGGACTCAACCTAAGTGTGAGCACAGCAATGCCAATATGACGGATGGATAAAAATCTACACCACAGGAGCTCTAGACTTCTTTATAAATACCTTTTATTCCTGCTGCATTTAGTCTTTTCCTTTAAGTTGGTTTAAATATGTTTCCTTAAGTCTGCTTAGTGCTATTTGGGCGAGTTCAGGCTGACACGTGAGCCAAGATCTGTATTTTTCATAGTTGTCTTTCTGTGTTAGTGAACTGAGGAGATCTTAAGTTCTGAAAACAAGGATTACGTCATGCTTGGCATAAAGGTTTAGTAAAGGAGGTGTTTCTGTAATAAACGCAATTTTGGGAAACTTAAGTTACTTAGTATTTTATAAGGAGTCAGATGAATCAGGACATTAATTTTGAATTCATAGCATTTTAACATCAATTTAAACTTTTAAACAATTCTATATTGTTGGCAAGGTGTGAGTAGGCAGGAAATACATGACATATAGAAAAAGTATGAACACGTAGGTTTTGTATTCAATTTAGCCAGCATGGTTGCTGGCACATCGCCTGTTAGGTTAGCACACCATATCTCTCACGTTTCATCAGTGTTGAAAACCTGATCGCAGATTGAAGCTTGTTGTTTCCACAGTGATTTTAATTAGAAACAGTCTTTTCACTGGCTTGCAAATATTTTATTTCATCAGTAACTTGAAATAACGTTGGACAAACACTCAAGGGCTGGTATTTCCATTTTACCTTATGGTTCTATAATTCATGACCTTAAGAGTGAGCCTAGACTAAGTAGTTTTGGTATTTATTCTGTGATGCTTCTGTAAATATTTTTAGAACTCCTTAAAAAAGATCTGCCTATCTATCACCTATCTATCCATCTATCTATCGATTTTGTGTGTGGTGTGTGTGTGTGTGTGTGTGTGTGTCATGCGTGTGTACGCACAGGAGCATGTGCATGTAGAGGCCAGAAGAGAGGGTGTTAGAGCCCCTGGAGCGGCTGTTGTGGTTCATCTCAAATGCATTCTGGGAACTAATTTCTGATCCTCTGCAGGAACAGTGAACACTCTCAGCCGTTGAGTTCTTGCCCATCAGAACTTCCGTCTTCAGTCTCTTGAACATTAGGAAAAGCCAAGTTAGACACCAGACAAAGATGTGATAGACCCATGGGGGTAGTTACAGTCTCAGAAAACTCATTATATAAGACAGTGGGCTCGCATATTTATTTGGACAGCACACCATTTTACTACCATTAATTTTATGGAATTGTTGACCATTACTTAGTTTTTCATTCATCCAGTGACTTTATATTCATTTATCGAATCTTAACAAACTCTTTCCTGTTGCTAAAGGAGTCTTTCCTGGTGGGTTTAGTCTGTAAAGACGGCACTGTAGGCGCTCCTTTACCAAGCTTCCTGTTACCTATTGTGAGTGTGCTGGTTGCTTTTATGTCAGCTTGGTACAGACTGTGGTCATCTGAGAGGAGGGCCCTCGGTTGGGAAGGTGCCTCCGTAAGGTTGGGCTGTAGACTAGCCTGTAGGATATTTAACTTGTGATCGACATGGGAGGGCCCGTTTTGTAGCTGATAGCATTGTTGGGCTGGTGGTCCCGGGTTCTGTAAGAAAGCAGGTCCAGTAAGACATGAGGAGTAAGCCAGTAAGCAGCAGCTCCCCTCCATGACCCCTGCAGCAGCGCCCACCCCCAGGTTCCTGCCCTGTGTGAGTCCCTGCATTGCTTCCCACAGAGGGCCATGATTCAGAATGTCTAAGCCCAATAAACCTTGTCCTTAAAGTTATTCAGACAGCGAGGACATGGGAAAATTTATTGAATATCTACTTGATGCGAAGCCAGTGTAGATGCCTTCTAAACCTGCCAGAAACCTGGGTGACATACTGTTATCCTGCACATTACAGCTGAGGAAATTGAGACTCAGAGAAACCATTTACTTCTAGTTAGTTGATAAACCAGGATTAGGGTTTCATCCTCAATTCAAAAGCACATACTGCTCAGTTTTACTTTGCTAAGAAGAAGCATTTAATTAGAATTATAATACTATATTTTTTTTTTACTCAGCCATCTACGTGGGTAATTATTCCATTTAATAACCTACTCAAATACCAGAGAGTGTCAGAAGCCTGGAGGATGTGGTGAGGAACACGGCAAAGGTCCCTGATGACTTCAGACACCAAGGCTACAGGAAGGGCATCAGACCTGTCCTCACTATAGACACCAGTTGGGAAGCTGGGGGATCCCTGTCTTTCTTTCTCTCTTTTTGGCCCTAAATTCAGCTAGCCGGTGCTTCCTAATTGTTGATAATCTTCAAGAGTGGTTCACAGAACTCAGCAATGTGCTGTATTTGCGGATAAAGTTTTTATTATATTAAAAGTAGAAGTTGAAAGCGTCCTAAAAAGAGGGTGACTTAGGGTTTTACTGCTGTGAAGAAACACCGTGACCAAACCAACTCTTATAAGGACAACATTTAATTGGGGCTGGCTTACAGGTTCAGAGGTTCAGTCCACTATCATCAAGGCGGGAACATGGCAGCATCCAGGCAGGCATGGTGCAGGAGGAGCTGAGAACTCTACGTCTTCATCTGAAGGCCACTAGCAGAAGACTGACTTCCAGGCAGCTAGGCTGAGAGACATAAACAACACACTTACTCCAGCAGCGCCACACCTCCCAATAGTGCCACTCCCAGGGCCAAGCACACACACGCCATCAGAGAGAGGCACAGAATGAGCTTGGGGAGGATGGCAAACTTCAAGGGTTGTGCCCTTAGGATGTGTCCACCTCGAGCGTCAGTGCTTGCTACACTTGGAGGCTCCCCCGAGTTTCAGGTGTCAGGAGTTGGTTTGCGGAGTAGACTTGGCGGGTTGAATCATTGACCATGAGGCGGCTGAATGCAAATCTTTATTCTGCCCTCCAGTGTTAAGTCAGGTTCATCCCAGATGATGTCAGCTCTTTAATCCCATTGTGACTTTAGTTCGAGTGACCGTCCGAAACTTGAAACGTAACTTTAGTTCCCGCTATGACAGGACCCATTGACAGAGACTGTCAGGACCTAACTGTAAGTTAGTGAAGACAGTTTGTCACTTGAGAAATTTTAGGAATTTGAAGGTCATATGTGGAAATCTGGCAGCAAAAGCTGCCCCTACTTTTTTTTTTTTTAACTACACAATTCTTATCT
The DNA here is from genome assembly GCF_011064425.1 of Rattus rattus. Taxonomy (NCBI): domain Eukaryota; kingdom Metazoa; phylum Chordata; class Mammalia; order Rodentia; family Muridae; genus Rattus; species Rattus rattus. The sequence continues at coordinate 58,518,961 of NC_046155.1, read as the reverse complement.
GTGAAAACAAATTTCTCATACATATTAGGTATAGTCCTACAGTGAAAGAGGAACATATCATTTCTGACGCTTAACTAATTGTCATGGTGAACTTGGTCATGAGTAGTAGAGTAGGAGGCTGAACATAGTTCCAGATAGAACATTCGAGGGAGGGGAAAACACGTAGGTACAATGACGTACAGACAGTAAGAAAACGTAAAGTAACCTTAGGTAGCTTCAGCATAGGCTCTACCCAGGCCGTGAGTCTTGAGTAAGCTGTGCAGTAGTAATGTCTGCCAAGCGCTGACTGTGCACAGAGAGGGTTTATGCTGTCGGCTCATCGAGTTCTTACATTGCGCCCCTACCACTATGCAAATGGGACTTGATGCACTGAAAAGGTTATGTGAGTTGCCCCGAATTTTTCCCTGGTAAGTGGTAGAGTCAGAGTGAGTCCACGTAATGTAATTCTTGACCTTGATTCTCCAGTCGCTGAAACAATGATTCATTCCTGATACACCATCCTTGAGAAATTAGACTTCATTCCGTCAGTGAGACATTGTCACAGACAAAAACTGTTTGAAGTTGAGAAGTATTGTTTCTAACACCTACCCCATTCTGTCTGGTGCTGGGCAAACTTGTGTTGGATGTTGAGTTTGGAAAAAGTTGTACGTAGCAACAAACTAGGTCTGCATAGATGTGTTCCTGCAGGAAGTAACTGAGGCCCCAGCAGCTCCCCTTCCACTTAAAGCAAGCATTGAGATTGCTCAGACCTAAGGTGCAGGACAATCTGTGGAGGGCCTGACACACAGCAGTTCTCTTTTCCTGCCTCTAATTGTTGGGGTCCTAATTCAAAGTAAGGACCTGAGCTCTGGAAAAATCTTGACATCCCTCTAGGCCTTAAAAATCTGGTTTTCAAGTGTGAAGACAGAGGAATGGGCTGTGTGTGACCTGGGCTCACCCTTCGGTGTTAGGTCTGTATTACTTTAAGGAGAACCTTTTTTGTTTTATAGGGTTGGTTTACTCTGTGGTTTGCATTATCACGTGGATTTGTCCAGATTGTCTGGCATGTTGTATAATAGATGGAAATCCCTTTTCACTTATTGCTTAAAAAAGATTTATTTTTGAAAATGTTTGTGTGTGTGTGTGTGTGTGTGTGTGTGTGTGTGTGTGTATATATATATATATATATATATATATATATATATATATATATAATATGTGTATGTCTATATCTATGTATATCTGCCTGCCTGTGGATTAGCGTGTAGGCCTATGGATTTCTGCCTAAGGGGTCTGGTCTGCTCCATCTGGGGCGTCAAGTGGCCTTGAGCTGCTTATGTGGGTGCTGGGAAGCAACCTTGAGTCTTCTGCAAGCGTGGCAGCTGCCCCTAACCGCCGAGCCATCCGTCCACACCCTCATTTGGTGCTTTTGAGCTGTTTATAAGTCAGCAAGCAAACAAATACGGTTTTCATCTTTTTCAGAGAGCTCTCAAAGATGTTTTAAAGTCTTAGGAATATACTTTTTTCTTTTCTTTTTTTGTCATTGTACTTGTTATGATTTTGTTTTCTGGCTACAACTGCCAAGGACTAGCCTCAGCCTGGAGAGGAATTCCGAGAGAAGGGGTGTTTATGATGAAACAAATGACTTGAAGTCAAATTGTTCAAGTGGATGACCAGTGTTTTGCCCGAGATAGCTTTCCAGGCTGCTCTCTCCTCTCTGTATTCTGCCCAAGACAGCTTTCTCTTGCTATTCTAAAAGCTCTGGGTAGTTCATCTCTTGCAGACCAAAAGGCTAGACTTATTTTTCATATCAATCCAGTCTTTACTCCAGCTTCCCTTTTGACTGTCCCATGGTCCAGCATCCCGTGGCCCCAGCCCCCTTGGTTCTTAGGAAGAGACAGCAAGCAGAAGAACATACAATCAGATAGCTGGGTGAGACCCCACCTCGGAATTACCATTCTGAGCCCTTCCTGACCTAAATTCACTCTGTCCGAGGCTGACCTTGAGCTCAGGAATGTGCTTGCATTTTTATCCGCCTGCCTCAGTATCTTTCTGACAAGCTGACTCACAGTGCATCCGCCTCTGTCCCTTCAGATCTGTAAAGCTCTGTAGAAAATTCATATCACATCCTTACATTTTTTTGTATGTGAGAAGTTATATGTTTTTTGTACTCATGGTTTCAGTATTCTTTCCCACAGCCTTAAGGTCTCAGTGTTTACCATTTTGCTAAATACAAACACACCTTCAGCCTTCCGGACTCGTGCTGTCTCTGATTATCACAGAGTCATTAACCTTGGCAGAGAGGACATCCCTTGAAGGAGGAACATGAAAATATGCCCACTATTATACAAACAATCCTTACACCCACGGCAACCATCAGCACTTGTGGAGGCCCTGGCTCTGTTCCAGGGTCAGGAAACCATGTCCCTGGACTTGGTACAAAACCTCCTGAGGAGCTGTGCCTGGGCACCAGTGACAACACAGAGATGATTTTGTACAAGTCCATCTTAGAGAGTCAATGAGTCTGTTGGTGTTAGCTGCAGGAACGTGGGTGAAAGTCACTTGGAGCCTATGGGTCACTTACAGGGTATGTAGTCCCACCCCTGAGAACCCCTCGCACGGTGGATAAGAGACCAAAGCTGCATCCTCCGATCTCCTTGCCCAACATGCAGACAACTGAACTAGTTCCCAAGCTTCTCCAGCCTTTCCTTCTGAGCTCCTGAGCCCCCTGTGTCAGTGGCTTCCTGAGTCTTCCCAGCCTGCACTGTCCCCCCAGGAGGGAGCTTTGTTTGTTTTTTTCTTAATTTGGAGGAAATAGCTATTAAAAAACAAAAACCCATCACTTCCTCTGACTTGTACGTTCTTTTCTCTCCCTCTGTGTTTCCTCAGCCTCAGAGGGGTGAAGAGAAGTTAGTTTATGTCTCCTTTTACAAGTTATATGACAGATGTAATTCCACTGCTGTGGGAAACACATGTGTATGTAAAGCTAAGACTGGCGTTATAGAAATCACACTCCGTCGACAGCCTTCCTTTAAAGCCTGTCCTCCTTACCATCATACGTGGAAGATATAATAAAATCAGGCGTTGTTTACTCTTTTAATTTGTATTTGAATGTAATTGGATCTCACTTTTATGTCAAAGGTGATTTGTTTGAGGGAATTCAGTTCCCAGTGATACTTAGATAGTACTTTAACTTTGGCAAAAATTTACTGCTTTAAGAAATAAAAACCGGTGGGGTTGGGGATTTAGCTCAGTGGTAAAGAGCACTTGCCTAGCAAGCGCAAGGCCCTGGGTTCGGTCCCCAGCTCCGGAAAAAAAAAAGAACCAAAAAAAAAATGTACGATTTTAAGTAGATTTCATTGTAATCACGCAAGCAGGTCCAGAATATTTCTTCTGGCTTTGTTACTGTTTGGTCAGAGCGGAAGAAAAAAGCTACTTTTTTTCAACTACTTGCTACAATGTTAAGGCGGCTTACAATGAAGCCTTAGGGGTGGGTTAAGTCAGGAGCTGCTGTGTAGCCTTTGTCACGGGATTGGGAAAGAATGAAAAAGAGAGATGGGACATTTCAATCCAAAGAGGGTTAGAAGAGGAGGATGAGCAGTGGGAGGAGGAGGAGAGGAAGAGGAGGAAGATTGGGAGGCAGAGGATCAGGAGGCAAAGGGAGGAGGAGCAGCTGCAGCAGCAGGCTGCAGCTCAGGAGCAGGAGGAGGAGGAGGAGAAGAGGGGGAGGCGAGGGGGAGGCGGGGAGGCGGTGAGGCGGCTGGAAAGTGTGTGTTACCTTGTTATCAGCAGTAAACCCGGTGGTGTAGAAATATGTAAACTTGGTATTTGTTCTCCTGCTAGTTTTCCCTTCTAACATGCATTCGCTCTGAACCGGATAATGTTTTTGAGTGTATTTTCAGTGTACAGTCACAGTGGATCCCCACATTTCTCATTTCTGATCTTCTTTAGTGGCCTGATCGTTCCTGAAGTGAGGGGTAATGAGACGGTGCCTGAGGTTGTCACGACGTCTGGCTACGCGCTGCTCCACTTTTTCAGCGATGCTGCATATAACCTAACAGGCTTCAACATTTTTTATTCGTAAGTATTTGTTCAGTTTCACCTAGAGAAACATACTTGACATAATGAATGTCCTATATGCATGAAATAGGTGGGTGTACCAAATTTCACCTTACATAGGATCTTTTTCTACGTGACCTGATATATTAGCAGTATGTCAGGGATTGTCCTCTAAGTCTGATTTTAGGTTAGTTGTCAAGTCCAGAATGTTCTCTGGCAATCTGTGAGGCTGAAATGCTAATTACAAATTTAAGATTGTTTAAGTAAATGACTAAATAAAGCAGCCCTAGAGTGGTTTACACATATAGCAACACGTATGTGGGATCGCATGGAGCCCTAATCCGCCATTTTGTGCTCCTAAGTAGTTTACTTGTAGCTTGAAGAGGCCTGAGGGAATTAAGGTCTGACAGTCCCTCCGTTCAGGGACATCCTAGGGGCTATAGCTACATTGTGAAATTCCATCTCTTTTACAACAGTTTCACCATGAGGGGAATTGTTTTCTCCTGTTACTTTGTAAAAATTGAGGCAGGGAGATCAGCTACTTAGCTGTACTGCTCTTTCTATTAAAATAAGAACGGTGATCATTGAAAATCTGTTGTTTGTCTGACACTTTGTACAAAGCTTGGGACCTGTGGAGTTCTTTGAAATTGTGACTGTTACCTCTTTATAAGCGGGGGTGGGGGTGGATATCAACAGTTAATACATCTAGGGTTAGGACTTTCTGGTTGGGACATTGGTACTCAGTTTTGTTGCTTGTCTTAGATCTGTTTGAACTGTTCTTGTGGTCTTCATTTAATTTTGACAGGTCTCCAGAAGTTTACCTGTTTCTTCCAGATTTCCAGTTTATTAGACTATAGGTTTTCAGACAAGCTCCAGTGATCCATTGGGCATCATTTGTGTCTATTGAACCTCTTTCCCTGCTACCTCTAACTTTATTAGTTTGTTTCTTCTGTCTTTATTTGGTTAAGAGTTTGTCAGTCTCGCTCATGTCTTTGAAGAACCCACCCTGTTCTGTTCATTCTTTTTGTTGTTCCTTTCTGGTCCGTTAGTTTTTTTCCTTGAGGTGGTCCTGTTTCTTTTTTTAGACCTCATGTTCCACCATTAAGTTTTTAAATAAAGATTTCTGTGATTTTAATCAATGATATTTATAACAATAAATTTATCTCTGATAACCATTTTCATTTTAGTGCCTAGGTCCTGGCGTACTGAATTTTCATTTTGATTTGATTGTAAGCTTTAAAATTTATTCTGGAATGTGTTTCTCAGCCTCTATGAATTTGTATATTTTCATTATTTTGTTGGTTTCTATTCATCCCGTTGTGATCAGAGAGACTGTAAGAAATTGTTCTGTTTGCTGGTATTTGTTAAGACTTGCCTTGTGTTCTACAGTGTGTTCCATTCTAGAGAACCTTCCCATGGCTGCTGAGGAGGAAGTGTGGGCAGTGTTTGAGCTGGGGCAGCATCACTGTCTGTTAAGTTGTTTGGTGTGTAGCATCCTTAAGTCTGATAAGTCTTTGTTGGACTTCTGTCTGGGTGACCTGTGTTGTTGAGTGAGGTGTTGGCATCGCAAGTTGTTCCTGTGCTGATGTCAGTCTATGTCTTTACATGAGACTGGATTTGCTTCTTGATATAATAACACAGTCTCGATGAATTATTACCCTAGTCAATTTGGAAATTACCTTTTTCCTCTTCCGACCAATTTTGGGTTGAAGTCTATATCATCAGATGTTGTGAGTTCTACACGTCAGCATGTGGTTTCTTTACGGATCTTCCTTCGTGCGGGCTCAGTGCTCATGGGGTCTTTTAACTTCTGTTCATCCTGAAGAGTTTCTGTCTTCTTCAGTTAGGATGGACAGTTTTGCTGAGTTGGTAGATCCTGTCTCTGTGTGACTGTGCAGGTCTTGTGAGGTCCGTGTGATCCTGATGCGTTTCTGTCTATGTGACTTGATGCTTTCCCCAGACAGCTTCAGTATCCTTTGTTTGGTGCACTCAGTACTTTCCCTGCATGCTTAGTACTTTTTCTGCATGCTCACTACTTTTCCTGCATGCTTAGTACTTTTCCTGTATGCATAGTACTTTTTCTGCATGCTCACTACTTTTCCTGCATGCTTAGTACTTTTCCTGCATGCTTAGTACTTTTCCTGCATGCTTAGTACTTTGCCTGTGTATGAGATGAGGGCTTCTTCTCTGGTTCTGGTGTGCTTTGTGCCTTCTGTAGCTGATAGTCATCTTCCTCCTATATTTGGGAATTTTTCTGCTATAGTTTTGATAAGTGTGTTTCCTGTGCTTTTAGTTTGTACTTTTTATGACCATGATCTGGAAGCTTTGTCTGAAAGTGGTGGCTCACAGGTCTTGCGTGCTCTGTTTGTAGGTGCTTTATGATTTTATGAATGTTTGATGTCAGCCACCTCATCCTTAAGCCCCGATGCTCTGGAACTCTACCCGATCTATTGGCAAGGCTCTCCTACTTCCCCAGGTCTTTCTATTTGGCTTATCGAGGTTTTCATTCCACAATGTATCCAATATTCATGTTCCAATATTTTCACCTCTTTGCTGAAATCTTACGTTGGTTTCATATTTTGTTCAGTTATTTGTAGCTTCTGAATTTATTCAGGAGTTGGTTTATCCTTTGATTTTGTTCAGCATATTTATTTCTACCTAAAGTATTTTATATTAATTTCATTTATGCATATGGGTATTGTGTGTGTGTGTGTGTGTGTGTGTGTGTGTGTGTTTGTGTATCACATGCATGCCTGGTGTCTGTAGAGGCCAGAAAAAGATGTTGGATCTCCTAGAACTGGAGTTACAGACAGTTGTGAGCCACTGTGTGGGTGCTGGATTTTGAACCTGCGTGCCCTAGAAGACTAGCCTTTCTTCTCAATCACCAAGCCATCTCCCTAGTCCCTTACCCTGTTTAATTTCATTAAAAACCTTTTATATCTGGAAGTCCAGGGTTGAAGTATTGAGAGGTGATCTCAGATGCTTTTAGAGAAATGACCAGAGTCATTTGTCAATTTTTTCTTCTTTTCTTCAATACGATAGAAATTGCTAATGAGAAAAATTTTCCGCCAAGAATAAAGTATTTGAAACACGTTTGAATCAGCAGTTTATTGTGGGCTCTTTTCCTTCTATAATGTATCCAGATGTGTACACAGCGGAAATAAATGTATAGCAGAATGTCAGCAGCTGAGGGCTTTAAAACACAAGGTATTAGAACTAAGTTAGTTCTTGGTTCTCTTTAAGTTTCAGGAGTTCAAAACGTCTCTTCTTAACATATACACTCAGAATATTAACTTATTTCTTGAAACTGTACAGTTGCTTCAGAAGTTGGGGTTGGTAGTCCTTGAATTTGGAGTTTCGTTAGCAGATGACATCTAGTGAATGAACCAAGACCCATAGCAAGTCAGTAACAGTAGATGCGAGGTGTGGAAGCTGTGGAAGATAGCTGCTACCCAGGAGGCTGAGGCAGCCTGGACTACAGACTGAGACCCAGTCTTTAAAAACAGGGAATAGAGCAAAGAACTGGAGCCACATTGTGAAATTTTGTTAAATTAATGAACACAAAAGAGAGAACACGGTCTACAAAAATGCCCCAAAATTCATTTTAAATTTTCTTGAATATGCATTCATGAATGGTATTTCAGCCTATGAATTATGTTTTGCAGAATCAATTCTTGTCCTAACAATTGCTCTGGTCATGGAAAATGTACAACTAGTGTCTCTGTTGCAAGTCAAGTGTATTGTGAATGCGACAAATACTGGAAAGGGGAAGCATGCGACATTCCTTACTGTAAAGCCAATTGTGGGAGCCCAGATCATGGCTACTGTGACCTAACGGGAGAAAAACTCTGTGTCTGCAACGATAGTTGGCAAGGTAAGCTTGCGCGGCGTGGGGCTGGCGCTGGGGCTGGCGCTGGGCTGGCGCTGGGCTGGCGCTGGGCTGGCGGGGCTGGGCTGGCGCTGGGCGGGGCTGGCGCGGGCTGGCGCTGGGCTGGCGGTTGCAATGCTACATGCATTGTTTTAGTTTGCACACTCAAGTCTCATGTGTTTTTGTTCTTTTGGCGTTTTGTGGGGGAATATGTTTAGGTTAACAGTTAAGTTCTTAGTTATCTGCATTTTCATAAAAAGATTGGGAAAGACCTGTCTACGTGCTGTTTTAGGGATTAAGTGAAGTTACACGTTAAACTCAAAATTGGAGGCATCTGATCATCGTAATCTTCTATAATCTTTTTGTTGACTCCTCAGAGACTGGATGACTTCACCCGACTTACTGTGTGGTGTATTCAAACTTACCTCATAATTGGTTACATTCTGTACTGCAAAAATAAATTCAGTTTTACAGGTGTAGGAGCATCTAAAATGTATTTCTTAGGAAAGGCTGACCCCTTGTGGCTACTTTTAAAAAGGACAGAGACTATTTCGATAAATAAAAGTTTATTTAGCTGCTTGTTGTAAAAGTCAGATTCCTCGAAAAGAATTCCAAAATCTTCTGTCTGTCATTAAAGATTAGCTTTAAACCACAGTGAAAAGTTTTGGGTTTCTTAGTCATCTGTAGTCATATATTTGTCATTGTGGAGTTAAAGGATAAAAGGTAGCTGAAATTATCAGGTTGAATTTGCTGAATACGTTTGCAGAGAATTGTCTGTGTTAATGTCTACTTTTTGACAGAGGGAACTTTGATGCACACATCACACAATTCTGAGGCATGTTAAACACAGGATTTTATTATTGCTAATATATTACTTATGGTTATGACAGGTGCAAATTTTCAAGTGTTTATTCGTGGTGGGGCTGTATATTTTTAAGTAGTTAATCACTTGCGAATTTTGTGTTCTCAGAAAGTGCTTTGAGTCTTTTTCCACTTTAAAGTTTTAAACTAAAATATTTTCACTTTCCATAGTGGTAGTTTCATGTAAATAGCAGCTTAAGTTCAGCCAGGGAAGTAAAACATACAGTGCTTTTCACACGAGACTCATCTCGTTCTGTGACTCAGAATAACAAATCTCCCCCCCCCGCAGCATCGCTCCCCTCATCAACATTTGCCAGAATGGTCCGTCTCTTAAAACTGGCAAATCTACACCAACAGATCACTGTTACACAAAGTCATAGTTTATATTAGAGTTGTATTGGTTAAAGGTCCCATGGCCTCCACCCACCTCACAGTGTAACCCTGACTGGAAACTCCCTGTACTCACTGCTCCTTCCCTCAGCTGTTGGCAGCCAGCGACCTTCTTCCTGTCTCTGCAGTTTTGGTGTGCTCTGAGAAGTGTACCAGTATGCAGTTTTGTAGTGCATAAATTAAGATGAATGCGCTCTCCCTAAATGGAAACAATCCTTAATCCTGGTTGTACACGTGTGGTCTTTTGTTGATGGAAACATTGTTCTGTGATGCATAACCATAGCAGAAACTATGTAGCAAGTAGTGTTAATGAGTAGCTTCTTTGACTGGCACCCTGCGCATTCTGCCTTAAAGTTTCTCTCCTGTGTTCCAGTGATTTACAGCTCATTTCTTTTTAGCATGAGCAGTGTCCATTGTGTGGATTCACTCCAGTTTCTCTGTTGATTTATTAGGACCTCTTGGTTGCTTCTGATATTTTCATATAACATAATTTGTCTATTTATCTTTTGGAACGGGACTCACAATGTAGCTCAGGCTGACCTGGAACTAACTCATCATGAAGTCCAGTCTCGGCTCAAAATCGTGGTCATCTATCACAGACCCTTGAATGAATAGAATTTTTAAAATAGTAAGTCAAGTTAGGAAAAAGATGTTTTGGAAAACATTTATCCCTTAAGTTTATTTGTAACAATTGGCTAAAGAAAATATTTTTTTAAACTAAATAAAAATCAAAACACAACAAATTTGTTTTATGTTCATGTGTAAAGAGTAATAAATTTCACAGACGTTCAGCAAATCCCTCAATCCTAGTAGCTCTCAGTTTTCCCCTTTGTGTGACGTTCTGAATCGTTGGGCTTTTGTTAGAGCAACATAAATAGTTCAAACTTAAGTGACAGAAGGGAAGTTGTTGTGTCCTTTGGAAGAGACCAGTGTCTTGCCAGCATTGATTACTTCCTTTTGCAAATAGAGCCCACTAAGCTTTAGACCTGCACATGGCCTGGCAGTTACATACCGCATTTCTTGTCTAACCTTACAGCCAGCGTGGATACCACAGCCAGTGGAATGTGCAAAGGAGTGTTATGTGCATGTTCTAGCTCATGCTGACACTTCTCTGGCAAATGCTGACTGACAGCTAGAGTAACCAAGCACTCACCGCCCACTCAGCAGTTCTGGAGGTTGGATGTCTTAGATTAGAAATGAGAAAAATCTGTTCTGGGGAGGACTGTCTTTTCGGCCTACAGATAGTTGCCTTCTTGCTGATTTTTCCTCTGGCAGAGCTATGGCAAGAACACACACACACGTGTGTGTGTGTGTGTGTGTGTGTGTGTGTCCCAAACACTTCCTCATCCATCACATTGGGGTGAGGGCTCACATGTAGGAATTTTGGTAAAGACAAACTTCCAGTCTGTAACCTGCTAGTTCTTAGAGTGGATGACTCTTATAGTCACTTTAGTTTATGAGGAAATTCATCCCAGCTCACAGGGTTATTTTGGGTAAGTCACTAACCTGTGTGCATGTGGGTGTATCCATACCTATGTGGGCAGAGGCCAACACTGGGTGTCTTCAGAGGTTGCTGTTTACTTTACTCTTTCCCTGGGCTAGGGTAGATCTCTTCCTGAACTGGAACGCATCTATGGGCCAGACTGGTAACTCCGAGGATCCACTTGTCCCTTTGCCGCAGTGCTGGGTTACCATGCATGTGTGCCTTCACAGCCAGCTTTTGGGTAGATGCCGGTGAGCCTCACTCAGAGCCTCATGCTGGCACAGCAGGCACTTCAACAGCTCTCTCCCTGCTCTGAAATAGTATTCTTAAAGACTAACACTATAGCGACATTTCCTTCTTAGTAAGTAGACACTTGATAATAGCTCTTGATTTAATCATCTCTTTTGTAACCAAGTTTAATGCATTTTATTAACCTATAAAATTTGCATTTGTGAATAATACTCGAAGATTAGACATACTATTTAGGTATTCTGTGAACATGAGACCAGACTAATAAAATGGGCAGTTTGGTTTTTGAGCCTAGATAAATGTTAACTGGCATGCTTTCCTTTCTACCTTATTATTTTAAATGTCTGTGTGTATGGCCTTGGTGGCTGTAATGATCAGAAATAGGTCTTTAGGATGTTAAAGCTATTCCTTTCCATGCACATGTATCTCGATAACACCGATGCTTTTCAGATTGAGTGTTGCAGGGGCGCAAGGAGAAATGACCCTTTTCTGCTCCAGCCACGATGCTATCACTTTGGAATAGTTTCTATATCCAGAGTCCATGGACAACTTTATTTTAGCCTTGTTACACCTCAAAATTGGGCATTGAAAACCATTGATTTCTACTTAAGCAGACAGACAGACAGACAGCTCTTTCATAACTACATAATTTAGACTGTAAGAACCACATTGTTAGAAAGGGTGCGGAGTGGTGATTATCAGTCATGTGACTCATTGCTTGTAAAGTAACTATTGTAACAATAGTTTGAGGGCATCTGAATTATAGGGAGACAGACGATAGGACTTTAGCCACTGCTTCTGTGAGCCTAGTGTGTGTGCAGAATATTTTATCTGCGGTAACAAAAGCTTTTCAGTGGAGCTGGAAGATAGCACTCTTCAAAGACGGTTTCTCATCTTGCTTTCTTCATCTTCTTCTTCCTCCTCTCCCTCCTCCTCCCCCTCCCCCCTCCTCCTCTTCCTCTTCTCCCTCCTCCTTCTCCTCCTCCCCCTCCTCCTCTTCCTTCTCTTCCTCCTCTTTGGAGAATCTGAGATTTCAGTATACATGTTAAATCATAAGTGGGAAAAAGAAAAATGGATATAGCAAATTGATATAGGTATGCTAAATGACAGAAGAAAGGCACTGTAGGAATTAATTTCACTTTAAACATGGTACCAATTATTTAGTTTGAGCAGAACAATATATCCAACATGTTTAATGAAGGAGTATAATCTTGGAGTTATTATAAGTTTTATTCTGGGTGGTTGTAATGAAATGAATACTGCAATATAATGAGTCACGTGTATTTTCTAGGTTCCCAGAGCATGATCATATGTTTATATAATACTGTATACATGTACAGTTATGATTTTAAATGTACAATGAAATTATTATAAAAACATACAATCTTAATTAAAAACATTTTACTGCTACATAATGGTAACAGTCACTCGTGTTGTTGCGGAACCTTTTTTGCTTGTGGAGGGTCTTGCCTCAGTTTTATGGCTACCGGTGGTCACTGGTAAAGTCTGCAGTAGCCTGGGAGAGGTCACATTGCAGATCAGTCCGATTGGTGCGTGGTTGATAGCATCTTAACCAAACAGAGCTTCTCCACACTGGTGTCCGCCTCCCAAGCCTCTTCAATGACAGAGCACATTCTGTTTTACCATCGTAAAGTGTGTACAGCGCCTTCATCAGTGGGTCCGTATTGGGAATCCATTTTCCTCATCACAAGGAGCAACTCTTGCTTCAGTTCTGTCTTCGTGCTTTGCTTCCAGTTCTCTGTCATGCCCACCAGATTAGCAGATTTGCTGTAATGCAGTCACTTAAAAGCGCTCACGGGATTGATAATATCTCCCTTAGATCCCTTCAAATGCTGGTATTTTGACCTTCTTCCATAATCTTCGATCCTCTCACTGCATCGGAATGGTGATGAAGCCCTTGCGGTACAATTCCAGCTCGGCCAGTGGCATCATCAGCCCTGGATTGCTTGCTGCAGTCCAATCAGCCTGGTTGTCACTCTGTGACACTGTCTCTGTCCCCTCCGCTTCTTTCTAAACTGTAGCCTTTGCCAGACCCACACTTGTCTCCTCCCCTTCCGTACCTTTCTCAGCTTTTAGAGGATTGAACAGAGCGAATGTTTACTGAGGTCTGCACTCTGCCGCTGGGTTGGGCTTTGTTTAAGGGATGTTGTCAGCGGTTTGCTCTTCCATTGAAAGCCCTGAACTTGCGCTGTTAGCAGTCAGGGCATTTCACCTCACCATTTGTTCTGAGGGGTAGCGCTGTTAGCAGTAAGGGCATTTCACCTCACCATTTGTTCTCTGAGGCAGCACTTTCATCTGTAAATGGAGGTTGACAGGAGAGGGCAGCATGGACTTTTGATTTAAGTGAAAGGAGCTGCACTTTCCCATTTATCTTGACTTTTAGAAACCAGTGTAGTTATTAGCGGGATTAATTTGACTTACGTTTTGTCTTTGGTAATAAGGAGATTTAAGGAAAGGGAAAGAAGAGGGGAAAGCCAGGCCAGTTCCTGAAGCAGTCAGAACACACATTTATCAGTTAGATTTATTGTTTTATATAGCTGTGGTTGGTGGTGACCTCAAGTAATTTTAATAGTAACGTGATTATAGGTTGTCACAACATGTGATACTAATGACAGATCTTGGATAGTGAGAAACACACAGGATGCACACAGTGCTCTGAAGAAGCAGATGCAGGCCTGGTTCAGCTAGTGGTGCTGTAGGACTCTGCTTGTGACACATGGATCTGTAAGTGCCTCGACAGGAAGTACAGTGCCAGGAAGTACAGTGCAGTGACAAGAAGTGCAGTGCAATGACAAGTGCAGTGCAGTGACAGAAAGTGTCCTGTAACAAGTGCATGACAAGAAGTACAGCACAGTGACAGGAAGTACAGCAACAGGAAGTTCAGTGCAGTCACAAGTGCAGCTACAGGAAGCACAGTATAATGACCGGAAGTGCGGTACATGACAGGAAGTGCAGTGACAGAAAGTGTAGTGTAGTAACAGGAAGTGCAGTGCAGTGACAGGAAGTGTAGCCACAGGAAGTGCTGTGCAGTGACAAGTGCATAACCGGAAGTTCAGCAACAGGAAGTAAAGTAGTGACAGGAAGTAAGTATAGTGACAGAAATTACAGTGACAGTGTGCTGCAGAGACAGGAAGTACAGCAAGTGACAGGAAGTGCAGCAACAGGACGTGCAGCACAGTGACATGAGGTACAGCAGCAGGAAATTCAGTGCAGCCACAAGAAGTGCAATTACAGGAAGCACAGTGCAGAGGCAGGAAGTGCAGTGCAGCAACAGGAAGTGCAGTGGATTGACAGGAAGTACAGCAACAGGAAGTACACTACAATAACAGGAAGTGCATTGCAGTGCAGTGACAGGAAGTAGCCACAGGAAGTGCAGTGTAGTGACACTGGGTGTTGTGACAGTGAATTCCTCTGTTATCAGGTTTCAGAGACATTGATCACCTCATCTGCATCTTATAGCTGAGGACATTTAGTCTTATTAGTCACATGAGTTTGGATAACAGACAATTGTTGCTCTGTTTATACTATTGGACATATTCTAAACTAATACTTGTTTTTACTTTATGAAACTTCTATAGTTTCTAAATAAGCTTTTATTTTATTGTACTTATTGTACTATACTTTCTTTTGCTGATGTATGAGGTTAAATTCCTGAAGCCAGTTTGGTTCTTAGTTATGTGAACCTTATTGCATTTGTTAAATAGCTTGTAATTTATACATGTCTTTTGTATACCTTTTGCGAAATATTAAAAGATTTCGATAGCATTTGTGAATAGATTTTTACTTTCACTATACATGAAAGCTTGAGGCTGGGCAAGGTAAACAGATTTGCCTAGGGTCACAGCGTAATTGACTGGACTAGGATTTGAGGATGTTGTTTTCCACTTTAACATTATAGAAGCATGCTAAAGTAAACAGGAAATTACATGTTCTTTAACAAGTTTTTATACATTATGATATTCATTAGAACATGTTAAACTCTGATTATATTTCCAGTGTAAGAATTTATTTGCAAGTTTTTTTCATGAGGGAGGATTTTGGGCCGGGGTCTTACTGTGTACCTGCGTCGTTAATTTGCCCGTGAGCTTTCAGTCTTCTTCCCTTAGCTTTCTGACTGACAGCTTTAGAGGTGTGCACCACCTCGTCAGGTCAGACTATTATGTGTGGTACATTTTTATTATGCTGAACATTAGATTCTCCTCATCTGTGTAATCTGCTTTGGAAATAGAAGATCTTTGTTTAATTCAGTGTGTTGCTTGATTTTTTTTAAACAGGCCCAGACTGTTCTCTGAATGTCCCTTCCACCGAGTCCTACTGGATTTTGCCAAATGTTAAGCCCTTCAGCCCTTCTGTAGGTCGGGCTTCACATAAAGCAGTTTTACATGGGAAATTCATGTGGGTGATTGGAGGATACACTTTTAACTACAGTTCTTTTCAAATGGTCCTGAAGTAAGTATTTATCTTTAGATTTTCACAACACTAAGTTCCACTGTTCAAATGTGTAAATGACTGTTTCTGAGGTAGTATATATTAGCTAACCTTGAGACTATATGCGGTCAGTGCCCAAGCTCAATTATTTGTCACTGTATGTGGATGTTTGTTTGGTTTAAAAGTTTTAATTCCTGCATAGAGTGTTTAACATTAGTTTCATATTTCACAGGAAGCCATGAGATTTGCTAAGAAGTCTATGAAAGGAAAGGGTTAAGTTATAGGGGAGGATGAGGGGGGCAAATGGAGGAAAGGAGAAGGTTATAAGCTGTGTGTGTGTGTGTGAGTGTGTGTGTGTGAGTGGTGAGTGAGCATGTGAGTGAGTGAATGTGTGTGTGAGTATGTGTGAGCATGCCAGTGAATGTGTGGTAAGTGTGAGTGTGTGAGTGAGTGTGTGTGTGAGTGTGTGTGTGTGAGTGTGTGTGTGTGTGTGTGTGTGTGTGTGTGTGTGTGTGTGTGAGATGGGAGGTCCCAAGCAGGCTTTGACTGATACTTTAGAAGACTTACTCTGACCATTTGAGTCAGAACTTCGGGCTCTTGGGAAGAAGTGTAGAAATGGGGATTTAGTTCTAGTGAAATTATACAGGGAATGAGTTTTCTATAGAGAAGAGCAAGACTGAACCCCAGCCACAAGAAGATTGGGAGGAGAAGAGAAACTGGCAAGCAGTTTGAAAAGGAATGAGGGATTTAGGGAAAGCTCCCAGGGCAGTGTCTTCAGAGGGGAGTGGGTTTGAAGATTAACGTTGCCACCCACGCAAATGCCAGGCCAGAAGAGCGGCCAAGGACTTGATCTGAAGATGTAGACCTTCCTCAGGCTTGAGAGGAGTTGGGTTAACAGACGTTCTGGAGTTAGCGTAAGAAAACAGAAGACAGCAATGCAGCGCCTCTATGCTACGAGATTTATTTTGCACAATTTAAAAGAATTAGTAGCAAGTAAGTTATATCTGTGCATCGGAAACACGAAGTTCTTGATGAATTGCCCCCCCCACACATACGCACATACACACATTAATGTTAAAAGCAAATGGCTATTGTAAAGAGGGAGGAAATTTTTATCTGTTTCTAAGGAAAACTGGATTTTATTTTAATTTGAAAGTGAAGAACTCATACGTTTTAAGTCCATTGCAATTAGTAAATGCAATAATTCTACCAATGAATGGCCTACTCAAGCTGATGTATCTTTTTAAAGTTTTTAGAATTAAGCGTTTTAAGTTTAATTTCATGAGTATGAGTGTTTGTTTACACATATGTGTGTGCACTACATGTGTGACTGGTGCCTGTGGAAGAGGACTTTGCATCCCCTAGAACTGGTGTTACAGACAGGTCCTCTGCGAGTAATGGGAATTGTAACCACGGAGCCATCTCTTGAGCTCTGTATGTTGTACGGAAACCTTAAGAGCAGATGCTCTTTTCCTTCCTTCCTTCCTTCCTTCCTTCCTTCCTTCCTTCCTTCCTTTCTTTCTTTCTTTCTTTCTTTCTTTCTTTTTTCTTTTCCTTTCTTTCTTTTGTTGTTGTTGTTTTTTTGTTTGTTTTATTTTGTTTTCTTTGTTTTTGAGACAGGGTTTCTCTGTGGAGCCCTGCCTATCCTGGAACTCACTCTGTAGACCAGGCAGGCCTTGAACGCAAAGATCTACCCACACCTTGCCTCCAAGTGCTGGAATTAGAGGCGTGCGATGTGCCACCACTGCCCGGCAAGAGGAGGTGCTTCTTGACTGAAGCCTTAATAACACGTTTTTTATGGTCTATAAACTCGTTACGGTCTATAAACTCGTTAGATATACAGCCTTCGGAATTAAAGAGAGTCTGAATTCAAGTAAAGAAACACATACACATAAATCAAAGAACGGACGAAGAGTGTCAGCTTGCTAACGTAGTTTGTTTTCTTGCTTCTAGTTACAACTTAGAAAGCAGCATATGGAGTGTAGGTGCTGTGTCAAGGGGCCCTCTCCAGAGATACGGGCACTCTCTTGCTCTCTATCAGGTAGGTCTCCCGCTTACAGACATCCCAGTTGTCCTAAGAATCTGTGTTAGAGAAATAATAGACCTCAGATTTGTCTCGAGCACACGTGATCAGAGGCTCACGATTAGAGCTCTGCTAGAAGAACATTTTATTACATGGCGTAATGTGGGGCATTCACGGCATCACAGAGAGGCAGCTTCTCACTCGCCTTCCTGCTCACGAAGGAGCACTTTGTAGAGTTGCCTCTTACATTTATTTATCTATTTCATCCATTTAAAAACCTCAGGGTCCGAGGGCAGGAAGGGTCTGGCCTCACTGTTTGGCCTGAGTCTGTGTCCCCATGTTTAGCCCGGAGCATCTCCTCTCCCTGTGCAGTCTTAGCACTCTCTTCAGACCCCGTCTGACCACGGGCACGCGCATCTCTTATCAGCGCCTCTGAGCTCCTCATTCTCTTGTGCTGATTTGTGTCAAGCCACACTGCCTTCAGACCCGTTTGCATCGTTAAAGAAGGCTCTTTGCTGTCACAGACTGGTCTGCTTTTCTGCAACCCTTGCTGTTCTAGATGACTCTTGAATGACATCTCTGTTTCTACAGAGAGCTCTGACAGAGCTTGAACTGGGTCTACATAGACTTGGAGAGCTTTGTCATTCTGTGAACGTCCGCTGATCCGTAAATGTTGGAACATCTTCCCATTTATATCTCGTATATTTCAGTTTTTATAACTTCACTTCTGAACACTTTTGTGGATTGATTCCTAAATACTTTGTCCTTTCTGGTGTTGAGCGTAATTGCTCCGCTGACTTTGCTTTTAGCTCACGTGTCCCAAGTGTGCAGACAAACATGCACGTTGCTCTCCGACCTCATGCTATAACGTAACGGAATCCACTGGCTAACCCTTCATTCCTTAGGATCTTTCACCTAGGAGGTGATATGATCCGCTGGTAGAAAGTGTCTTTCATTCTGTTTTATCTGGGCCCCATTGTTCTCGCTTTCCTGCCCTAGGTGGACCTTCCAATAGAAGTGACAAAGTAGGCGTCCTTACCTTACTCTTGGTCTTCAGGGAAACCGTCTTACGTTTCACCATCAGGCATAATTTTATTTTAGAGTTTTCTTTAGATAACTTCTATCAAATTGAAGAAAACATCTTTTTAGTTTGCTGAAATATAGCGGTCTATACCATTTTTGCATCACTTAAGCGAATTGACTATGAATAAAATTAATTGGATAATCTCTCAGTGTTGAAGGAATGTGGTATCTTCCCTCAGTCATGAAAGGTAATGAAATGTCCCTTGAGTGATGTGCAGGTGCCCATGTTTTTGGTGACTAGTGCTGGGAAACATGGAATTGTTGAGAATGGCAAGGACAATTAGCAGGTGACATAGTTAAAATGTAACCGTTAGGGACTCAGATCATTCAGATGCTGGGAAACTGTTGCCTTATGTGGGGCTTTCACTGCACACGAGGGTGATGTCAGTCAGAGTACGGCACTGTTTTTCTGATGTGTGGGAGTTGTGTATTGTAAAACCAGCACACGTTTAGCACTGAGTTTCTGATGTGTTTTAAAACAAAAATATACTTAATAGAGTATGTAATGTGAACTTTTAATCTAAGACACAGTAATGCAACATTTGGAAACATAGCTAGGATTTCCCTTTCATCACCATTGATGTGTTCCCATCAGACTTTTTATAAGAACTGTCTTAGGTATGTTGCAAGCATTTACTAAAATGGAGCATGGAAACAAAGTCTTAGAGAACTGATGCATGGTGCTGAGACCTGTTTACTAGTGTGCGTGTTTTAACTTACAGGAAAACATCTTTATGTACGGGGGCAGAATGGAGACAAGTGACGGGAACGTCACCGATGAATTATGGGTGTTTAATGTACGCAGTCAGTCATGGAGCACGAAAACCCCCACTATCCTTGGGCACGGTCAGCAGTATGCTGTAGAGGGCCACTCGGCACACATCATGGAGCTGGACAGTGGCGATGTCGTCATGATTGTGATATTTGGATATTCTGCAATATATGGCTATACAAGCAGCATACAGGAGTACCATATCTGTGAGTTTCTTTCAGCATGTAATTTCTTTAGTGGTTGGAAGCATCCTTATTTTAATCTTCTAATTCTTTGGTCAGAATGGTAAGTTATTTTAGATTGGAATTCTAAGGTGAATTATGTTCAGAATGGTTCTTGAACATAATCTTTTTGATTGTGCTAAAATTTTGTCCCTTAGTATTTGGGTCTGTCTCTTAGCCAGATGTGGGGGTGTCACATGCTCGTTTTCAAATATTTTATGCTGTGAAGCATTCCAACAGATGGTGCTGTTGCCTTGGGATTTACCTAAGAACCAAAAGCTGAAATTACCTCATGTCTTTTTAGTTCATAAATTTTAAGATTTTATTTTTTCATATCATGTTCTTTGTCTTATTTCTAGACCTCTGGCTACGTCAGGGTAGATTCTCAAGGGTAAAAGGTTTCTAAGAGATTGTGTTTTAGAGCCTGGGGTAACATGATCAGTCTGCATATGGTTTTTTCTGTTGCTGGTTTTTGTTTTCTGGTGTGTGTGTGTGTGTGTGTGTGTGTGTGTGTGTGTGTGTGTGTGTGTGTTTCTAGAAACCCCCCTATTCCTTATGACATTTTCAAATAGCGGTAATTTTTGTTGTAGTTGTTAGTTTTAATTTGTCCACAAACATTTATCTTATAGTTGCTGTTTAAATTTAAGAATATTCTAATTTCTGGGGGTCTCTTACTAATGAGCTCCAGTTCTTGGCTTTTATGTGGCCAACGTATATGACCTTACAGAGTCTGGACACCGTGCAGTGAGCCTGCTCCTTTGTGGGCTGAGTTGATGGTGAGAACTGCGTGTGAGGAAGGTGCCCTTCCAAGTCTCATTCAGATGCGACTCTGTATGCATGGCCAGGACAGCACCACACGTGCTCTGGAGTGTGCGGTACTGACAATGTCCAGGCTGGTTGGTAGCTAGAATGTGTGGTAACTGGTAGATTTTTATTTTTAGTAGGAATAATCTGTAGAATGGCAACCGGAGTTTTGGTGAATTAGAAATTATCTGTGCATTCAGCTCCTCCTGGCGTGTTCTATAACCAAATAGTATTTCCAAACGAATTTGTGATAGTACTTTTGTTTGATTTTTGTTTTTTGTTGGATATTTTTTCATTTGCATTGCAACCCCCCTATCCCCTTGCCCCTCCCCCTGCTTCTGTGAGGGTATTCCCCCTCCCCAATCACTCACCCCTTCCCGCCTCCCCACCCTGACATCCCCTACACTGGGGCATCGAGCTTTGGCAGGACCAAGGGCCTCTCCTCCCACTGATGCCCAACAAGGCCATCTTCTGCTACATATGCGGCTGGAGCCATGGATCTGTCCATGTGTACTCTTCAGATGGTAGTTAGTCCCTGGGAGCTCTGGTTGGTTGGATTTCTGTTTTCTTGTCTGCATGGAAGTGAGATGAATCATGTTTTTTGAGTTTTATAGGACTCATGAGAATTTAAAAAATTCTGTGTATTATATCAATACAAATTAAGATCTATCAACTTTTTTCTCAAATTGTGTTTCCTACTAAGACTTACTGCTGTGTCCAAGAGCGTTTGAGCGGCAGCTGTGGTGCCCAGGGGTCTGATGTCAGAAAGTTAAAGGGCTTTCACCCTGAAAACTGCACAGTAAAGAGTACAAAACAGTGGCCAGATGTTGCTAAAAGACACCAGAGTCATTAAATTCCCTGACCATGGTCCCGTGGGGCTTTGGTGTTTGATCATAACAGCTGCTGGGCTGCAGAGCCAGCTCATGCCAAGAGCACCTGCTCCTGCGGAGGACCTGAGTTCAGTTCCCAGCAGCCACCTGGTCATCTGCAGCTGCAGGCACAGGAGAATATCTTTTCCCTTCAAAACGCGTGTCACTGTGCCTGTTGGTAGAGCCCAGCAATATCATGGTTGCCAGGAGAACTAGAACATTAGACTTTAGGACCTGCATGGTCTAAAAGTTTGTTCATTTAGCTTAGGTGTGAGGCTAGTGGTCTAGCTGGTGAGATGGCTCAGTGGTTAGGAGCACTGACTGCTCTTCCAGAGGTCCTGAGTTCAATTCCCAGCACCCACATGGTGGCTCAGAACCATCTGTAATGGGATCTGATGCCCTCTTCTGGTGTGTGTGAAGACAGCCACAGTGTACTCATACCCAAAGACAGCCATAGTATACTCACATACATTTAAAAAAAGGGACAGTGGTCATATAATTTTCATCTCTGTTATATCACTAACTTATTCAACGTTTGTCACATAGAAGGCCCTGATACAAATTTGCTGTATATTTTACTTTAAGTACTATTTTTAAATAATATAAATAGGTGTAAGTAAAATTTCCCCTATTTTCTTTTATAAATACAAAAATTGGATTTTCAGTGTTTCAGGATTTACTAGGGGACATGCCGGACATTCCATCTTGCCTTGGCGCCCACCGTAGCATGTGCAGCTGTTAATCTGAGTGTTAGGCAGGTAGCTCGCTCTCTCCTCGGAAAGATGTGCCATGAGCGTTAACTTGCTGGGTTAATGATATTTTGGTTGTAATTTTGCCTCTACCTGAACTTCATCATTTACTTTTCCTCCCCGCTGCTGTAGCATCCAACACTTGGCTGGTTCCGGAAACTAAAGGAGCCATTGTGCAAGGCGGTTATGGCCACACGAGTGTGTATGATGAAGTGACCAAGTCCGTTTATGTTCACGGCGGCTATAAAGCACTGCCGGGGAATAAGTATGGGCTGGTGGATGACCTCTATAAGTACGAAGTCAACAGCAGGACGTGGTGAGTACACTGGCGGTGGCAACGTTGTGTTTTTATCCGCCTTTTAGCATCCATCCTTCCCCTTCCCCCTCCTCCCAGACCCTCCTCAACTCCCTCCTCTTTAACTTCCTGGTTCTTTTTCTCTCTCAGTAAAAAAAAAAAAAAAAAAAAAAAAAAAACCCAAAACAAATCAAAACCAAGAAAACAACCATCAGAACTAGCCAAACCAAAACAAAAAGGTCACACAGAAAAGCTGTGATTCATTTAGTGTTGGGCAACTTCTCTGGGAATGGTGTGGACCCAGGAGTGTGCTCGATGTACCCACCCAGGGTCACTGCACTGGGGAAACTCGTCTCCCTTTCCTAGTAGGTATCAGTTGCAGATAGCTCCTTGGTTAGGGTGGGACTTTGGGCTCACTTCTGGCTGCAGTTGTGTCTGGCCTCGTGTGCACTGTCGCAGGCCTGTGAGCTCCTGTGAGCTCCTGTGAGTCCTGTAGTGTCCTAATACCTTGTGTTTACACAGTGTGGTAAGTGTAGAATGCCACAGGAAAGTGTTTGAACTTTAAAACCTCAGTGATAACTGCGATACATTGTCATGCAGCCAACAGTACAGAACAGTAAATCCCCATGCATGAACTATACAATTTAAAGTAACCTGTGATCCCATACAGACACATGCAAGCTCTTCTAAAACATTCGTTTTAGATGCGCAATTTTGTTTACCGCTATAATCTGAAGCTTTCGTACTATATGTCTGGAGTTTGTGCTTATTTGCACTTGTATTTTAAAGTATTTATTAAATTTACAAAATCATGTTTTCAGTTTTATCGTCTAATTTGGATGAAGTTCAAAGTTTGTGGTGTTCAGATATATTTTCCATTTTTTTTAATAACTAGCAGCGCTGTGTTCTGCATTCTGTGCTGGCCTCCGCACGCGCAGTTACAGGAATTCTTGTGAGGTGCACACATAGAACTGAGCTCGTGATGTGTTACTGAGGCACCTCCTGGTCCCCCACATCAGGGAAGCCTTGTCCTCCATGTTCTCACCGCAGCTGAGGACAGGATTTCCACTCCTGCCATGAGGTAGAGAGCAGCGGTGGCTCAGGGGCTTTTCGACACGTGGCTCCCCAGTTAACGTGGTGGCCAGGGATTCTTCTCCTCAGGGTTCATTTGTCTCTTTTTGTTTACTGTATGACGTATTTACAGCCATAACATTCGCTTTCTTCTGGAAACACTGATTTTTTAATTTATCTTTTGTATTTACAGGTTTAAAATGTAGCTTTTGTACTTGTTTTTCAGAATCTTGGGAAATTATGCTTTCTGTTTTAACACAATGAACGTGTCTTTCGGTTGCTTGAGGGCACTTAAGGAAAGTTGTTTATTACATATGACTTGTTATCCTTTCACTTTGAAGTCTAAGCCTTCCTCTCAGCATTGTCTGAAGAGAACAGGGGCTGTGCGACTTTCCTTTGGGAAATGAGTAATAATATTCTAAACATGGCAAAGGAGATCAGGCCCCATAATGAAGCAGCTTCCTGAGTCCAGAGCTAGGGAAAATATAATTAATACAATTAGAGTAGAGTTCCCTCAGAATGAAGACAAAGAGGAAAGGCATTTTCCTGTCTTGGAGGCACCTATGACTGACAGACAACTGACAGAGTTTCTCGTTCTGTAATCTGTGTGCGTGGTGCGTAGTGCATGCATATGTGTGTATGGTTTTTCCTGTGGTAGGCAAACACGTTTGCACACATGCACCTTACGTGTGCATGCCTGTGGAGGTTTGAACTTGGAGCCAGGGAGTCTTAATCAAACATCACCATTTACCTTCTTTGTTGAGGAAGTGCCTCTTAGTTGAACACAGACATCATGGATCCAGCTCACCTAGCCAGCCTGCTGCCTCTAAGGACCCTCTGCCTTTGTCTCCCACCTTTTGAGCACTGGAACCCAGAAGACACAATGCTTCCAAATGTCTGAAAGAAAACAAGCAGCCCCAAATTCTGTATCTAATGGATAGATGATGATGATGATGATGATGATGATGATGATGATGATAATCATCATCATCATCATCATTAAAAAGACAACAGCATGTATCAGCCATGGTGGAGGAAAAACTAAGATAGTATCTTGTCTTATAACTTATTTAACAAATAGGAATATGCTTGATAGCACTTATGTGATTTAATATTATATGCTACTGGTTTGTGATAATTTGATATATTAAAAGAGACTCACACTTTAATGTTTAGTTACCTAATATTTTTATTTTTGTTTTCACTATTGGGAAAGGATTGAGGCATCGATCCATCCATCCACCCATCCATTCATTCATCCACCCATCCATCCACCCATTCATCTGCCCATTCTAGCATCCACCCATTCATCTGCCCATTCACCCATCTACCCATTCATCCATTTATCCACCCATCCATCCATCCATCCATTCATCCATCCATCTATCCACATCCACCCATCCATCCATCCACCCACCCACCCATCCATCCACCCATCCACCCATCCATCCATCCATCCACCCAACCATCCAGCCTTCCACCCACTCACCCACACATCTATCCATCCCCACATCCACCTACACATCCATCCATCCACCCACCCACTCACCCATCCATCCATCCATCCACCCACCCACTCATCCATCCATCCACCCACCCATCCATCCACCCATCCATCCATCCACCCCATCCATCCATCCATCCATCCATCCATCCACCCACCCATCCATCCATCCATCCATCCATCCACCCACCCACCTATCCATCCACCCACTTATTATGGTGTGGACAGTGTGGATACTTTTGTGCATGCACATGTGCCTGTGTACACATGCGTGCATACATACAGAGGTCAGACATTGGTATTTAGCTTCTACTTTTTTCTCTACCTTGTTTTGAGACAGGGTCTCTCCCTGAACCTGACATTTACTGATTCGGCCGCTGCCAGCGAGCTTCAAGGGTTTGCGCTTACTTCACTAGTGAGCCATCTCTTCTGCCCTCCAGTTTAGATTTCAATTTGCATTTTCTCCTTTACTAATGACGTAGAAATCTTTCATTTATTGTCATAAAGCACTTCTTTTAAATTTTGTGCATATGTTCTGCCCATTTTTATTGTATTCGATCGATTGTGTAAATCTCTTTGCAACATTGGTTTATTTTTTATTTCACAATCATGCTTTCTCAGAGTGTGGGTTGTCTTTCTAACCATTTATTATTATTTGATAAATAGAACTTAATGTATATAGTCAAAGAAGAAAACTTTCTTTTTTCACCTGTATTTTTCTTTTTTCTTTCTTTTTTTTTTTTCCGGAGCTGAGGACTGAACCCAGGGCCTTGTGCTTTCTAGGCAAGCGCTCTACCACTGAGCTAAATCCCCAACCCACTTTCTTTTTTTATTACCTGTGATTTGTATATTGCTTAAATAACACTACAATGTTTTATATTTTTATATAATTTTCAAATTTTTGTAACTAGTTTCACAGTTAATTTTCAATCTAGGTAGGTAATAGCTTGTGTGTGTGTGTAGTAAGAGCATGTGTGTGTATGTGTGTGTCTGTGCAATAAATATCCCCTGGGCATTGGTCAATAACAGTTCATTCCTTTGGTTGTCTATGGTATGGAAAACATTAATAACAATTTTATACCTAGGTGATTAATATTTTCATGCTTTTCTCAATGAAATCTGTATGTTTTGAACTCACACTTATCTTAGTGTGTCTGTAGGGGTTAATAGCAGCAGCAGTATGTGTGTGTGTGTGTGTGTGTGTGTGTGTGTGTGTGTGTATGTGTACAGTGTGCAAGTGTATAGGCTGCAGTGTGTGTGTGTACAGACTGCAGTGTGCTTATGGGAGGGCGATAGCCTGGAGGAGTTGGTTCTCTCTTCAAACCGTATGAGTTCTGGGCTTGGACTCAGCCTGATGGGCGTGGTGGCAGTGAGGAACCCTAACATGGAGCTTTCCCTCTGGACCCCTGTGTTGTTCTCTTAGGGCTGCATCTTACCATGAGCCCCATGTGTGTAGGTTCTTACAGCTGCCATTGAGAATGTGGGATGTCTTACTTCTGGAGCATGTGCAGCAGAACCACGATCCTGGCAGAGGTCCCAGGAAATGGTCTCTGCTTTTTCAGCATTTACTCCATCCTGGGCTTTCTTTCATGTAACTATATCCTTCTAATCTAAATTCTTGTCCGTATGTGACTTGCTTTATAAAGACTCCAGTCAGTGAATTTAATACTAATATGACCTCATTTATATAACATAAATCATGACTTCATCTTATAGCACAAAACATTTGCAGAAACTCCATTTCCAGATGAGGTCACATTTTGAATTTGAAGGTATATATTAACTTTGGGGAGGGTACTGTACATTCAATGAATACTGTATTTTTTTCTGTTTTTACCTTGATGGAAACGACTTATATTTATGCTTTGTGTCAGGGTTCCTGACTTTAGCGATCATGTGTGTAAGTATTTTCAGTTGTTTCACAGAGGTTGGTTTAGGTTCTGAATGGGTGATGTGAGTAAGGTCCTGTAAGGTCCTTTTGGATCCTAAAGCTTTCAGTCTTGTCTTTTCACGGCCACTCATCCTCACCTCAGGGAAGAACAGAGGGAAGTGATGCTCCGTAGACATCGTTATCAGTCCTCAGACTAGACATTTTCAGTGTGTCTGCAGTAGGAGCCGTGTGCGTGTGGGTGTTGCAGAAACCATTATTAAGGAGATTTAACAAACTATCTTAATAGTGCCCACGCCACAGAAGAATGAAATTAGATGCATATCTGTTACTTTGTACAAAAATCAGTGTCAAATGGATCAAAGGCCTCAACGTGAAACTTGAAACACTGAAATTGCTGGAAGGAAACACGGGTGCAGGAAAGATTCTGATTTTGCTCAGGAATCACAGCCAGCAACTGACGAATGGGACCTAATAAAACTAAAACACTTCTCCACAGCGAAGCAAGCTGTCAGTCACGTGAAGACGAAGCCTGTGGAGTGTGAGAGGCTCCATCAGCTGTAAACCTAATGGAGGATTAATAACCACAATATACAAAGTACTCAGAAACAAAAAAATCAATTAAAAACTATTAAAATTGTCTGTGGATCTGAAGAGAGCTCTCAAAAGAAGAGTTAAAAATGGCTAACTTGAGAAGTGTTCAGCACCCTTGGCAGCTCGGACGTGCAAGAGATACTTGCTCTGAGATTTCATCTCACCTTGGACAGAAGGGCTATGATCAAGAAAATAACTACAACAACACATGTTGGCGGGCTGTGGGAAACGGGAACCTTGTTCTCTGTTGGGCGTTTGCCAACTGGGGCAGCCACTGTGGAAATCTATGCAGAGAACTGTCTGAGTCCTTAAATCAAGTTTATCTCGAGACCCAGCCCTGCTACTCCTTGTCAGATCCCTGAAGGGCTCCATGTCTTACTGCACCGGTTCTCCCTCAGCTATGCCCACTGCTCCTCTATTCACAATAGCTAGTAGGTGGGAACAGCCTAAATGTTCTCCAAGTAATGAACAGATAATGAAAGTCAACACACAAGGACATTCTCCTTAGTTGTAAAGAGAAACCAAATCATTATATGTGCAGGTGAGTGGATAGCATTAGACAATAATTGCTCAGAATGAGGTACCACAGAGCCACAAAGACAAATGCTATATGTTCTTTCTCATTCGTGGATCTTAGCTCCAAGTCTTTAGACATCAGTATATAACCCAGGTCACTGTAGAAGCCAGGAAAATGGAAAGGGACCAAGATGGTGGAGGGAAAGCTCTAGAGAGGACACAGGTGCTCTGGAAGGTTGTGTGTGTGTGTGTGTGAGTGTATGTGTGTATATGAGTATGTGTGTATGTGAGTATGTGTGTATGTGAGTGTATTTGTGTGTATGTGTGTGTATGTGTGTATATGAGTATGTGTGTATGTGAGTGTATTTGTGTGTATGTGTGTGTATGTGTTTGTATGTGAGTACATGTGTGTATGTGTGTATGTGAGTGTATGTGTATGTGAGTGTGTGTATATGTGAGTGTATGTGTATATATGTGAGTGTATGTATGTATGTGTGTGTATGTGTGTGTGTATATGTGTGTGTGCAACATTTAAATGAAGTTACATCATTTGGGATGCTATGATTCCCCAAGAGACAGACTGACTAACAAAGACCTCAGGGCTGGGCATGGGGACACGTCTCTTCAGCTCGTTGGTCAGGGGCCCAAGAGACTCTCAAAACCACATAGGATATTGCCATTGTCCCTGATTCCCTCTGTGAACTGAGGTGAGTCCTTGCAGGTAAGGGCTTGGAGGTATCAGCTGGAGCATCCTGGAAGCCTCCTTGAAGACCAGCTCTCATGGTAACCAAAGTTCCTTTGTAAGCTGCCATGGGAACAAGCAGTCAGTAGTCCAACCCAGTCGTAAAGACTGTGGACCACAAGGCCCAGCTGTCTATTACAGACACAGTACTGTAATAGTGGCATGTATATCTTGGGAGTAACCAGCAGTTAATTGTGTTGGAGGCCACTCAGTAGGAAGGAATTAACTCTTGGGATTGTAATCCTTGCTAAAAACCCCTTGCTGGGCCAGTCATGGAGCCCAAAGGAGGATCTACTACCTCCATTTTCCTAAACTTATCACTTTAACTTTAGTCTGAAACCTATCCTTATACCTGCTAAATGTAGCTCTCACCCTCATCAAAGAGGCTTTTTACAGCAGATGTGGATCGTCTTGGTAGGTGTTCTATTGCTGTAAAGGGAATTCTACATCTTGTTCCACAGGGAGCAGAAAGAGAGCAACACGAGGCATGGCATGGGCTTTAAAACCTCAAAGTCTATGCCTACTAACATAGTACTCCAAGACAGCCACACCCACCCAACAAGACCGCACCCACCCCAACAAGACCACACCCACCCCAACAAGACCACACCTACCCCAACAAGGCCACACCTCCGAAGAATCCTTCCAAATAGTGCCACCCCCTGATGACAAAGCATTCAGATATATGAGGCTTTGGGGGCCATTCTTATTCAAACAGCCACAGAGGCCACTGCAGGAAGTGACTATTCAACAACTAAGAGAACAAATACAGTGTGGTGCCCAGGCTCAAATGACACATCACAATGCAACCCTTACACCTAAGGCTCAGAAAATGGAGCAGGAAGATTAATAGCCAGAGGGGCAGAATGTCTGCTGTAAGACAGTGATGTCTGTAGATGGCAGGGAAGCTGTACTTTTGAACAAGAGCTGTGTGATGACATCATCAGTTGATGAGCCATTGTGGATGAGAAATCTTACAGGGCCTCACCCATAGATGAAGAACTGTAGGCAGTTAAAGGCTGCTGAGAGAGAGAGAGAGAGAGAGAGAGACTGTCTTCTGTAAAGATGAGCTACCTGATTGGTTATCCAGTTCCAAGAGAGAGCCTTAAAACACACCCCCCACACACACACACGCACGCACACACACACACACACACACACACACACACACAACACTGCATGAACTCATAAAGTTGTGTGCATGCACAGAAGTGTGCATTCTGTGAAATTCCAAAATAATCAATAAAAATATCAGGAAATACATTGGGAACAAATTTTATTTATTTTCTTGGTTTGCCGACAGCTTGTACCAAAGCCCTTTTGAGAGCTCGTTATCAAAGTAATTTAGCTAATTGTGATTTATTTTAGTAACAACTTAAATCAGCTTTAGTCAAATATTACCACTGGTTTCTTGTTAGCTAATATTTGATAAGGAACTAAAAATCTTTGTTAACATGAAATGGGGTCATGCTTCTTGGGTTTTTCATTTTAATTATTTGGTGTTAAGGCTGTACTCGGTGCATAAAATTATTTGGGGTGTATTTTTTTAATGCTGTAGCCCACATTTTAAAACCCAGACTTATTTTTTTTACGAGTAGTTTCTAATTATAGCCTTTAAGAGAACTAAAGGTGACTTTCTATGTATAGAATTTTAACAATGAGATTTATCGCAAAGTGGTTATAAGAATGTTCAGATGATCTCTACGTGATTCAGTTTTTATAAGAATTATTTAAAGAGTGGATCTATGAAATTGAGATATTATTCACTAAATCATTATAACAGTATTCTTACAGTGGAATACCTTGTAAAAGTGAGATGCGTTATAGAGTAATGGTCTTATTGTGACTTTCCCTGTGCTCCGATCCTGTTTACTGTCTGTTCCTTCTGTTACACTCTCCCCTCCCTTTCATGTCCATTACTTTCATGTAACTTTTAGATCTCACACGTGAGAGAGAACCCGTGACAGTTGTCTGTTTGACATGATGCCCAGTTGATACATCACAATGCAACCCTTACACCTAAGGCTCAGAGAAGGGGGCAGAAAGGTTAATAGCAAGGGGACCAAGATGTCTGCTGTGAGACCATGACATCTGCATATGTCAGGGAATCCGTACCCATGAAAGCTTAAAAGTATGGACAAGACCTGCATGGTGACGCCATCAGATGGCATGCAGTGTGGACGAGGAACCGTGTAGGGACTCACCCATAGATGAAGAACTACAGTCAGTTAACAGCTTAAAGTTTCGCTCCAGCCATTTCTCTGCAAATAGCATTTTGTCTTTCATACCGCGTGCGGGTCCTTGAGTGGACCAAGATTTCAGTGCACTGGTAGGTGTGAAGATGCACAGTGGTGAGTAGAGTTATGTTTAGCATTGTCTGAAGCTGCTCATTGTGTTCTGAGGTGACCGCCATGTTGACTCTTACTTCAATCGAGGTGAGTTTTCATTACCCTCCATCCTTGTCAGCTTTTAACAGTGTCAGTGTTTTCAGTTTTAGCCACTTTAATAGGTTGTATGGCAGCCTCCCCATTACTTTCACATGCATTTCCGTGACCACACAGAGTGATTGTGTAACTTTTATACATGCATTTGACATCTGTGTCTTTTCTTCTCACATATGGGGCAGTATAGTTTTTTTTGTTGCATGTCTTTGTACGATTTCTTTGGAAATACATACACACATACACACACAGACACACACAGACACACATACACACATACACACACAGACACACATACACACAGACACACATACACAGACACACAGACACACATACACACATACACACACACACACACACACACACACACACACACACACACACAGGCTTATTTTTAATATGACCTCAATAGAGCGACAGCTGGGCCACTTCCTAACTCCACATGACTAACACACACTCCCCTCTGATATTCCTGACTTATCTGGAATGCCCTCCTCATGGCCGAATCTCCTATTCCTCCTCCTCTGTCCCTTCCTGGGAATTGTAAACTCCCACCTCTGTCTCCCTGCCCAGCCAGTGACTATTCACCAATGAGAGCCAACTGGGGGCAAGGACCCTCGCATCTGAACTCGCAGATTATTGTGTGATTTAGGGAGCCGAATGCACACAAATGGCATTAGGGCCAATCCCCAACATGCTTTCTATTCATTCTACGTTAATTTTTTATCAGTGTAATAGATATGTATGTGGTATGCATACGTGCCTGCATGTGTGGTTGCGGATGTGTGTGTGTAATGCATGTGTGTGTTTGTACCTGCAATGTGGGGTTCTGAGGTTGACTTACTTCATGAGTTGTTTTCTTTTGTGCACTACAGTGTATTTCGAAACACGGTCCTTTGCTGAGCTGTTTTGGCCTTTTTAGCTCTGCTAGGATGCCCTGCCTCTGCCTCTGCAGAACAGTTCTTGCTTCTTTGTGCTATACTTGTGTCAGTCTGTCTCTGGGCTCTCCTGTCCGCTCTGTGGTTCGCCTGTATTTCCTCGGTTACTTGGCTCATAGTAGACATTGAGAGCTGTCAGTCCTTTGCCTTATTCAGTATTTTTCTTAAATATTAGTTTAATTTCATGTTTGTAAATATTTATTTTTTTTAAGTTTGTGTGCCTGAATCTGTGCCTGTGCACAACATATGTACACGTGTCCCCACAAGACTGGAGAGGCATGAGCTGCCCTGCACCCGGAGTTATAAACAGTTGTGAGCCGCCATATGCATTCTGGGGCCTGAACCTGGATCCTCTGCAAGGCACGAAGTGCTCTTAACTGCGGAGCAGTCTCTTCAGCCCCCGACAGTCTCTAACCCAAATCGAACCTCCAGATCAGAGAACCGACGTTTGATACTATTGGTCTTTACACGTCTGTGCATGCAGCACCCTCCATTTATGCAGAGACTTTATTATTTATTTGTTTACATACTGTTTTGAGGTAGGGTTTAAGTAGGCTACCTGGAGCTTGCTGTGTAAATCAGGCTGGCCTCAAACTCAGGGATTCCCCTTCCTCTGTCCTCCAGGTGTACGAGAATTTTGTGGTCTTCCTCATAAATCTTATACACGTAGCCGCCCTGTGCAGGCAGGTCACCCGGAGGCTGAGCTCTCTGTTCCTGGCCACACCCCCGTTGTGCTGCTTTTTATTGTGAGGCAGGACTCACTACAGTGCCCAGGCAGCCCTTGAGTTGTGATCCTCCTGTCTTAGACGCCTAAGTCGCTGGCATCAGAGGCCTGTGCTCCCTGGTCAGACACGGTATTGACATTCCTAACCCAAGCTTAGCAGACAGTCTAAAGTGTCTAATGCTGCTCTTCATGAGGTTTATGAGATCATACCTTTTCTGCAACCTTAAAACTATTTTGTATTAATTAAGGGTCTTTTCCTGGAAAACCCGTGGAACCCTTCAGATTGTCATTCTGGGAGTCTGTCTCTTTCTTTAGCATTAGATGCTATTAAAAAAAACATGGTTTTAGGGGTTGGGGATTTAGCTCAGTGGTAGAGCGCTTGCCTAGCAACCGCAAGGCCCTGGGTTTGGTCCCCAGCTCCGGAAAAAAACAAAACAAAACAAAACAAAACAAAACAAAACATTGTTTTAGAGACTAGATACAAACCAACGATTTAATACATGCTTACTGTGTTTATATTTTGAATCATAATTACCATGAAGTAGTAATTTATATTACTGTTCATCTTTATATATTGGTCTATTCAGAGACATTTATAATTCTGAGCATATGTTTATAGTGCTTTATGTAAATTTTACTGTTTATAAAAATGTATTTCAGAGCATTTATTTTTTAAGTGTTTGTGTGCATGTGGGCATGAGTGCAGGTGCATGTGTGAACACAGGTGTGTGTGAGCAGAGGTGCACGTGAGCACAGGTGCATGTGAGCACAGGTGTGTGTGAGCGAGCACAGGTGCGTGTGAGCACAGGTGTGTGTGAGCACAGGTGTGTGTGAGCACAGGTGTGTGTGTGAGCGAGCACAGGTGCATGTGAGCACAGGTGCATGTGAGCACAGGTGCATGTGAGCACAGGTGTGTGTGTGTGAGTGAGCACAGGTGTGTGTGAGCGAGCACAGGTGCATGTGAGCACAGGTGCATGTGAGCACAGGTGTGTGTGAGTGAACACAGGTGCGCGTGAGCGAGCACAGGTGCCTGTGGAGGCCAGAGTTTGGAGCTACCTAGTGCTGATGTGCTCCAACTGCTGTGCCATCCCTCCAGCCCCTATGTGCAGTTTGTAATTACACATTGTAGATGCATCTGAAGACAAGCTTAAGAATCTAAACACAGATGAGTACAACCCATATGAAAGTAGGGTAGAGCTGCTCATTGAAGTAAACCGTGTTTCTGTCCAGGTTCTTGGATTATTTGGTAATGCTTGTCTTGTGGAAATTCATTGAGATTTTGACTTACGGTATCTGCATTTTTGTATGTCAATTTTAATTAAACGTAAAGACTCATTAAGGGGTCCTTATCAATTTTATAATTTTAACCAAATGTAATTTGGACTAAACTTATTATACTTTTTGCTTGTCTTATCATGAAAAAGCCATGGTGTTTCAGTTCTTTCCTATGAGGTAGACTGCTTTTCTACCTTCGAAAGTAAAAAAACCATTCAAAATACAAATTATTAGTATTAAAAATTCTATCTATATTGTACTTCCTCAAACCATCTTGAGATATTGAGATTCTACAAATATTCTTTCTAAAATATTAAAGCTTTGAAATTATTTACAAGTTGTTAAAATATATGTATTTTCCCCTTATATTTCCCAGAAGAATTTATATCCGAAGCCAATGCTTTATAAAATCAGGGAAGTCTCTTTATCCTTTGTAATACATTTCTAAATTTTATCCTGTAGGACTATTTTGAAAGAAAGTGGGTTTGCCAGATACCTTCACTCAGCTGTGCTTATCAGTGGAGCTGTGCTTGTTTTTGGAGGAAACACTCATAATGACACTTCCCTGAGTAACGGTGCCAAGTGCTTTTCTGCCGACTTCCTGGCATATGACATAGGTATGTATCTGTTAGGACTGCACAGAGGAAATACGGACAGCTCTCTCAGACAGACTGACAGCATGCCTATATGTCACTTTAGAGATCAGTTTACTGACAGACTGTGAACCGGGTGTCCTCTAATTTCAGCGCAGTGGTCATACAGAGCCAAGATCAGGTGCTCTGGGGTGGGTTAGTACCAGAGACAGAGGAGAATTGTAGGCGTGAGTGACCTTCTGACCTTTAGAGGCATCTGACTGTCGTGTCCTTATTTGAGAACTGTATCAGCCCCTTGGGTCTTACACTGCATGGGTTTCAATGACGGATAGATATGTAATACCATCAGACTACCGAAGCTAAGACAGTAAGAATTCAAACACTTTATATTTAGCCAGGATGAGCAAAACTTATTCTATTTTAAATATGTCGAATATATTTCCCGAGTATGGGAGGGAAGTTCATCCAAAGGACTGTGGAGAAAGAGATAATGCAGTGTGACAAGGAGACAGTGAATCCAGTGTGTACCTGTGAGTGAGACGGGCTGAACGGGGCCTTCGAGAGAGCTGCAGAAAGCGCTGAGTTAGGCACTTGCTTATTCATTGTGCTGTGTTCTTGTTGATGCTGTGTGTGTGGGGACGCGCCCAACGACAGACTACACTTACCTCGCCAGTACATCACGGCAGTGAAAGCCTTGCTTCTGTATTTGTCATGTTATCACTGAAAGCTGGCTGGTACTTAAAATACATTTGGCAGTGCACGAGAGAGTCCTTTATTGATGGTACAAATAAAGCACTATATCAAATTCGAAGCCATTCCCTTGATGTGTAAAAGTAAAGGAGGCTAATTGGATGGAAGATGGATTTACTCCTTAACACCATAAAGGTACACAGTCTGCTCTGTTAGGTTTTTTTTTTTTTTTCATGTGGCCACCCAGGAAAGAACAGTTGACAATTAATAAAGCCCTTTGGTCTTGATGCTATTAGACGTTTGCTAGAGGACGTTGCCATTCATAACATTAAGAATGCTAAGTGAGTTTGTGATTATTCAGTCTTTAATAAGAAAAATGTTACCTCTGAAATAGTAATAATAATGAGAATGGTTCCTTACAGTTTGCGTGGGACGGTCCCAGCTTTTAGAAAGCTCCTAAATTATTGGCTGAGGTCCAGAGAAAATAGGTTGATTGGGACAGCGAATCCAAGTGGCAGTGACTTCTTTTACCTGGTGTTGAGACAGTGAGCTTATATTTCCAGAGGAAAATGAAACCTTTATTTATTTTATTTTGTTCGTGCACATTTTTTCTGTAAATTTTTTTTTAAAGTAACAGAATAGGATGTCGTTGTTACTGTTAAAAGTTCACAAAGTGGGATTTTGAATTTTTACATTAGGCTTTTTTTTTCCATCAAACTTCTACACAATGCTTGTCATTTAATGAACTGAATAAGACTGAGCTGTTTTGTAAGCGATCTATTGAGAACCTATTTTTTATTCTCACATTATTATTGGAGATTATATTTTAGTTTTTTTTGTGTCAAAAGAGCTTGCAGAGGTTAGGGGAAAAAAGCAAGTTTTGTTTTGTTTCAGAAACAGGAAGAGAGGTTGGGATATCCTCAGTCTATGAAGCTGAGAGTTAGATACTGTTGAAGGGTTCATGTACAAAGCCTGAAGCCTCTCTCAAGGTCTGTGACAATGTCACTGACTCAGCTATCAGGCATGAGTGACAGGCTGATCTAGAGGAGTATAGCGTCCCTAGTTCTAAGACCTGTGTTCGTCTGCTTGACTGCCACGCTGATGGGTCGGGTCCCATACTTGCTCTTAGTGTTCCGTATGGTGTCACATAACTTAGACTTAATGTTTATTTCTTAATGCTGTGGATTGATAGAAGTAAATATACCTCTTGTTGGTGACACACGTGTCGCAGTGTTTGCCTGAAGAAAATAGTTTTGTGCTGTTTTTCACATAAAAGAATCTTTATTTCGAAGCAGTGATTGTTCGTTGGAGGCAGACAGGCAATATAATGAACCAAACCAAAAAATGTATTTTTTTTTTTTTTTTGGTTCTTTTTTTCGGAGCTGGGGACCGAACCCAGGGCCTTGCGCTTCCTAGGCAAGCGCTCTACCACTGAGCTAAATCCCCAACCCCAAAAAATGTATTTTTAAAGCATTTTTTCTTTCTTGATAAGGAATATTCCTTGTCATGTTTGAGCGAGATGCCTCTGAGGGGGCTACATGAGTTTTAATCATATTTATGCCAATACTAATTTCTCATTGTTCTAAGATTCACAGTTTCAATCTCATGCCAGTGTAAATTCTATATAATTAAATCATTAATCTTGGGGACTATAACATCGTCCTGTGCACATTACATTGTGTCTGGTAAAGATTTAACCACTATACTATGTGCTGCTGGTTTTCAAAATGCTAAGGTCTGCAGCCTGGAGCTCTTGGGGAAGGGCGATGGGAAAATCAAAACCAAGTGTAAATAACACACTTGTTATCACTAGACAGCTGTCTTTTCGTGAAGTGACTGAAGGGATTGGTGATTGCTCAGTGGTTAAGAGAACAGGAGTTGCAAATCACTGAAGTTCAAGTCGCAGCACCGGCTCTGGTGGCTCTCACCTGCCTGCAACCCCAGCTCCAGAGGATCTGATGGCCAGAGGATCGTATGTCCTCCATGGCCAACCACACTTAGGTGCACATTCCACTCCCACTCCCAACAACACACATAGTTACCGCACAACAAGAATCTTTAAAAAGTGATCGAAGGGGCTGGAGAGTTGGATTGGTTAAGAATGGTAGAGGCCCCAACTTTGGGTTGGCTCTGTTGGGCGGCTCACCCCTGCCTGCACCTCCTGTTCCAGAGGGATCCATCTTCTCTAGCTTCCATGGGCTCTGGCACTCACGCCTGTATATTCATGCACACAGACACAACACTGAAGAGTTAAATAAAAAGTGACTGAAACGTGACTAATAAAGCCAGATCTAATGAGCGACCATGGTCAGCTCTAACACTTAGCAGGACATGTTACTGAAGAGTTAAATTTCAAAAAGTCAGTCACAAACAAAGTCCTGACATGCCTGAGAGAATTTGAGATAGGGCTCACCGGCCCGACTATCAGCCCCCAAGGACACTGGCCATCTGGAGCCACCCCCTCCCCTTCCTTCACTCCCTAAAGATGAGTCATCCCCCTGCTGAGTAAAATAAGTCACCCTACCCACATTGCTGAGATGCTAGATTACACATATTCTTTGTTGATGTAACTCTGCGTCAAAAGTAACTGTGCACCATTTGAATCAGCCAATTATGTGTAACTGCGCAAAGTCCCCTGGCTTTCCCTATATAAACCCCTGCCTTTGGAGGCTTGAGGTTGGGTCCGTGAGATACATGTTGGCCCGAGATCTCGTTAATAAAGCTACCTCTTGTTGTTACATCAAGATCGTCTACTCATGTTTCCTGGGGCACGCTATCCCGAGACTGGAGTGAGAGTCTCCCCAGGTTTGGGGCTCTTTCATTACTTGGTGTTTTAGTTGCAAACCTAGCTTGACCTCAGAGTTTAGAACCTGAGGTTTTCATTTAGTCCTTTTGTTACTTATTGTTAGTGATAGTGTTGCCCTAGAGAGCTGCACCCCTGGTAAAGGTAGGTTCCTGTTCAGAATTTAAATAAAAGTCTGCAACAAGATGACAAAGGATAATTACTTTTTTATCTTTGTCAATGTAATAGAAGAATGACAGTGTAAAGCCTGAGTTGGATGACTTTGGGACCAGGCAGAGGAGCAGGATTCCGTGGACAGTGTCTGGAATCTCTGTCCCATTTAGTTAGTGATGGTTCCATATGTGGATTCTCAGAACATAGTGGCTTCATGGATGGCTTTCATTCCTTAGCAGTGTTTACAAGAAATGTTACAGATGGGAAACAAGTCCACATTTTGAGCAGTAATGTTTTAATTGGTATTGGTAAAATAATGACGCATGTTTCAATTGTTTTATTATACAGCAGAGTGGACATGTCACCTAGTTTATGAAGCATAGTGTACATGATTTTGTACAACCCTATGGAGTACTACATATGAATCATGTAGAATGGATACAGCCCTGTAGGCCATGATTTCACGATACAATCATAAACACGAATTAAATAATCTACTTATTTAATTTTTTGGAACATTCCAACAAAGTTCTGCAATTCCATCTGGCCTGTTCTTTGTGCTTAAATTTATTTTCATTTCCTGGAGGTTTTATTAGTCAATATTTTCTAATTATTTTACGGTATTTTCATGGTTTATGTCTCGCTGAGCCAGAAAAAGAGCCAGTTTGTTACTTTGTAGGTCAAGAAAACCCTCGAGAGCTTTCACGCCATTTCCTGTGGTGAATCAGCCAACCTTTTTGTTTGGGTTGCATCTTTGGCTGAAGTGTTATCTTTCTCTTTGGTATTGGATAAAGGAAATCGTTGGCACAGCAGGCATCTGCTGCTTCCCTCCCATCCCCCTTCCTTTCCATCCACCCTCTTAAAAAATCAAAATCAATAAGAGAAAATGGTGCCTCTCGGTTTGTCGAAGTGGACAGCCGTGTTTGCCTAACACTCCCTGCCGAGCTTGACTGTGTACAGACTTTATCGTGTACACTTTCATTGTCTACACAGCGTGTATTACACTGTGCACTCATCGAGGGAAAAAGAGCTCGCAGCTCACTGGCACTAAACCCAGTCACACGAATTGCAAAATGGCGTATTCCACATCTGAAGTACATACAGTCTTTTTTTTTTTTTTTTTTTTTTTTTTTTTTTTTTTTTTTATTAACTTGAGTATTTCTTATATACATTTTGAGTGCCATTCCCCTCCCGGCAAACATCCCCCCCCTCCCTATGGGCGCCCCCCCAACCCTCCCCCATCACCCCCTCTCCCAACAGTCTAGTTCACTGGGGTTCAGTCCTAGCAGGACCCAGGGCTTCCCCTTCCACTGGTGCTCCCACTAGGATACCCATAGCTACCTATGAGGTCAGAGTCCAGGGTCAGTCCATGTCTAGTCTTTTAGGTAGTGGCTTAGTCCCTGGAAGCTCTGGTTGCTTGGCATTGTAGTACATACAGTCTTAATTCAGAGATATTTAAATCCACACTACACTATTCCCTCCCTGGGCCCTGTTCTAACTGGAAAACTTGGAACAATCTTTTAGTTGGGAAGAGGCATATCAGCTTATGCATGTAACAAAAACCCCAACAGTAACGTCAGGTGGATTTGATTACATTCTTTATGGTGTATTTGCATTTCACTGTGACTCACCCTCAAACTGACCATGAAGTAGTGAGGCCAAGAAGGAAAGTCAAGGAGCAAAACAAATGATACAGGAACAGTGGATTCCCATTTCTCCTAATCTCTCTCTCTCCCCACCCCCTTTGAGAAAGGTCCCATTTATAGTCCAGGGTGTCTGTCCTGTGCACTGTCTGAGACACAGTCTAGTCTTATCAGAGTGATCTTGTCACAGGTCCCAAGTGCTAGTGTCAGAGGTGGGAGCCACTACAGAGATTGTTTTTAATATGAAGATTACGAAGTAAGAGTTCTAGAAAGAAAGCATGTACCGAGAGGAGCGTTTGTAAACCCTGGACGATGCAGTGTGGAGAAGCAGTCAGGAAGAATCGTTTCCCACAGCGTTGGCAAATAGAAGCTAGTGCTGTTTCAGAAGAGCACAATGTAGGATTTATTCTAGAAATAAAATTATGATTAATTATCAAGAAACTTATGCACACAGTTTCCTATATGAAGACCACTGAAGCCAACAGGGAAACAGGGAATACCTTTTTTTTTTTTTTTTTTTTTTTTGGTTAAAACGTGAAATTATCTCAAGTTGGGGACACAGGGAGCTATGCTCACTTTGACCAGCAGAGACATCCGGAGAACGAGGTCACCGAGAGAGCGCTGTGCTACTTTAGAATATTAAGGAAGCTTTGACTCCTAAAGGTATAAGCAAACCTTATTTGATTGCCAACGATTATGAGTCAGACAGAAAAACACTTGGCACTGTAGCAAATTTATCTTTCCATTACACAATATAAAAGAGATTAGATTTTTTCTTTATATCTGTCTTCTGTCTACTCTTGTATAGATGTCCTGTTTGTTCTTCGTACCACGTTTCAACCCCACTCGTAAAAGCAACAGAAAGCACAGCACTTAAAACAGCTGCGACCTTTTACCTTACGTGCATGACTATTTCGTCTGCGTGTGTGTCAGTGCACCTCTGTGTGTCTGGTGCCTGCAGAGGCGTGAAGAGGGCATTTGGATGCCTGGAATGGGAGTTACCAAGAGTTGTGAGCCGCCACGTGGATGTTGGGAATCGAACCAGGTTCCTTTAGAAGAGCAGTTGGTGCTGTTAACAGCTGAGCATCTCTCCAGCCCCTGGAATATTGAATATTTTGAGTAGTTGAGAGCACCAACAGAATTCTCACAGAATTACAGATGCATAGTTTCATGGAAACCATGGGAATTTGTAGAAAAATCAGTCAACAAATGAGAAAAATGTGGATTATTTTCTACATAATCAGTAAATTAAATCAATATTAAAATTTCACCTAAAGTTCTTCAAATAATTATATATATATATGTATGTATTTATCTTCATTGATAAGTAGTTCTGATGGTGCAGGATGTTAAAATTTGAGTTGAAGACTGGTGACTCTAACTGCAGTATTTTGTGTTTGGCTTGCACACTGAACGCCTTGCAGCAGAGTGTTTAAAAATGTCCTCTGAGAACTTTTAATATGTTGCTATGGAGTGTATTTCTCTCAATTTAAAGATGTCAGTTCTGTGTAAAATTTCTTTCAAGTTATCTAGGCTTAAACTGATTATGAAGAGATAATAGCTGGGCTATTCTAGAAGTTTATTTCCTCCTTGGCAGAAAATCCACTTTTAGATTGCAGCCAAAGAGAATAATGATATAATAGGCTTTGCAGTGTAAGAGCTGGAGTAGTCTGCTTGTAAGCAAATGGTATTAACTTGGTGTTGATTATTAATACTTTCGATTTGTACTTAAATATTTGTCGAGCTGGCCCATTTGCATTTTCCCCGTTTTATCCAGACTCACCATGCATCTGTAAGGTGTGGAGGGAGGGAGGGATGCTGGTGTGGCCGTGCTGAGTGACAGGTCAGAGCTACCTGCTGCAGGGACTTGGTCCCTGTGGTCTCGATCATTTTTATCTTCTGCTTTATCTTATCGATGAGGCTGTCAGCGCATGACGGGAGGCTCTGGCTATACAGTCACTCAGTAATATGTGGGCTGTGCTGTCTGGGGGTAGCAAGAATGAAGTGCTGTAAGTTTCCACCGCAGAAGACATGGCTGTGCACATGCGGTGTGCACGTGTAGTGTGCACATGAGGAGCCAGTCTCTAGTGGGCTTCTCGCATGAGCCTGTCACAAATCCCACAGGCTACTCTCTTCCACAGTGATGTCACCAGTCGCTGGAGTAATTGCCAGGTCACGTGACCTGGCTGAAATACTGCTTGCATCTAGTGAGGACCGGCCCTTACCAGATCTGCTTTCTTGCCCAGTCGTTGAGTCAGAGCTCACACCTTTGCTGTCTTCTTACGGAAGTGTGGCCTGGTGTCTTGTTCCTCAGTGTTGAATATGCTGCCATCAGAACGCAGAGAACTCTGCTGTGGTGGCAGTGCAATTACTGTTTCTCTTCTTTTAAATTTTCGTAAGATGGCATGTGGTTCTTGTCCATTGGACGATTATACATTTCAACAATGTGGAAACCCTGAATGTCTGTGTATTTTATTTCACATCTTTTGGGGTATGGCTGTCTTAACAAGGCCTCCATTGTGTTAGTCTTGATATTCTGGGCCTCTTAGCATGTATCAAAACAATGCAGTGTCTTTTCAGTATCAATACACAGCGTATAAATAGTCAGCAATATAAATTATGTGTGTTGAGTTAGAGGGATGGTTGGCATCTAAATACCTGAACTCATTGACCCGAACATCTCCACTAGTGTCTTATTGAGACCTGCACGTGTAGGTCATGCCTTTTCTGAGAAAAGAATAATGGCTCAAAATCCTTTTAACAGGAAATTTCAAATACACACAAGCCAAGTGACAGAGAGACAAACGGTTTCTGACAAACCTTAAGCTGCTGCTTAACCTCCAGTACGTTTGATAACCCAAGACAATTCTCTAGCAAACTCACTGAATCCTTGTAAAGCCTTTTCAAGTTACGGAGGCAAACACCACTTTGAAAGTGATTTTATATAATTTATATTGGTAAATGCACATTATGCACATTTCTTAAATTAACCATAACACATAAAATTGGCAGTCACAGGTCTTTGTCATAGATTTAAAAAATGTAACCTCCAGGACTGGGACGATGTCTTAGGAGGTAAAGTATAAGCCTTCGGACCTGAGCTTGACTTTCCAGAACCAGTCTGTGATTATAGCGTGGCTAAGGTGAGGCGGGAGATGGAGACAGGAGGGTCCACCACATCTGGGCCAGCCTCCCTAGGGCATGCAGTTGAACTGCAAAGAAAAACCTGTGTAAAATAACCTGCAAACACATACAACATGTCTGTGTGTACACACACATTCATATACAGTGCACATGTACACAAACACACACACACACACACACACACACACACACACATACTACAAACAATTGTAATCTGCAGAGTATTGACTTGTAGGAGTGCTGTTAGGCCTCCCGTGGACACTGTTTCTGTGGATAAAGCAAAAACACTTAAATAAAATTGTTTGGCTTTTATTCTCATTTCTGAGTTATCAGGCGGCTCTTTTGGTCACCTTGAGAGCTCTACAGACTAAATACTCTGTTTTTGGTTCCGTTTGTGTTCTTGGAATATTCTTTGGGAAATACAAGTTGGCATGTATTTTACTGCTTTCAGTATCCCAGCCTCAGTTTATGAACTATGATTTTGGATTTTATAAATCCTTTGATCATTTTTAGTAAGAATATTGAGTTAAAGCTCTTTACTGTTTGTGTTATAGTCACAATTATATGGGTAAGAAAGTATGTTAATTTATTATAATCTTAACCTTTATAATTAGTTCTATTTACTATTTTTGTGGATTTCCAAGGTTAATAAAACAGTATTTTCAAAAGCTTAATACAATTAAACTAAATGCCAGCACCTGCTTTTGACAGGACACGCTTAAGAAATTGGGAGGTAATAAAGTATCCTAAGCCTGTCCCCAGGGATTTGTAGCATTCCCACCCCTCCAGCTCCTGTGTTCTTCCCCATCTCCTTCTCAAATACAGGATAGTTTTTCTTTAACCATTTTCTCTCCATGTTGTTTGTATAACTGAATTATTTTTGTTGTTTAAACAGTTTTTAAATCCAGGCTTTTGTAAAACTGAAGTATTCTTTCCAACATCAAATAAAAGCAGTTTTCTTGAAACATTATATCATTAAAGCCATTTCAGTGTTATCTTATAATTTTCCTTTGGACATTCTATTGGTGGACATTATGCGTCCAGCTTACTCCCATATGCGTGCAGGTAACAACTGATATCGTTTACAGGTGTGCCCTGTAGTGACATTCAGGGGCTTTACTATGTGATTTTTGATGTATTCAGTAGAGATCAGT
The DNA here is from genome assembly GCF_011064425.1 of Rattus rattus. Taxonomy (NCBI): domain Eukaryota; kingdom Metazoa; phylum Chordata; class Mammalia; order Rodentia; family Muridae; genus Rattus; species Rattus rattus. Next base: position 58,474,934 of record NC_046155.1, on the reverse strand, counting down.
CAGTGGATTATCTCCACACACAACCGATACAATTTCATTCACTCTTGTTAATTCTCAGACACTTCAAGTTATCGGTGAAAATTTTGAGTTGTTTTTATTGGAAGACTTATGGTAGTTGATTAATGATACTAAGCTACAGATAATGGGAAATTAATCATCTTTTCTTCTGAGTTTAAGTATTCCGTCTCTAATTTCGTCAGTGATTATTTTCTATTTCATTTGAATTTCTTACAGCTCTTATTTCTTTTTTTTTTTCTAGCTTGTGATGAATGGAAGACGTTGCCCAAACCAAATCTCCACAGAGATGTCAACCGATTTGGACATTCTGCAGTCGTCATCAATGGGTAGGCCGCATCAGCCATCTTAGAACACGTGTCCTTGCAGCTTTCCTTCAGTCTGAATTCCATGTGGCTTATTGTTGACTGTCAGTGGCACTGGGTGTTATACCTTCTTCCTCAATGGTTCTGGTTTGCTAGCCTTATCCTCCAGGATTCGGGTGCTGAGCTAAGCCTGAAGCTTCCTAGTGGCTTAGTGTTTGTTCTGTAGCCTCCCCTTGCTACACAGAGAGACGGAAAGTCAGGTTCCCACTGCAGTTCTGCCATTGACCACATGTGTGGACCCTGATGTCTGTTATTGAGCTTCCTATACTTAATACCTGTGTGTCTTTTGGAAATTGGAGTATAGGATTTCATTACAGTCTTTTAAGTTTCCATATCTGCTTCATTCATTTTGATAGGAGTTCTCATTCTGTAGTCTGATAGGAGCTCTCATTCTGTAGGTTGAAGGAGCTCTCATTCTGTAGGCTGAAGGAGCTCTCATTCTGTAGTCTGATAGGAGCTCTCATTCTGTAGTCTGATAGGAGCTCTCATTCTGTAGTCTGATAGGAGCTCTCATTCTGTAGTCTGATAGGAGCTCTCGTTCTGTAGTCTGATAGGAGTTCTCATTCTGTAGTCTGATAGGAGCTCTCGTTCTGTAGTCTGATAGGAGTTCTCATTCTATAGTCTGATAGGAGCTCTCGTTCTGTAATCTGATAGGAGCTCTCGTTCTGTAATCTGATATGAGCTCTCGTTCTGTAGTCTGATAGGAGCTCTCGTTCTGTAGTCTGATAGGAGTTCTCGTTCTGTAGTCTGATAGGAGCTCTCGTTCTGTAGTCTGATAGGAGCTCTCGTTCTGTAGTCTGATAGGAGTTCTCGTTCTGTAGTCTGATAGGAGCTCTCATTCTGTAGTCTGATAGGAGTTCTCATTCTGTAGGCTGTCTGTACTGGAAGTATGCGACCTGCTGCAGTCGAGTTCACGGCCAACCTTCCCCTCTCGGGGGCCCTTAGCATTTATACCCTTTGAAAAGTTCCCAGAATTCCAAACATCACACAATCTCAGACACTGTCTGAGGCTGGCAAAACCATGCCTCTGCTAGAGCATGAGGTAAAACATAGTCAGCTGCTGTGGACAATCTGAAGCAGCATTCCACATCCCCACACCTGGGGTTAAAACAAAAACAGATTCTTATATTTCTGTGTTTTTAAAAGAAACCAAAATTCCAGAATTCTGACTCCAGTCTTTTGATTTTTAAAAAGTTATTTTGGCTCTTTGTAAATCTTACATCATATACCCCAATCCCACTCATCTCCCCCTCCCCTTGTACCTGCCCTCCTCCACCCTTGTGACTTCTTACACAACAGAGAAAATCTCGTGGAATCTGTAGTGTGTCAGTGGGTCCCACAGTATACTCCCTGTCTACACTTATTGCAATGACTCATTGGTCTGGTACACATTATCAGTACTGGATCCTCACTGGGACTCCTCTCAGAAATCCTGTGCTGCCCTGTGTCGTGGAGGTCCTGTCCTTTTGAATCTATAGGACCAGCCCCTTTATGCACTCCAACAGTTCATAGATGGGGTAGCTGTTGGGGAGGGCCAGTTCAAAGCCTTGGATCTGGGTCTGGGAGGTAGCTGAGCTGGCCCATCTGCTGGCTTTCCTATACCCTGCCATTGGCGTATACCTGCCCTGGCTGACCCATCAAATGCTGACCCACCAAATGCCAGCATGGGGCAGAGACTGCTCTCCCATTTTCATGCCCTTGGGGCTGGCTCACCTGAAAACCCCATGTCCATAGCTAGCTCTACTGTGCTGCCCAGTCGCGGTGCAGGACCTACTCTCCCAAGTGCTGCAGCAGGTAAGGGTCAGGGGCAGCTGTAGTTGGCAAAGGGGGAGGGGAGGGAAGGGGAAGGGAGGCCTTCTCTCCCTTGCTGATGTCACAGCATGGCAGATAAGTTGCAGGGCCAGCTCTACCATGCTCGTACCCTTGCGGCTGGCTCAGTCGTGACCCCCTTCCCCACCCTCCCCCATCAAGGTCAGCCTTCCTGTGCTGCCCAGGGGAGGTGCAGGGCGGGCACCTCTGGGTGCTGCGGCAGGTGAGGGCAGGGACAGCTCTCCTGATCATTGCAGGTGGTGAGGGCAAAAGGGAGGGGAGGTGATCTCATCCCACCACAGGACAGACAAGGAGCACGACTGGCATTTTCATGCTCACACCTCAGGGCCAGCTCACCTGTGTCCTTTACCACCAGGGTCAGCTCAGGTGTGCTGCCCAGGCGAGGTGTGTAGGGCCTGCTCTCCCCAGAAGGGGGTGCTTGAAATGTTTACTTCAGAATCTCCCAGTTATTTCCTCCTCTAGCCCACAATGAATTGTTATTCACCATGAAACATTGTAACTGACACAAATTGACTTAAAAAATAGCAACAGATTCGTCTGAATCCCCGCCCCAGCTTCATCGTGAAAATGGGGTTTGATTTTTATTTTTTTGTTTGTTTAATATACAAAGTGTTCTTGAAGCATGGTGGACCAGTTTGTGTTGTTTTGAGGGCATGCAAGAACGGTCACTGACAGAGGTGGACACCTTGGGGTTGTGAGGGCTCCAGTACAGACCTGGGTGTGGAAGTCTTCACGCCTTGGCTCACTCTTTCTTTACAAGAGTAACTTCTCACCGTCTTACCTCTGAATTCTGCAACTCTGCGGTCAGTCCTGAAACAGAAGGGTCGTGAGTTCAAGGCTGGGAAAGGGGGACATTTGGAGACTTTCGTCAAACACAACACACCAAAACAAACATCACCAAACAAAATCCCCCAGCCAGTATAGAAAAAATGATAAATCTAGACAGCTATTCTAAAGTGTACGTAAACATTCATATATTACCATAATATATAATTAAATGTTACTGTTTTATGATTGTAAATGCATTTCTTTAAACATTGTTTACTTTATTAAGATGGCAGTGCTTTTTCTGATAAAGGAATGTTACGTTCTTGTTTCTTTCTTCCCTTAGTAATAAACATTTCCGGAAACTTAATGCTTCCACAAAACATTAAGATCTATGCTGTATTTCAGATTTTATCTGAAAAATTGTCACGAAAAATCTTGAAATAGTTGATCTGGGCTTTTCACATCATGGTGTATGTCAGAGGAAAGATGATTTTAAGGAAAGGTTGAGCACCAGCACGGTGAATAGGTGTTAAACCTGTTTGCTTTTACACCAGTTTTCCAGGCCCCTCCTCCTTCTGCTAAGGTATACTATTGTCTCTCATGTTTCCCCAGGTCAATGTATATATTTGGTGGATTTTCTAGTGTACTCCTTAATGACATCCTTGTGTATAAGCCTCCAAGTTGCAAAGCTTTCCGGGACGAAGAACTCTGCAGAAACGCTGGTCCAGGGATAAAGTGTGTTTGGAATAAGAGTCACTGCGAGTCCTGGGAGTCCGGGAACGCACATCTCCTGAGAGCCAAGTGCCCGCCCAGGACAGGTGAGGCGGCCCCTCCATTCCGCTTCACAGCTTCTCTGTGTATTTAAAAGTGGACTGACCTTGCTTATACGAGGTTCAGTTTTAGAAATTGAAGATACTCCCACTATGGAGTCTGACAGTTAAACTAGCAGCAGTTAATTATTTATTTTCCTTGATGCTTCCAGTTTTAGTTTTGTATGAGGATGTTTTATCTGCAGCTTCTTTTTATAGGGCAGTTAAATGATTTTAAATACATCATTTCTCAGCAATATTGTTTACTTTAAAGAAATAAAGAAGTAAGATATTTTACGTTTGCTGTTTTCTTCCCGAATTGCTGCAGAACCACATTATAGAGCTGCTTTTCTGTTTTGGAACAAAAATGATCTGATTGTAATGAATTTACATATAAAAATATCCCACAGCAGGATTAACAGTTGGCGGTCCCAAACTCTACACACCCCATGCCCATTGTGAATCTGTGCAGCTTTTCGTGGGCGTGCCGTACTCTATTCTGATGTGTTGGAGAGAGAGAGTTAGGAAAGATGATCAGCCAGGACTTGTAGTTACGATTTGTGTGACAGTCACAGTTCAGCTGGGTGAGGGCTTTGTAGATTTTGCTGCTGCAACTAATAAACCTTTCAAGTTTGCCTTCTGTGTCGCATTGCATCTCTAATATCTTTAGAGCCATAAAATCCAAGTATTTGTTATTGTATTTTATGGGACGTGTGCTGTTGGTAAGCTCCTTTTTCTAAATGAATAAATTAAAAAAATGTGTCCTGTAAATGTGAACCACAAAGTTGGCCTAATACTTATTTTGCTACTGAAACTTTCTTTTGGGGTAAGAGACCTGCTATCGACCCTTAAGCAGGTAACTATAAATGTGAATTCAGAACCATGGCGTTTCCTTTGAGCCCTGAGTGTTCTCTCCCGCGTGTGTTGCAGCCGCTTCTGATGACAGATGTTACAGATATGCAGACTGTGCCAGCTGCACAGCCAACACAAACGGGTGCCAGTGGTGTGACGACAAGAGGTGCATCTCAGCCAGCAGCAACTGCAGCGCGGTTCGTATGTAGGGTCGGCGGGACGGCACGGATGCAAAGGGGAGACTTCACAGACACACAGATAGAACGTGTGTCGGGATCTGCTGGAGCACGGCGGCCCATGCCTTCACTCCATCGAGGTCTCTGAGGGTTCAGGGGCGGCTGGTCTTCACAGTGAGTTCCAGGAGAGAGAGAGAGTTACATAGAGAGAGGCCATGTCTCAGCACATTCAGAGAAAGGAAACACACAAGGAACCAGTCACATCTTGGCACATTGCCGTTAGCTGGTCTGCAGCTTTGCTGGGTAGAAGTGCCAGTCTGTATTCTGTTTTGTAACTGGCAGTCTTCGTTCATGTACTCCATGAGTGAGGCTGTCAGGTCTCATCTGTTTAGCGGAGACTCCATCTTTAGTGCTGTCTTTGAAAGGTCTTTATGGCGCTGATGGGACCAATGTGTGTTATGTAGAGAGATACCAAGATTACCTGCGGGATGCCTGACAGGCACGTCAGCTGTGCTCCTGTTGGCCTGTGGTTTGCACACTTAATTTTACGTTTTACCACAGCATCGGTAACCCCGGTTCTCCCTTCTCTATCTTTAGATCACTTACTGCTGACAGAAGGCAATTCTGTTTTGCAGCTGACCTTTAGCAACAGTTTGATTAGCACGACCATGGGGCTCCTGTTCACATTGGTGTGCAGAGGCTAAGCACTCAGTACACGGAACGGCCTCCCACACTAGTACATGCCACAGCCTCCCACACACACCGGTACATACAACCAATGCTTTTCTGGCATAAAATATCAACATCTGGGCTGGAGAAATGGCTCAGAGGTTAAGAGCACAGAATGCTCTTCCAGAGGTCCTGAGTTCAATTCCCAGCAACCAAAATATCAATATCGTTGGACTACTACTTTGGACAAACCAAAACTATTGAAAACACTTTAAAATTAGTATTTATGGTTTGAAACGGTGAACATTTATCTTATAGCATGTTACAACCAATGATACTTGAGCATATTTAAGTTGTGAGAGTTTTATAAAATGATAAAACATAGAGGGAATTTTACTTATTGACTCAGTGCATTGAACCCTTTGCTCTTATAATATTTTACTAACACATAATTTTCAGTTATAGAAATCAATGACAAGGGGGTTGGGGATTTAGCTCAGTGGTAGAGCGCTTGCCTATGGCAAGCTTTAAGGCCCCTGGGTTCGGTCCCCAGCTCGAAAAAAGAAAAAAAAAAAAACAGAAATCAATGACAAGATATACTACTAAAGGTTTGGGTTTTAACATTGTCTATACTTAGAAATTTTAAGTTGTATTTTAGATATGTACTACTCAGAGAAGAGAAATTATTTTATTGGAAATAAAAATTTAGTAAACTAAGACACAATGTAAAGGTCTGGTTATGGTTAGCGTTCTTTAAAGGAATACACTCAGGATTTTAAGGACTTGTTTGCATGATTCTGAAAAGTCTCCTTGATATGTCTGTTACCTGTAAGCTGAACACACAAGAAAGTATGATAAATTTCAGAAGTTCAGTGGCCTACGAGCTGCTAGTACCACCCAGGCGAGCCCCAGCCACGTGCAGGGAGTCAGAGGTGAGCCCCAGCCAAGTGCAGGGGTTAGACAGCAGTCCTTACTCTCCTGAGTTTGTGTTGTGCGGCTGTCAGCCAACAGGGTACTGTCTGTCTGCATTGGGGAATGGCCATCAGTCAGCTCATGCAAATGCTACTCTCAAATGGACACCTTCACAGACAGGACAGTGTACACACCTGTGTCCTGGTCAAATTGACACATGCGATTAGGTATCACATAATTAAAATGTAGAAAACCACTTTTTAAAAATTTCAAGAAAAATTTATTCTAACTCTTTGATAACTTTGAATTAGTTTTTATTTAGACATTATTTTAATTGGCTCTAGTTGTCGCAACGAAGCAATGTAAATGAACTGTATGATTTATAAGAAACAAGGATTTATTTCCCAAAGTTTTGAAGGTTGGGGATCTCAGGTTCTGAGCATTGACAGCTCAGAGGACCCACGTTGCGGTTCATAGGCCATTTCTTCTCGGGCTGTGTTCTAACGCAGCCTCCTGTGCGTGAAGGCTCCACCACTGAGGCTCCACTGAGACTGAAGTGCACCTCAGTGCCCTCTCGCACAGGCTCACCTGGCACTGGTCACCAGCATGTGAGTGTGGGGATACAAACAGTCCATAGAAGGCGCTCAGATTTGTGGATATGTGTGTGTTTTGGTAATTATACTTGCATCTGAAAACTTAAGCAATGTAAACTGCTCTCAAGCAGTCATCTTAAAATGTGTCCTTTGCTTTTCTTTTATTTCTGACGGTGTGCGAGCCAGGAAGGACTTGGATCCATGGCCTAAGTGAACAGATGGTGCTGTCCCATAACTTACAATCCTGCTGTAATGTATTTTTTGGGCAGTCTCATCAGAGTGTCTGGTGATTAAGCCAAGCTGAATGCTAATGGGCACCTTAAAGTTCACGGAAATTTAGTCAGATATCCTATTTCATTGTTCAGCCATATTTATTGCAAGTTGCATGTTTGTGCTCTAATGGGTCAGAAATCTGTTTGCTTTTCATGGATTTACGTTTTGAATTCATGACTAAATAGATCAGCGACTGGAACAGTTACAGTTCCTCTTCATTGCCTGGTTGCTAATGTGCGTCTGGCCCATTAGGTGAACAATGCTGGTGTAATTCGGAGTAATATTCCACTGTATTCCACCACTGATTCCTGGGTGCTCGATGTGATTAAAATAGAATTTCCTCTCCTGTTATTCTCATCAATGAGGGGGGTGTTTATGGGGAGCAGCGGCCTCATCAGCTCTGATGTGACCACTGTTCTGAGTGTTTGCACAAAGTCGCCTTTTTTTCTATTCTGACTCCAACATGTTCAGTCACTTCTCTTGCCATTTTCTTAGATTTATGGATTCAATAAGTAAAGCAAATTTATTTCTTTTTAGTTGTTTGGCAAGTGCTTTAAATCCTACTCTACCGGTCATGTAGAATAATGCTAGAATTTATGCGCCATATGAAAAAATACTTTGAATAAGAAAAGCTGACATTGAGTGAGTTTACCTGCCCCGAAAGGAGATGTGGTGGTTGAGTAACTCAACCATTTACAAAAATGTGTTTGAGGTTTTTTTCCTTTTTTCAGGATGAGCAAGTTAAACATTATATGTGGGTACATTTTATCTGTTATCACATAATAAATGTAATATTCCCTAGAGAAATTAATATTTGGGTCAGGAGATGGCTTAGTGGGTAAGTGTGAGGACCTCCACTAAACCCCAAGAACTCATGCAAAGTCAGCAAGATCGCATGCAACTTTAATCCCCGTGGTTAGAGGCTTAGAGTGGGCGTGAGACAGGAGACTTCCTGGAAGCATGCAGGGCCGACTGCTTTGCTATGTACAACACTCAACAACAAAGAGACTGCCTCAAACAAGGTGGACAGCAAGGGCAGGATCTGGGCTTGTCCTCTGACCACAACATATGCGCAACATGTAAAGCACACACACACACACACACACACACACACACACACACACACGCATACACAGATACACACACACGCACACACATGCACATATGCACAGACGCACACACGTATGCATACACAGACAAGAAATGAACTGTTTTGTCTTGGAAGTGACGATAATGCTTTTCAAATATTTGTTTACCTGTGCTGGCTGGTTTTGTGTTAAACAAGCTGGCATCATTTTGGAAGGGGGAACCTCAAAGGAGAAAATGTCCCCAGCTGACTAGCTTGTGGGACAGCCTGTAGTGTATCTTCATGATTGGTGTGGGAAGGTCCAGCTCACTGTGGGTGTCACCACCCTGGGGATGGTTGTTCTGGGCCACTGTAAGTAAACAGGCCGAACAAGCTATGAGGAACAAGCCAGTAAGCAATGTTCCTCCATGGTCTTCAGTTCCTGCTCCAGGTTCCTGCCCTGCCTTCCTTTCGCGTGGGCTGTGATAGGGATGTGTAAGCTGGCATAGACCCCTTCTTCCACAAGATGCTCTTGGCCATGTATTTTTATCAAAGGAGTAGAAATCTTAACTAGAATGTCCATGTGTGTGTGAGCTCATGCCTGTCGGCCAGCGGACAGTGTGCAGGATCTGTTCTTTAATTCCTCTTCATGCATTCTGGGGATCCAACTTAGGTCGTTTGACTGTCTGAACCATCTCAGCTGCCGTAGAGCATTTTATAAAGCGGGGGGGGGGAGTAATATTTTATCAGTAAATACTTTTGGATGGTTGCTAAAGTTAGATAATATGAGATAGTTATATGTTAACTTTAAATTTTAGCCTTAGTGACTGAAAATTAGTGTCAGCCTGACCTATGGGAGAAAGTCAGATAAAAGCAATTCTCTTTATTGACGATCACAGGATTGGTGTGTTGCTCACAATGTACAATTAAGTTCCTTCCAGGATTTTTCTGATAGAGGCATATGAATGTCTCGAGCCCCAGTTTTAAGGTCTGTATACAGGATGTAGTTTTAAAATCATAGATAGTGGTAATTTTCTGTGAAGTAGCTCAACCTAGGTGTATGTAAGATAGGATATGAAGGTAACTATACCCTTCTTTATTCATCCTCAGCCAGTAACGTTTCATTGCCAGAATTAGTTGAAATATGGTTTTATGATGTAGTAAGATTGAAAAAAAAAGTAACACTGCAGTTTTCTTTGTAACCTCCATGAAGAAAGAATAACAGAGACATCAAGTAGTTAAATCCATTATTAGTTTGACGTATTCTAAAATAAATCTTCTTTGCATTTTGTTAATAGATTTGAATCTGTTTTACTACTTATTTCAACCTCATCTTCACGATAGCTTCTTGGGACTGGAATCGTCTCATGTCAGTAGTGAGAATGAATTCACGCCTCTGCTCTGTCAGACATTGGTTTTCAGATTCACTAAAAAATTCTCATTAGTTCCTGTTTCAAATTTCAAAGTACTTAATTTCTCAGGATTCTCTGATTTTAGGAACTTATTACAGTTCTAGTAACAATAGTTTACCATCTCAAATGAAAAAAAATGAGGACGAACAAAACTCAGTAGAGTTTATTTATGCAAAAGAACCAAACAAATAAAAACAAGCAAACAACATCTGTGAGTCGGCTAGGACCTGATCCATTAGAGACTGAGAACTCCTCCCTGCTGCCCCGAGGTCAACAAAAGCCATAAAAGCCAAACAGTCAGCTGTAAGATAGTGACGGGAATCCAAGTGAAAGGATTGGAAACAGCTTAGTTGGTCACAGTGGCATTTCCCTTCCACAATACGGTCTTATCAATAGCATGCTCTGATGGCTAAACTTGATTTCTCTGGTCGCCTCAGACAGTGTCTTTAAGGAATGTTCCCATCATTATGTGTCGCTTACCTGCTAGGTTGCACTGCAGTTTACCATGCAGGGCAGCAAATTCAAGCTAAATTTAATTCAGTAAATGATGGAATAATTAAGAGAAATTATGATTTGATAGATTGGGTTTGGAGATAAAAGTACATTTTAAAGTTCCATGGGGGGGGTGTTAAACGTGTGTGAATCCTTGCTGTTCAATTGTTGAAAAATAACATATTTTATCTTTCAATTTTTTAGTCTGTCAGAAACTACACTAAATGTCACATAAGAAATGAGCAAATTTGTAACAAACTTACAAGTTGTAAAAGCTGTTCACTGAACTTGAATTGCCAGTGGGATCAGCGGCAGCAAGAGTGCCAGGCCTTGCCAGGTAACTACTTCATGGTTTGATACATGAGTATTCTACTCTGCAGACTGATGTTACAGTAGCATTGTAACCACTTCATGGTTTGATACGTGAGTATTCTACTCTGCAGACTGGTGTTACAGTAGCATTGTAACTACTTCATGGTTTGATACATGAGTATTCTACTCTGCAGACTGGTGTTACAGTAGCATTGTAACTACTTGGTTTGATACATGAGTATTCTACTCTGCAGACTGGTGTTACAGTAGCATTGTAACCACTTCATGGTTTGATATATGAGTATTCTACTCTGCAGACTGGTGTTACAGTAGCATTGTAACCACTTCATGGTTTGATACATGAGTATTCTACTCTGCAGACTGGTGTTACAGTAGCATTGTAACCACTTCATGGTTTGATACATGAGTATTCTACTCTGCAGACTGATATTACAGTAGCATTGTAACTACTTCATGGTTTGATACGTGAGTATTCTACTCTGTAGACTGATGTTACAGTAGCATTGTAACTACTTCATGGTTTGATACATGAGTATTCTACTCTGCAGACTGGTGTTACAGTAGCATTGTCTGTGGGTATGGCAAAAGACATTCAGAGTTGGATTACTAAGTGTCCATTTGGCAAAATAAAACAGTGGTAGGTTCTCCTCTAGAAGACTTGTCTAGGGTCCATGACTTGTTCTTAGTGCCAAGTGTGGATTTCATCTTCTTGGGGTGGGGGGGGGGTGGGGGGTGAGGGTGGGACATAGGTCCAATGAAGAAGTAATTGGTTATCTCTGTGATGTTTGTCACACTTACCGGTGGGTCTCTGGTGGCCAGTCATTGTTGTAACTCAGGGTCACAGCTGATATAATCGATGATGACTTTCCTCCCGTGTGCATAGCACACACTACACCTGTGAGTGAAGACCAGTCAGCTGTAGGGATGAGTTCCTCGGCTTTCATCTGACTGGAGAATGTGGTACACACACACACACACACACACACACACACACACACACACACACACACACACACACACTGAGAATGTGGTACACACACACACACACACACACACTGCTATGGTAGTAGATTTCCATATGACTTTTTGAAGGTATTTGGCATTATTATCCCTCTCCATACTCCCTCTACTCCACACCCTTCTGTCCCTTAAATCCTTCCTGTTCTGTTCTCTTTAAACCCTTTATAACCGTGATCTCTGCTTCTGCTTCACTGGAAGCCCCTCCTCATGGCTCCTAGTCACCACTGCCCTCTATGGGAATGCCAGAAGAAACACACTTATCTAAAGACTCCAGTTACACCCAGGAATGAGGGAAGCAGGCACTGCTTGTCTTTCTGAGCTGGCTTACCTTGTTCAAAAGGATTGTTTTGAGCTCCCAACATTTAGTTGTGACTTTTTTTTCTTAACTGCTGGATACCATTCCCAGTCTAAATCTACACATTGTTTTCATTTACCCCTTCGTCAGTTGGTGAGCATGTCGGCTGTTTCTACCAACTGGGCATTGAGATGGAGAGGCACTGAACGGGGGTGACTCCATAGTTCTAGAGCAGGGAGCGGAGCTCTTTGGGTACATTCCCAAGACTGGTTTAGCTGGATCAAAGGGAGATCCTTCTAACCTTTTGAGGAGCCACTGCACTGATTTCCACGGTGACTCTGTCAGTGTTCCTCCCCCTTCTACACACACACACACACACACACACACACACACACACACACACACACACCAGTTGTCTTTTTTAAAAGTTTTTACCATAGCTGTTCTAACTGGGCTGAGAGGAAATCTTATTCTCAGTGGTTTGCCTTCCATCTTTTCAGAACTTTGTTAGTTTGAGGCCCTGGTTTGTAACTGTTTGTTTTCTTGCTGTTTATTTTGAGTTTTCCCTGAATTCCAGGAACTAATCCTCTGACAGACATATAACATATAAGGTGATCCCCCTCTGTTGTCTGTCTCGTTACTTGAGTAACGATGTCCTTTGCCTTCGCTGTACAGAAAGTTTTCAGTTTCATGAGGTCCATTTATTAATCGTTGCCTTTAAGGTCTGCAGTGTTGTGTTTCCCCGGCCTTTCAGTCTGTCATTGGAATGTAGGAAGACAACTGATAACTGTGCATTGATTTTATATCTACTTTGCTGAACCTGTTTCTCAGCTCTTAAGGGATTTGGATGGGTGACTTTGGGGTCTTACGTATAAGATTACATCACCTGCCGAAAGGTTGCGTCTTTCCCAGTCTGCACTCTGTGTCCCTGGCTTGCTGTGGTGCTCTAGCTAAGACTTCAATGCTGCATTAAACAGAGGTGGATAAAGTGGACACGCCAGGGGCCAGCCCCGGGGATGGCCAGGTCCTGCAGAGGAGATAAGGAGTCATGGAGGGAGGAGTGAGTCAGGTATGGTGGTCAGCAGTTACAGAGGAGATAAGGAGTTGTCCAGGGAGGAGTGAGTCAGCTATGGTGGCGGGGGTGGGCAGATCTTGCAGCCTGACTGACTGGCAGTCAGAGTGCTTCCTTATACAGAAGGGATAGATTCATGTTGTTCCAGAACAGAGATCATATCATTTTTGTCCTCGACGCATGTTTTAACTTCCTTTCAGTCATAAGTTTAGACATCCTTGATAAACAGTGACAGACAGAGTTATCTTTTATAGTTATTTTCCCTCATTGACGCTGTATGTAACTTTTAAGAGTCTAGAGGCATATTTTTCCAAAGCATGACACCACATTCCCAGGCTGGTAGCTCTTCCGATTTCAAGGGCACTAGTCAGAAAGAAAATCTCCCAGCCAGCCTGGGCAGACCGTCATGTCCCAAGCAGTGCATTAGCAACTTTCAATGGTCGGAGTGCTAATTGTCTTTAGGTCCAAGAAAAATCTTCAGGCCAAAGCTGCTACAGTTACTATTCAGCTTCTGCCACAACACAGTATTTATACATTTGTAGAATTTACTTATATGTTCAATGTTGTGTTCTTTTGTTCCTTTGTCATACAACACCCACAGCGGCTCTGTAGAGCTAACTTTTCAAAGAAAGGGAGGTCCTAATATTATTGTTGTTATTATTACTATTATTATTATTATTATTATTATTATTATTATTATTACTTTATTTTCATCATTTATCCACATTGTTCTTTGTTCATCGCTGTAAGCCAGCCAGTGTAACTTTGTTGCTGTATCTGTCCTTTGAGGGGCATACCATTTATGGCCCCCAATCTTATCTGCTACATAATTGCCTGAGTCTATAGTGGGAAGAGGTTTTCATAACCATTACTTTATTCACTTACATCCCAATCACTCCCTCACACAGCCCCTCCCCCAACCTCCCCTCCACTTCTTTCTTGATTCTTTATGAGGAACACATTTGCTTTCCTTCTGTTCTCCCTCCTCCTCCTCTTCTTCCTCCTCATTTCACTTTTTGGTAGGGTCTTATTATGTAGCTAATCCCGTCTTGGGCCTCACTCTGTAGTATAGGTTGGCTTTGAACTGCAAACACCTTGCCTCTGCTTCCGAGTGCTGGGGTTATCGGCCAGGCTCACCAAGCCCACCTTGGCTTCTGTAAGGCAGTCTGGTCTTAGGCTCCTGCACTTACATTGTTTTCCAGCTTCGTGTTCATGGGACTCCTGAGTGTGTGGGTGAGCGAGTTTCTGAGTCCTGCGCCTGCTCTTGTGCTCCTTTCCTCTGCCAGTTTGTCTCGTTGCCTTGTCCAACTTTGATGTGATAGTTTTATTTTCTTTTTTTATATTAAAAATTGAATGAATGAATGAATGAAAACCTAGCCATTTGGGTAAAGGTTAGCAACTGAACTGTCGTTTATACCTGCTTGCAAAGGAAAGATCAGCTTTCTCCAATGGAATGACATTGGGTGTATTACCACTCTAGATGAGACCTCATGTTCAGGAGTGGTTAGCCAACATTTGTGTGCATAGTGTGTGTGTGTATATGTGTATGTGTATGTGTGTGTGTATGTGTGTGTGTCTGTGTGTGGGAGAGAAAAATGTGATCAAAAGTATAAACTTAAAAATTGTTTTCAGCAATAAAATACAGTGATCTTTTGTGATGTAATTAGGATGAATATAGTCGTGATTTTGTTTTTGAGAGGTCGTGTGCTAATAACCAGACAACGTGGAAATCTTTGGAGCTGATGCAGGTAACAGGTGTTGGAGAACCAGAGCTTAAGATCTTTAAGAACGCATAAAGGAAAGGCATGGTAGTGCATGCCTCTAACGAACTAGGGAGACAGAGGCAGATGGATATCTACAAGTTCAATACCAACCTGGTCTACTTAGTGATTTCTGCTGGACACCAGGGCTCAGTAGTAAGTCTGTTTCAATGAAACCACAACAAAAAAATCATTGTATCAAAAAATTGGGAACTTGTTTTTGCTCTTCAAACTATGTCCTAACCCTTGTTTGGCATGTTGAGAAAATTTGAAAAGTTCTATTTAACAAATTTAAATGAACACAGTGTTTGAAAAGGTCGAAAGGAAAATATCCTTTTTTCTTTCTTTTTTTAGTGTAACAGTAAGATGCAATTCTTTTCTCTTTCCCTAGCTCACCTTTGTGGAGAAGGCTGGAATCACGTCGGGGACTCTTGTCTTCGAATCAATTCCAGTCGAGAAAGCTACGACAGTGCCAAGCTTTACTGCTATAATCTCAGTGGGAATCTCGCCTCCCTGACCACATCCAAGGAGGTGGGGTTTGTGTTGGACGAAATACAGAAGAACACACAGCAGGTGAGCCCTGGGACCCTCCATGGGATGGGCATATGTGGTGATCTGTCATCCGGGGACATGATTTATTCTTTCTGTCCTGTAAAGCAAATGTTTCTCTGAAGGAGGGAAATTACTTATTTCACAGTATAAATAACCGTTGGTGTGCTTGGTCGCCTGCTGTGTGTGAGAACTCAGAGAAGCAAGAAGCGCTGTTCTCAGACACAGCCTTTGTCTTATTTAAGAGCTTCCAGGGTGAGGCCATGAGGCTGGTGGGGAGACCTTTGGTTGTTACACTTTAGCAATATGTAGCAGTCTTTTTAAAAACTAAACGTTTATTGTAATCATATGGAACATACAAATGAGATGTTATTTTTGTGCCGCTAAGGGCTTCTTGTCTGCATACGTGTCCTTGACAGTTCCCCCGTAGCACGGGAAAATCAGTGCTGTTCATGTTCTGTCACAGCCGAAGCTGCAGACTCACGTTTTTGTGTTTTGAAGACACTACAACTTGTCATTAAAGTTCTGTTAGCTTTTCTGTGTTCACATGAGTTATTTTTGGCTGTTACAAAATAACCACAAATCCTGTCCCTTGAGTTCTGTATTCTAAGAATTCTTGTAGCTGCTAATCCCTGTAGCCTATTACAGCCCATAGGGAGCGGATGGCAAACTCAGGTTGACTGAGTCACATCGTATAAACCATGCTTTGTTTCACGAGAAACAGCTTCTTGCCGGAGACCACAGTGGGGACTTGTTGAAGGTGACCCTTTGCTGCGCATATCTCTTTATAAAGTGAATTATTATCCCAAGTTATTGCCGTCGCGTAGGCTTAAGATAACCCTTCTGTGGCCACTGAAGATCGACAAATTCATCCACTTTAAAGAGATATCCTGGGTCAAATGATCACTTACTTATCGGAAATGGCTAATGAAACGTTACAATGATTTATGGTGTGTGGCAGTAAATTTTCATAATATAGTAATTTATCTTTCATTTCAACAGCCTGTCTGGCTCATTTACTGAGTAATAGTTACTTTAAATGTTTTATCGCGGGCTTCACTTTTGTTTCTCTTCCTCTTCTTTCAGATT
The DNA here is from genome assembly GCF_011064425.1 of Rattus rattus. Lineage (NCBI taxonomy): Eukaryota > Metazoa > Chordata > Mammalia > Rodentia > Muridae > Rattus > Rattus rattus. The sequence continues at coordinate 58,458,584 of NC_046155.1, read as the reverse complement.
CTTATCACGATGAGTTAGGGAGTAATATTTCATTTTAAATGGCTTTTCCTTGCCGTGGATGGCGAGGGAGCACAGGGAGAGTTGCTGTGACTTAGGCACATCGTTAATCTGAGATTTCTGCGCTGGATTGATTATATGACTAATGTTATTGTAAAGTATGATTTTTAAAGAGGCAGCTTTTTTAACATCCAGAATAAACGTGTAAAATACATGATACATGTGAAGCGACATGTGGCTTTTGTGATTAGAAGCACTCTTAACCCCCACGTCTGTAACAAACTTGTCGTTGAACTGTTTTCCGTTGATGTGACTATTAAGTAGCTTAGTGACTGAGAAGATAGATCACCACATGTTGAAAAGGAGACGTCCACAATCTAATACAACATTGGCACTCGGGTTTAGAATATATTTTTGCCTTTAAATAGTAATTATGATAAATTGTATAAATACAGAACTGGCTTTGACTTTCGCCAGGTTTGATGATCAGTGAGAATATTAAGAGTAGTTACGTGGCTTTTGTCTATTGTATCTATCAGATTTTCAACATGGCAGCCAGACTTTGTCCACTTTGTTCTTGTTTACAGAACAGAGGATATCACTTTTTCTAAAATTGTATAAATGCTTATGCATAGCAATGGCAAGTCCTTGTTATGACAGCTTCATTCAAAAATCCATATAGATTTGTTAATTTTGGCCTCTGTTTCTGCACCATACAAATAGGAGCTTTATCTGTGGTTTCTTGAGTCCATAACTGATCAAGCCATATGCCGGGTAGTATAAGCTGTAGCAGCAGCTGCATGCGAAGGCTGACATTTTATTCCCCTTTTGTTTGTTTGTTTACAATTTATTTCCGTGAGATGGGTTTTACTGTGTAGCACTGCCTGTCTCAGAGCTCCAGAGACCACCTTGCCCCTGCCTGCTGAGTGCTGGGGTTTAAAGCCATTCTGTAAACTCATTCTAATAGGAGAGAAAACCAACACCAACAACAAAATCCAAAACATGGAAGGTCTAAAAAGTCATCCAACTTCGTAGCTAAGCTCAAAATCCCTCAGAGCTTTCAGAGCAGAGTTGGCGACCTCTGTTGTCCTTCAGGTTGTGCGGAAATTGTTATCGGGAGTAAAAGTGACCAGAAAGGTAGTTTATGTATTTTCAAACATAATACTTAATGAAAATAACATACTGGTTAGCCAATATCATGCAGTCCTTTTGCTTTTAACTCCTGTAAACGCCCTGTGTCCTGCTCTTTCAGAGAGTGTCACCGTGGGTCGGCCTACGCAAGATCAACATATCCTACTGGGGGTGGGAGGACATGTCTCCTTTCACAAACACGAGCCTGCAGTGGCTTCCGGGCGAGCCAAACGACTCTGGGTTCTGTGCCTACTTGGAAAGGGCTGCTGTGGCAGGGTTGAAAGCCAACCCTTGTACATCCATGGCGGACGGGCTCGTTTGTGAAAAGCCTGTGGGTAAGTGGTCAAGTCATCAGCCTTCCTTCACGTGCATGTCCTAGCCTGCTGCCAGCCCTGCTTTGTACCCTGCAGTAACTTGTACTATCCTCTCGTAATATTGATTCTCTGATACTGGTTTTTATTTAAACACCCCCAGCCGCTTTATTTAAAACTTACCTTAGCATTAACTTGCATTGGTGAAAACTTGATTTTATAGAATTTCTGAAATTTTACTTTTTTTTTTACAAAAATTTTAAGGATTTATTTTTTCTGTGTGTATGAGTGCTTTGATGGCATCTGTGTGCTCCGTGCCTACCTGACACCTGGGAAGCTCAGAGGAGAGAGTCCGATCCCTTCTTCGCGTCTTACGGATGCTTATGAACACTGTGTGTTCTGGGAACCAAACCCGGGTTCGGAAACTGTGCTCTTACCTGCTGAGCCGTTTCTCAGGGACACTATCATTTGTACAATTGTTTTCTTGATGGTTCTGATGTTATTATGAACATATCAGTATCGTTACAGTTTAGTGATGCCCTTTCAATTCAGAAGGAAAGATTTATCTTTAAGTTCAAAGACTGAGTAATTTTCAATATAACAGCTGTATTGTTTCAATTATGTGGAAATGAATACTTTTTGCTATTTCTTTTGAAGTGGACTTTGATAAGTGGGGAAAGAGTATTTGAGTTCTTTTAAAATTGTATTTTCATTGCGGTTATGTACATTTTGTGAGATTTACTGTTTTAACCACTTGCAAACGCATAGTTCTGTGGTATGAAGTATGTCCCCCTGTCTTGCAGCCACCACTACTCTTTATGTAAAACTTAGAGGATTTTTTGGCAAAATTAAAACTATATATATATATATTTTTAAATAATTTTTTCTTTTAGATTTATTTATTATATATAAGTACGCTGTCGCTGTCTTCAGACACACAAGAAGAGGTCATCAGATCTCATTACAGATGGTTGTGAGCCAACGTGGTTATTGGGAATTGAAAAACTCAGGACCTCTGGAAGAGCATTCAGTGCTCTTAACCACTGAGCCATCTCTCCAGCCCGATTATATATTTTTAAACCAAACACTTCTCATCCTTTATTCCCTGAGCCCTGGAAAGCACCATTGCGGTATTGCTCTGCCTTGGGGGACATTGTGCCCCATGCAGTGCAGTCACACAGCCTTTGCGCCTATGTGCTCTCCTCTCTCCCTTAGCACAACCCCTTCAGAGTTTATCCACAAGCACTCGATCTCGTCTCTTGCCCCAGGCAAATGAACGCCCGCTGTGTTAGTGGTCACATTTTGTGTCCTCTGGTGGGCGGACACTTGGGTTCCTCTGCTTTAGCCAGTGAGAGCGAGGTTGCAGTTAGGGCGGAGCACACAGCTGTCCTCAGGTTTGACTATTTGGAACGGCAGTGCCAGGGCGGGGCTGTGACGTCACACCCTTGGGTGCTCCATCTGAGTGAAGCTGATTATCACATATCGACAAGGTTTAATAGTCTGAAGATTTGACTCACTTTTCCACGGCCCACACCGTTTCTCGTCCCCACGGGCAGTGCAGGTTCCAGGTTTTCAGCATTTTTGCCCACAGTTGTCGCTTTCTCGCTGCGGTTTTGCCGTTGAAAAACGACCCTCATCCTAATGTGTATGATAAATGCTGTATTTTTGCATTAGGAATTTGTAGTAAGTTATATTTTTTTCACTTGTTCATGTCACAGGACATTTACTTAAATAAGGTGTGGAACATTTATGGAGAAACTTGTGACTGGGAAAGTCCAGGGTGCTGGTTACGCGCTGTGAGGCAATGGAGAGAGGAAGACTCAGATTGCAGGACTGTCTGCAGTTCTCAGAACCATAATCTTATGAAAGGAATTGTATATTTTCAAAATCAGTGCTAAATTAGCACACGGCTTTGTAAATAATTTACCTCATGTAATAATGCCTCGGTCCGCCCAATGAAGCTTTTTTGTAAATAGTAAAACAGACAAAACCCAATCATTTGCATTAAAGTGAAGTTACCCGGGCCACAGAGATGTTTCAGGGGATAAGAGCCCTGTGTGCTCTTCTGGGACACTTGGATCTGACTCTCAGAACGCACACACACGGCAGGCAGCTCCTAACTGTCGTCTGCATCAGTTTCAGATCTGACATCTTCCTCTCCTTCCGGCCCCTGCAGGCGCCAGGCACGCCTGTGTCTGTGGTGGCATACATACTGATGCGAAACACCCACACGTAGTTAAGAAATAGAGTCTAATTAAAAAAGTTAGCATGCGAGACGATCGCCTTCTCGTCCCTTGCAGTAAGTCCCAATCAGAACGCGAGGCCGTGCAAGAAGCCGTGTTCCCTGCGGACCTCCTGTGCCAACTGCACGAGCAATGGCATGGAGTGCATGTGGTGCAGCAGCACGAAGCGCTGCGTGGACTCCAACGCCTACATCATCTCCTTCCCCTATGGACAGTGTCTGGAGTGGCAGACTGCCACCTGCTCACGTAAGTACAGACAGAGACGTCAACGCTCGAGGGCATTACAGAGAGGTCTCAGTCTCAAATGTTCCCCCTAACCTCCTTAGAAATTATCAAGGAAGCCATCTAACTGGGCACTTGCTCACGGTTTCAGAGGGTCGGTGTGTGGTCATCACGTCAGGGAGCTTGGTGGCCGGTAGGCAGGCATGGCACTGAGAGCTTAATTCTGATTCACAAGCACTTGGTGACAGGGGCTGAAGGGTGGGGGCAGGAGAGAAAGAAATGCTGGGCCTGGTGTAGCCTTCTGAGACCTCAAAGGCGACATGACATGCCTTCTAACCCTTCCCAAGTACTTCTGAGAACCCAGCATTCAAATACAAGAACCCACGGGGCTCTTGTTTTTCTTCTTTTATCGAAAATAGATTTTCTTACATAACACATCCTGACTAGTTTCTCCTCTTCTTCTCCCAGTCCCCCTCTCCTCCTTGGTCTTGATCCACGTTCTTTCTGCCTCTTATTAGAAAACAAACAGGCATGCAAGGGATAATAAAAATGTGATTGATATGGTAAATATGATTTAATAAAAATGGACATCTCAGAATTGGGCAAACAGACAGAAGGAAGAAAGTCATGAGAGAAAGTACAGGAACCAGAGACCCACTTGTTCACATGCTCTGGAAACACTAAACCAGAAGTCATAATCTATATACAAAGGACCTGGTACAGACAGACACGTGCAGACCCTACATGTGCGCATGTAATGGACACACGTAATCCACCATGTAACAGACTGAAAGACAAAAACCACTTGATTATCTCATTAGGTGCAGGGAAGGCCTTTGACAAAGTCCAGCATCCTTTCATGACAAAAGTCCTGGAGAGATTAGGGATACAAGGGACAAACCCAGACACAATGGAGGCAGGCTATGGTAAGCCCATATCCAACATCAACTTAATTGGAGAGAAATTCAAAGCAATTCCACTCAAAACTGGAACAAGACAAGGCTCTCCACTTTCTTCACACCTATTCAATATAGTACTTGTAGTTTTAGCTAGAGCATTGAGAGCACTGAGGGAGGTGATGAGGTTACAATTTGGAAAGGAAGATCTTAAAGTATTTCTATTTGCAGATGATATGATAGTTTACGCAAATGACCCAGAAATTCCACTGGGAAACTCCTACAGCTGATAACACTTGTAGCAAAGTATTTAGATACAAGATTAACTCACAAAATTAGTAGTTTACCCTCATATATACAAACGACAAAGGGTGAGAAGGAAATGAGGGTAACAATATCCTTCACGATGGCCTCAAATAATGTCACATATTTTGGGGGTCAGTGACCAAGCAAGTGAAAGACTCATATAATAAAAGCTTTAAAACACAGAAGAGAGAAGCTGAAGGAGGTGTTGGCACACGGGAGGATCTCCCACGCTCAAGGTTGGTAGGATTTAGAGTAAAAAATGATCATCCTGCCAATAGCATTCTGCAGATACAGTGCAATCCCATCAACATTCTAAGACAAAGTTTCAGAGATCTTGAAAGGACAATTTTCAGCTTCGTGTGGAAACAGAAAAAGCCCAAGATAGCTAAAACCGTGTCAAATACTGAAAGAACTGCGGGAGGCAGCACCGTCCCCGATTCAGGATGAGTGGCAGTTACGGCACTGACACAGGCAGACCCATCGATCAGCAGAGTCGATCTGAAGACCTCCCGACTGAAGATGACCGGACGGACATCCACACATCTGTGGGCACCTGATTTATGATAAATAAGTGGGAAATTCACACAGTGAAAAGACAACATCTTTAACAAATGGGGTTGGCCAGAGTGGGTGCAGAAGAATGAAGAATGCCAGTAGACCCGCACTTACCACTCTGCACGGGCAAAGACCTCAACAGGAGGCCAGGCACACTGAACCTGACAGAAGGCCGCACGAGCCTGTGGTACTTGGGTAGGTGTCCAGTACCAGCCTTCCTGTTAGTGGTCTTAGGTCAGTCAGAGAGCATTTGGTTACTACCGCTGTGTGAGCATCACTAATGTGCTCTCGGGGTCATTGTATCCATGTTTGCCGAGTGACGGGGAGTGGTGGGCATCACAGCAGGACAGTTGCTTGTTCTCTCCCTTGGCAGCCTGGATGGCTTCCTCTACTGTGAAATCTAGTCCTCTGGGAGGAGGCTTTCACATCACATCCATCCAGCTTGGTTCCCCAAGGATTTGTGTTTGAAGTACATGGTATCAAGACAAATTTTGCCTAGTGGTTCTTAAGAAATCTTTGATAACTGGAATTATTAATAATATACTTTTAAGTAATTAGATATTTTATCTTTAAAAATGACTGTCAAGGAATAATAGAAGGGTTATTTCTTGATACAGAAATTTCAATAAAAGTGAAATTAAAATAATACTGTAAAGGGAGATTAAAAAGTGTGAGTTTATGTCATGTACCTCAGAAATCTTTTATCTTTCAATATTTTCTGGATCTCATGACTATGGGTAGTAATTACTCGTTTTGTTTTTTTCCTGATACTCGAAGACCTAGGTTCTCAAGCAAACTCAACAAGTAGTTTGCCAGTGAGCTGTGTTACCAGCAGAGATCTTTGCCAGTGAGCTGTGTTACCAGCAGAGATCTTTCCTAGTGAGCTGTGTAACCAGCAGAGATCTTTACCAGTGAACTGTGTTACCAGCAGAGATCTTTCCCAGTGAGCTGTGTTACCAGCAGAGATCTTTACCAGTGAACTGTGTAACCAGCAGAGATCTTTCCCAGTGAGCTGTGTTACCAGCAGAGATCTTTGCCAGTGAGCTGTGTTACCAGCAGAGATCTTTGCCAGTGAGCTGTGTTACCAGCAGAGATCTTTCCCAGTGAGCTGTGTAACCAGCAGAGATCTTTCCCAGTGAGCTGTGTTACCAGCAGAGCTCTTTGCCAGTGAACTGTGTTACCAGTAGAGATCTTTGCCAGTGAGCTGTGTTACCAGCAGAGATCTTTACCAGTGAGCTGTGTAACCAGCAGAGATCTTTCCCAGTGAACTGTGTAACCAGCAGAGATCTTTCCCAGTGAGCTGTGTTACCAGCAGAGATCTTTACCAAGGGTTTGGTATCACCTGGTGTCATTAATTCCCTCCCTCCGCACATCCTGAGTGATAGGGATCAAAACCAGAGCTTCGTATACTCCAGACCCAATTCTCAAACCACATGTTTTCTTGACAATTGAGGAAGGTAGTTATTCTTAAAATTTGATGAATTTCTTACCAATTGAAAGACTTACATTTTAATAAACCCTATTGGGTAATTTATAACACAACTTTCAAAAACTCATAAATAAAACTTTAAGATTTCCCCAAATTTCTGTATCTTACACTGTAGTCACTATATTGTCCTCAAGTTTAGGAAAAGTAGCACAGTGTATATTAGCTTTCATGTAATATTATTTTTCGAAGTGAGAAGAAAAGAAAACTTAAGACCGTTAGTTCCTGAGTCTCTATCACCAAAGGATGGATTTCCACGAAAGATTTATACTGTATGTTGCTTTGCAGTTTTGAACGAAACCAGAGCCAGTGCCGCCTTGCTTCCTAGTTCTTTTTCTAACATGAAATTCAAAGGACCAGAATATTTCTCTGAACACGACATTTTGTCAGCTGTTCTTAAAGCTGAGCGTCTACTTCAGAAATAAAAGTAGGAGATTAGAATTTTCTTTCTCAGTACAGAAATGTAGGATTCTTTAATCCACGAATCCCCCACTTGTCTTGAAAGTCCTAACAGTAATGTTGTTCTGAGGACAGTTTAATTTATCTAAAATACATGATAAGGATGTTTTACTTATAGGTCCTTAAAAGGATAATTATAAGGCACAGTGGTTTTCCCAGGGAACTCTAGGTTCATCAGCCACTGTGAACTGTCCATAAGTCCATCAGCCACTGTGAACTGTCCATAAGTCCATCAGCCACTGTGAACTGTCCGTATGTCCGTCAGCCACTGTGAACTGTCCGTAAGTCCATCAGCCACTGTGAACTGTCCGTAAGTCCGTCAGCCACTGTGAACTGTCTTGGGTGTGAGGCCTTCACTTTTATGTCTTCACATGACAGTCAGGAACTGGAACATACAGCAACATAACTGTCCCTAGGTGAGGTTTGGTAGTTTTTATTATTTCTCATTGACTTCAGAGTAAACACATACCATTTTGAAGATAGTCAACAACTGTCAACAATTGTGGCAAGTATCTGTATCATAGATAAAAGAGAAACGCTTCAAATCCAGGAGACTAAGGAGGGGTACGGCAGTGCACGGAGCGTTCAGCTGCTTAGTGTCTGTTAAAGGGATTGACACGGCACTGTGGATTGGGAACATTAACTCCCCTCCCCCGTATTGGAAATGGATTATTTCCTCATATAATATATCCTGATTACAGCTTGTCCTCCCCTCCTCTCCTCTCCCCTCTCCTCCCTCACCCTCCCCTTCCCTCTTCCCTACCCTCTGTATTTACTCGTTCTGTCTCTCATTAGAAAAGGCTTCTAAGAGAAAGCAACCAAACATAACAAAGTAAAATATAACAAAATAAAACAAAAAGCATCATCACATTGAGGCTGGACCAGGCAACAAGAAAGGGAGAGGCCTAGGGCAGGCTGGGCCTCAGACACCCCACTCATTCTGCGCCTCGAAAGTCCCATCACACAGCACTGAGCTGAAAGTTGACGTGTGTAATATACACAGAGTGCAGGCCAGAGGGCCCCGCACTTGACTGCTTTGAAGACATATGAGCCTTTGCGGTAGTTGCTGGAGAGGGCCATGTTCGATGCCCTCCTCCTCTTAGCTCTGCACGCCTCTGCCGGCAAAGGGAGAGCTCTGAGGGAGAGATTTGATGAGGATGTCTCATTTAGAGCTGTGGTTCCAAGGCTCCAGAAAAGGAAAAACACTTTATGCCCACGAATTACCGTCTACAAAGTTAAACAAGTGAATGCTGTGTTTTATTTCTTATTACAGTTCTTATTGGCTGCTTTATCATGCTAGTCTCCAGGGTTCTTGGCCCTCAAACAGCTCACAGCAAATGACTCCTCTGTGGATCCTGGGGCCTAGCATTTGCTGCTGACTTTCGGGGGTTGTCTAGGCCTCCGCATCTGTTTCTCAGCGTCCCACGGCTGGCCAAACGCGCAGGAATCTTTAAGGACTGCCGTAATTATTTTCATGGGCATCATGTTTCTCGTTTTTTTTCTTTTAACATTGACTTTATCTTCTCTTTGTTCCCAATATGTACTATGTATACATGTGTGCATATTTGTTTGTGCATATACCATACACATCATATATCTGTATGATGAGTTTTTCCTATCTCAGATATTTATGCAAAAGTATTTCTATCGACTACAGATGATATTTTAGTGTTACTTTTTCTTACCACATTTTTATGAAGCATACAATTCTGCTTGATTATAAAAGTCACACTTTGGTTTTTAATGCACCTGTCTGTCGTGCAGCTCAAAATTGTTCTGGATTAAGAACCTGTGGACAGTGCTTGGAGCAGCCCGGGTGTGGCTGGTGCAACGATCCCAGCAATACAGGAAGAGGATACTGCATCGAAGGGTCTTCCCGGGGCCCAATGAAACTTGCTGGGGTACACAACAGTGAGGTGGCTCTTGACACCAGTCTCTGCCCCAAGGAGAAGAATTACGAGTGGTCTTTTATCCAGTGTCCAGGTAACAAGAGTTTCATGTCTTCATGAACACACAGATTTGTTATCGTTTGTATCCCTGTAATATCCTAGAGTTCTCATGCTCTCCCATGTTTCCAGCAAACCCCACGGAGAGCGTGGATGCAGTGTACTGAGCATCCATGGTAGAAAGGTGGCTAGGACAGAGGAGGGGACAGGTGGGGGCAAGGACACCTGTGTGATGTCATGGAGGAGGCGCCAGGCGGGGGCAAGGCCGTTTACTTAGGAGATGCTTCTAAGAGTATAAATGAAGGAATGAAGAGAATCTAAAACGAAGCTAGAAAATCAATATGTGTGTTATTAGGCTGGCTACGGCCCAGCAGTGTGGCCCTCAGAGCCTGGGGACATGGGAAGAGCCGTGATAAATGATACTCTGAGGAGTTGCTCCTCTGAGGTTGACGTTTATCTACTTCTACATCTCTTCCTGATGCCTTATGGGTGCTATCCAGGGATCTCACAAATAGTTTTCCTTGGGACCAGGGAAAGCCCGAGGCAGAATAGTTGAGAGCTACCCAGAGGCTGCTTTGCATGGGTTGCTTTGCTACAGCACTGAGACCATAGAGCAAGTGACAAACCAAACCAAACCAAGCAAGAGCAGCAGCAGTAGCAGCAGCAGCAGCAGCAGCCCAAAGGACAAAGCTGCTGAGTGCTGTGCCTGCATCTTAAGTGTAAGTTGCTTACCAAGAGACGCTCGTGATAATTTAAAAAGACAATCCGATACAAAGCAAGGCGTGTGGGAGGAACATTTAGTCCTGTGTCAGGAGTGGGGCTAGGGCTTGCCTTTCACTAGGCATCAGTAAACTCTGAGGAGGCATGGAAGCACTCTGTGTTTATATATCTGCATGTGTACTCTGTATGTATGAATCTGACTGTACTATAGGTCTGTCTGTCTGGTCTGTCTGTAGGCAGTGTATAACTGTTTGTCAAAATCCATATTGTGTTCTTGGGATGTAGCTCAGTAGTAGATTACTGCCCAGCCTTTACAGGTTGTTGGCTCAATGCTTAGTACCATAAAACAAAAACAAAAACGAAACAAAAATTCCTACCCTTATATCACAAAATGTGAAATTTATTATATATATTTAAAGCCATTTACCTTAAAAGAATTCAAGAATGGAATGCAAATTGTCAAAAACGAACCTGACTGTACTATAGATCTCTCTCTCTCTCTCTCTCTCTCTCTCTCTCTCTCTTTGTCTCTCTCTCTCTCTCTTTCTCTCTCTGTGTGTGTGTGTGTGTGTGCGCCTCTTTCTCTGTCTCTGTCTCTCTGTCTCTCACTGTCTTTCTCTTTGTCTGTCTGTCTCTGTCTCTGTCTGTCTGACTGTCTGTCACTCTCTGTAGAGCAAGGCTATAGAGAACCTATATGTAAACTTGTGGTATCCTGGTGTGTTACATCTATTCCTGACAAGAATTATCTTATAATTCTAACAATTCTTTGTGTGTGTGCTGTATTTCAGTGTGTGCTTACTAGGATTCAGAGTTCTCACGATAAGGGAAGTTAAGAGCTAAGAAAGAGATGAGGACTACAATGGGTCTGTACTCAAGCTTCAAAACATACATTTGTGCTCTAATCTATACATTGAAATAATCATAAACATGCATGTGTACTTGTGTTAGTGCAGAACTATATACATTTGTCAAAATCCATGTATGTGTCCTAATTCACATATTTCCTAACCCTGTCTGATGAGAGGGCACATACGTCATGACATCCCAGAGCAATGAGCATGCCAAGTACATACACCTCTAAACCTCATGAACATGTCAAGTACATACACCTGTAAACCTCATGAACATGCCTAGTACATACACCTGTAAACCTCATGAACATGCCATGTACATAGACCTCTAAACCTCATGAACCTGTCAAGTACATACACCTGTAAACCTCATGAACATACTTAGTACATACACCTCTAAACCTCATGAACATGCCTAGTACATACACCTCTAAGCCTCATGAACATGTCAAGTACATACACCTCTAAACCTCATGAACATGCCAAGCACATACACCCCTAAACCTCATTCTCCAGTGGAAGAGTCAAAGGTTTTCTTCATAAGGGCCGATTTTATAGTTGGGGCAGGGAGCGCACAAGATAAGCTTAGAGCATTTTTCAGTGCTGAAGGAGGAGAGGGAGAGACAGAGGGAGGAGGGAGGAGGCAGGAGGAAGCTAAACTGAAAGACTTCTCAATGTGTCATACCCAGGCAACAAAATAATTGACTCCCCTCCCCCTCCTCCTTCCTCTCCCTTCTCCTCTCCTTCCTATGCTCCCTCCCCCTCTCTTGCATGCACACATGAACTAATTGGGGAGAGGGAGAGAGTGCTGTGAGGGGAGAGCTACAGCTCTGAGGGTGATTGGTCCAAGTATCTTATTTATGTATGAAAGTGTATAATAAATCTCATTATAAATAACACACTAATATAATCACTATGATGTGGTAAAGAAACAGAAAAAGGACATTTGTAGCAAAGCTGTAGAGTACAACTGAAGTCTAATTTAGGTAGTAGTGTTATAGTATAATTAACCAATGTTAACTTCTTAATTTTGCAAAATTTTGCAGTAAGATTCTAACTAACATTTGGTATATAATTATTTTGTGGTATTTTTGCAACTCTAGAAATCTAAAACTCTGTAAATCTAAATTTTAAAGTGCGATTTGAAAGCAACACAGCAGTTTTAGAAAAGTGGCCAAGGGACACCCACGGAAGGGAAATGTCATCGTTGGGTTGAAGATCCAGTGGGTGTGTCAGATAGGTTAAATATGACATTGACTGTGTGGTGCTTTTCTGGAAAGAAAGTGTTTTCTCGTCTCAGTTCTTTGGTTTACTCGCACAACGTGGGTTGTAGATGCCTTTCATGGGTCATTCCGAGCTGCCTTTGTGAGGCCCGGCCTCGGCACAGGATGCCTGTTTGCTTTCAGAGTCGCTCCATCGAGTGCTGACGTAGGCTTCCGTCCAGCATGTGGTGTGAGAGGAGAGTTTACGTTTTTATGCATCCTTTTCTTTCATGCCTAGACTTTGGTGACATACGAGATTCTTTGCTGTCTCTTTGGTCTCATGGTGTGCTTTTGGTAATTTGGTGGTTTCTCCAAATTGAGGCAGGCGATAACATCAGTTTATGTCTGTGACTCAGTTTCCCTCCCTTACTGGAAGGTGGCAACCGGTACCTTTGCTGGCCTTGCTAGAGTTTGGGAGCCACCCCTGCCGATGCTTGCCCGTCTGTCTGATGTACAGCATTTTCCTTCCAGCTCAGTCTCTGCCCTGTTTTCAGTCCTTGGCTGTTTGCTTTTCCTTTAAGATAAGCTGTGTATTTGTGTGTTGTAAAAGGTTGTAGGTAAATTGTGTCTTTGCCTTGAATTTCCGTGTAAGCATGTTGGGTATTTACTAATAATGTCACGAAGACATTCTCCAGTGCCGCACATCTGTCTATGGAGAGCCTGTGTTTTCAGAACTGTGTGCTTTATTTGCCTGTCAGATGATGAATTTGTCATCATGTTTTATTTTGATTTTTTTTTCCTTTCGTCTTTCCATAAATGAGGAGCCATCTGGGGTAGATTTAAAATGTAGGTGGAATAAAATAGATGGATTGTCTTCAGTTTTATTTTTGTTCTATAGTTATGTGGATATCAGAACCTTTAAAGTAAGTTCACCCTGGAAGAATTGTTCAGTGTCAGGTCATGCTACCTTTTGGTGCAGTCTGGTGCCAGTGTTGATTAAAGCATCATCGCAGGCCTAGGAGGATAGCCTTCTTTTTCTGTGTTTGATACAGCTGTTTACAGTAGGCCTTGTCCTCTGTCATTGATAGGATGTTTGTTGTAAGCATACCAGTTGCCATCACCCTCCCTTCGCAGAATTTCCCCTTGCAGTCAGGTCTAGATCCTATCATGTCTGCATGATGCATCCTTTTCATTAGATCCACTGTGACACACAGCCATGGGGAGCTGGGTCCAAGACACAGGTTTCTTGGCTGCCTTTGAATTTTTTGCATTCAGACAGGAAAGATTAGTTGGCCTCTGGCCAGCTGTGGTGTTTTAATTTCGTGAGGTGGTGTTGGCCATTCCTGTGCTTTTTGTTTGTGTCGCTATCACCACTCCCAAATTGCTGCTCTTGTGGGAACATCCCTCGCTCGACCATTTCCGTCATAACCTGTAGGATGCGTTAGGTGGGAGAGCTAAACGTAGCCCTCTTACTCGGAAGCACGTGCTTCGACTTAGAAACTTTTTGTGTGGTTTGAAATTTCACAAAGTGTACTAGCCTGTTTCTTATTTTGATTCTTCAGGCAATTCTTGACCTGTAGTGGCTATTCATGTTTCTAACCTGAGTGAATTAACTGTGGATGAATTACTTATGTGTACGGCACGTCTCCACAAAACTTCCCCTTAGCCATTTAAGCAGAAGCCCTACAACATAATGTTTTCAGTATAAAAGAACTCCAAGTTGGCCATTGGTGACTGACGTAGCGAGGTCTGCTGAGCTTTGGAAAGGCGTTTGTGAATTTTAAGGCATCTGCAAGCAAAGTCACGATGTTTTAAATATATTATTTTACACATTTAATTTTCTTTACTGTGAACTTTCCGTTAATAGATCTGCTTGTTTTAATAGATGGTTTAGAAACTGTCTTGTTATTTTAAGAAGATACACCTTTGTTCAAATGAAAAGATTCCCTTTGTTCATCTCAGTAAACAGACATTTTTGGAAATAAAGACCTGTTGCCAGATACTTTTCCATATCTATGATTTGTTATTTAGTATAAGTAAAATATGTTTATGAGATATTAAGAACTTACTATCCTTTATGAAAGTTATATTATCTAATCTTGTCTTTATGTAATTTAATAGATAAAATATAAGATTCTCTAATGAGAATATTAAAATATTCCTTATGTACTTGTAATCTTGACATTTCACATTATCTGTAGCCCCCACACCTTATCACTAATGAGGTCAGTTGTGACCTGCAATACGATGTAGCCACTGTCATGTGTCACTGCTGCTGCTCTCAGCCCTGTGACTTACTTAGTCATGTGTCACTGCTGCTGCTTTCTGCCCTGTGCCTTACTTATTTAAAAACCAGGGGATGCTCTTTGCCCTGGCTAGAATTCGATTTTAAAAGTAACCAGTTTCAAGTGACTTCTGCACAGTTACTGTTACTGGGTTCTTTGTGACACTGTTACTCTTTCCTTTAGCTTGCCAGTGTAACGGACACAGCACTTGCATCAACAACAACGTCTGTGAGCAGTGTAAGAATCTCACCACTGGGAGGCAGTGTCAGGACTGCATGCCGGGGTACTACGGAGACCCAACCAATGGCGGGCAGTGCACAGGTAAAGGTTTTCATGTTCTTCAGAGTGTATGTGCTGATCAGAAGGAGGAACGAGAAGTGAGATAGCTCTTCCCGAAAACAGACCAAGAATTATTTTTCCTATCCAGCGTCATTTATTTTTGAAGGTAGTATTTTTTTGGTTAGAGACTGTGAATTATAAAAACTCTGCAAGATGCTTCTTTTAAAATATTACTTTTTTAAACTTGAATGCATACTTATTACAAGAAATGTAGTAAAGTGCGTACAATCCCATTGATAAAGTGATCACTGCAGATTTTCTTTGATAGATTATTGACTTTTGGAATAAACAGTTGATAGGTAAAGAATGGTACCTAAAAAGCAACTAGGATTTCTGTGTGATAGCAGCGGCTTCCCCTGCACTGGGAATGGGTTTGGTCAAATATCAATTCTGTTACTTTTTAACAAAACAAAACTTGTTTTTGACTGGCTTTTCAGTTAGCTTGGTTTTCTTGTTTTTCATTCTCACTGTTGCTTTATAGCCATGACTTTTTTCCCAACCTCCTGGCCTCCTTTTTAAATTCCACCCACCACACAGTGCGCTGCAGTATGTGGGTGCTGGTAGGACCATCCAGTGGAACATGGACTGCATTGAAGTAGACCGAGTCTCCCTACCTCAGCCGTCAGTTCCAAGGATCTCCTCAGCTCGGGCTAGGATCCACTTGCCCACAAATGCCCATCCATGCTGGACCAGAGCTGTTTTGATCCCTACACAGGTGGTGTGTATGTGGCTACAGCTGCAGGGTTCATCGTGCCAACCTTCCTGCCATCGTGGGAGAATTTGTGTGACAACATCCTCTCCGCCACCAACCATTGGCCTTTTATGGTCTTTCGACCTCCTTTCTGTGGTGATACCTGAACCCCGTGGGGAGAGTATGCACTGTGGATGTCCCAGTCAGGGACGAACACTGCACAGTCTCTTACGCTCTGCCGTTTGACCTACGTGAATCTCTGTTGGGTGCCACATACTACAGCAGGGAGGTTCTCTGATGACGGCTGAGAGCTATGCTATCTGCTGCTCTAATAGATTAGATGTGGAGAGAGTGCAGCTTAGTACTATATCCATTTAACAGAGTGCTGGCAGTAATTCTTCCTCGAGTTTATGACTCACACAGCTAATGGTACTTGGCCCAACTCGGGACCAGGTATAAATTGTTTTGTGGAGTGCGTCTTCAGTCTGATCAGAAAGTGTTTGGTTTCTGCCGAAACCTGTCACTATAGCTCAGTGGGCACACCTCACTGTGCTGGTGCTTACTGTACTTCACTTCGTTCACAGCTGAGCGACTGTCCACCACTTCCCCAAGTGTCCACCACTTCCCCAACCTCAGTTTTGTACACAGCAGCTCCTGGTTCTGTGAAAGCTAGCCAGGAGGGACAAAGTTTTCAGACCACTGCCAGTTTGATTCCTTGTGTCCCCAGGATCCGGGGACATGGTGTCCTTAGCAAGTGACTTGCCATCTAGTTCTGGAGGGTAATGAAGTTCACTGTATTTTGAGAGAAGAACGTTCCAGACAAAAGTAGCAGCTGTGATAGCTGTCCTTAAAATCATTTTCTAATGCATTTGAGAGAAAAAAAAAAAAAAGATCCTCAAGGGAGCTGATGAGGGGACTGTAGTGTGGAGTGAGGCTGAGAGCATGAGAAAATCAGAGGGCCTTGTGGGAAATGGTGAGAGTGTGCCGTGCGCTCTGTGTAGGAGAACGAGATGCTCCTGAGTGTTTGCAGTGCAAACAGTCAAGATTAAAAGTTTAGAGGGAAAGTTATTGTCCTTTTGTCCGTTGAGAGATGGCGGAAGCTGAGACCAGTGTGGTGGCGTGAGAGGTGGGTGTAAAATCGTTTGATTTTGAGTGTAATTTTTAGTTAGATTCTGAAGATTTTGTTTCCTCTTGTGAACTGGTCCTCTGGCCTCTGGCCACCACTCTCTTTCCGTCTGTCTGTCTTTCCACCTTCCAGCTTCTCTCTGGCCAGCCGGTCTCTGTGTTTCAGGGTAACAGCATTCTGCTGCTGCCTTCTTAAACTACAATGTATCCATCCAGTCTGCTGCTGAGGAGGCTTGAATCGTATCTCCCTTTGATTATTTTGAACACTGCTACGCATGTGGGCACATGGACACTGTTATAGTCCCTGTACCGCCATTTCTTTGAGCTGTTGCTGTGGTATCTGGACAAATATTTCCAGAGCCTTGGCCATTTTTAATACGGGCCTTGTTTTATTGCTCTCCATCTGCCCGAATTGTAAGACATCTTTATATATTCAGAACAATAGGCCCTTATAATACTGCGGTTATCAAATATTTGCAGACTGTAGATCGTCTTTAAAGGAAATCACAGTGTCCTTTAAAATATAAACGTTTTGGGGATGAAAAAGACGGCTCAGTGGGTAGGAGCTCTCTCTGTCCTTTCAGGGTTTCGTTTCCGAGTGTCTGTGTCAGGTGGGCTGGGAGCCTCCAGCTCTGCCTCCAGGGATCTGATGCCATCTGTGGCCTCCAGGCGCATTGTACACCCACATTCACACACACAGATGCACACACACACAACCAAATGTGCACGTTAAAACACTAAATCTTTCAAAGTACAAAGATTTCTAATTTCTTAAATGTTAAATTTCTTTGAAAAATTTCTCTCATATTCTGATCATATGGATGAAATCTACTTAATGTGGGGTTTCTTTTTTGTAATTAAAACATTTATTTTTATCTTACATTTTGCTGGTGTGTACGTCTATGTACCACATGTTTGCAGTGTCCCTCGTAGCCAGAGGAGGGTGTTAGACCCCTGGTACTGACAAGCACATAGCTGTCAGCTGCTATACAGCTGCGGGGAATTGAACCGGCGTCCTTTGGAAGGGCAGCCAATGCTCTTCCTCACCGAGCCGTCTCCGCAGCCCTTGTTGGTTGCACTTGTGGTGTCATGAACCAGATGCATATGACTGATTATATAAACTTTTGCCGAAATGGAAGAAAAGGAACATTTTGCTCTCTATGATCGGCACAGAATAATTTAAACTGTTATGGAGGACTTTATGCTTTCAGCAGGCAGGGTGCTTTGAGAAATATGCTTCCCTTTGGGTATGGTATTCTGCTGCTAGATTCAAAACTAGTTTAATTATTCCATATTAATTTCTGTTACTGACATATCACATCTGGCAAGCTAATTAATGCACAGTAAATAGAAAATTAAATGGGATGAAGGATTAATGCCTATTGAATTCCTTGGTGCAGACTTTTATGAAACTTTAGATAATCCTTGACTTTTTTTTTTAGGTCCTAAAAGGTGGCAGGATGATGCCCTGCTGTCTGTGACTTTATGTTGTCATGTGATATATAAAAATAACCGATTTTATTTTTATGGCCACATTCATCACCAGTTAGGTGACGAATAAATGACATGTCACATTGGTAATTTATGTAGCAATGACTAAAATTAAAATGTAAAAGGTCAGAAAGCATACATTTGCTGTCATTTTCTGGGAGCTGAGCTTCGGTCCTCTAGAAGAGCTGTACCTGGAGAGATTGCTCCAAGGTAGAGAGCACGCACCACTCTTCTGGAGATCGGCCCTTGTGTTAAAGGCGTCTGACCAACTGGGGCATCTGTCTGGCGCCTTGTGAGGGATTGTTTATAGATGAAACAGTGTGTGCTTCTTCTAAGTACTCACCCTCAGTGCCAACCGATGCAGCCATGCTGTGATTGCCAGCATTCAAAGTTAGCAGGTCAAAGCGTGCTGGTAAAATTGAATAGCACAGGTGGGCATGGTGGCGCATGTCTGCAATCCCAACACTTGGTGGCGCTAGCATAGGAGAATCGTGTGTTCAAGGCTGCATACTGCAAATGTAACTTATTTGCCAGATCTAATTGTCCTCTTGGAGGCTTACTGCTGAATAAGCTCACCCTTTCTAGTTCTTTCTGAACTCTGGCTGGTTGGTTCAATTCAGATGTTTTGGCCAAGCTCCTCTCCAAACTAACTGATTCAAACTGTCATTTGTTGGTTTCTGACTGAATTGCTCCGATTGGCCTCAAATAACTCTGGCAATGTGTTCTAATTTTCTGGCTCCTCCTTATTCTCTGGCTTATTCTGTCTTCACCTGCAACCCGTCTCTGTAAAACTGTTTTCTCTCTCCCTCTGCTCTTCTAAGTTCTTTCTCATGTCCCATCTCTGACCCATTCTGTCAAATCTTTCTCTGATTCCCCACTTGGTCTGCCCCTCAATTAAGTGTCATGTTCAAACATAGCTGCTTCCTTCTACAAACTGACCTTACCTTCACTCTGAGGGACTAACAGCGTATGCTAAGGGCATGTCTGCATTCCAGACAGATCACACAGACCTAGAAGGTCTTTGCATGTGCTCCTTTGTTAGAACATCCATGTTGCTGGCTTACCCTTCCTCTACATCTACATCCTATGATGTTCAAGGCACTGTGAGTTAGGAAGTGAGGCTTTCCTCAAAAACAAACAAACAGACAAACAGCAACAATAAAACCAGGGATGGGGCTTTTGGTGAAAGGTATAGCTTTTCCTTCCCATGACAGGACATGGGTCCAGTCCCCTTCATATCACCCAAACATTGTATGATTGAGACTTTTTCTATAAAAACTTGGTAGTTTATTATTATGAAAATATCTGTCACATTGAAAGAGGCTGGAGATTTTGCTGGACCTTAAGCTAGAGGTAACGGTGTGCCTTGAGGTCATTTAAGACTGGTGTCCTACCATGAGCTCAGTCTGTTGGTCAACCTGCCTTTAAGAAAACAATGTACAACCAACCTTATTTGCCTTGGATTTCCCACGCAATTAAATCCTAACCGAAGTGAGTGAATAGCTGTGAATCTGTTTTGTTATTTTGATTTTTGAGACAGGGTTTTATTATGTTGCTCTGGCTGGCGAGTAACTCTCTATGAAGATCATGTTGTCTTCAAAGTTGTCTCTGCCTCCTGAGAACTGGATGAAAGGCGTGTGCCATCATGCCAAGGTGCATAACTATAATCCTAAGATACTTTAAATTCTCTCTCTCTCTCTCTCTCTCTCTCTCTCTCTCTCTCTCTCTGTGTGTGTGTGTGTGTGTGTGTGTGTGTGTGTGTGTGTGTGTGTGTGACTGTAAACCCTGGAGGCAGCAAGTAGGCTGAAAGCAACCTCCTACCAGGAATATCCCCCACGCATGTTGAAGGCAGCATATGAATACTGCTTGACTGTTTCTGTTTGTTCTCTGGGATAGTTGGGGTCAGTTGCAGTTAGTGACTTTGTCTCTTGCAATGCTTTTAAAGATTTGTGTAAGTGTCCCTCATTCTTTCCTCCTGTGATGCTTTCTATGCTGTTCAAAAAACCCCATGCAAAACTTGGTTCAGGGACACAGACACAAAGGCAGGGACAGACAAGGCAGCATTTGGGTGGGCACAGATCCAGACTCATCCAGCAGATAGACAGGAAATGAATGAAGAAGGCACTGGAGACATAGAATTAAAATCTGGCCTCACTCTTGGTTGAACTTCTCCAAGGGGGAAGTGCTTTTAAATTTATGTTCCTTAATGGAACACTGACACATTGTGGGTACTCTGAAGTTATGGTTAATTTATTCAAACTGATGTATTTTTTGGTATACATTTTGAATGTGCTCTCCAAACTGGCTTATAAATCGCAGTAGAAGAAAATAATGACCTTTTCCTTAGAGTGGAGGAGCTCAGTGCACCCACAGACTGCAGGGCCTCACAGAGAAGAATTATCTTCGAAATCCTCGAATAGTGATTGAATGTTCATTAACTGCCAGAAGTACGTTATAACCAAATTTACAAACATTGTGGGGAACCGTCATTGCGTTCTGAATAAATCAAGTTACAGAGTAAAGAACAAAGAGATTATTCTGATCGAATGATCTGGGAAAGTCCCGTTCCAGAGTTAATTTAGTGGCCCCCTGATCACTTGGGACAGTGTTAATCTATGCTACAGTTTTCCTTAGTTATTGCTAGCAGCAGGAATTTCATTATGATCCATTCTTCATACACAGCAGGTAAGTATGTTATTAACCACAAAGTACTTGTCCAGAGTCTTCATCCTTACTTATTTGTAAAATACAAGTACAAAAAGAAAATGCTTTTCTAGTCTTGTATGACTAATACCTTTCCTTCTTCTAGATCATATTTTTCTTGGATAAATTTATTACAAAATACTTAATGAGTAAATAATATAATACATTTATTACATGATACTTAATGGGTTGGTTTCTAAACTAAGTTAAATGTCAAATTGGATGTGTGTGTGTGTGTGTGTGTATTTGCAGTGCTCATATAATGCTTGGGATAATTAGTGATTGCAGAAAGTTAATTATATATTAGGAATGTAGGCATCATTAGCAAAATATTTTTTATAAATAACTTGTAAGAATTAAACATTCTCTGAACGTACTGTATAAGAAATCTTTTCTCTCAAAGGCCTTTTTATATATGACATTAGACATGGATAAAAAGTGCTTGAGTTTTATTAGCCATGAATAAATTTATGAATTTTCTTGCTTACTTTTTATGGATTTTTTAAAAACTCAGTTTTTAGGCTATAGCAAACATCCAGAAGATTTAATTGTTCATCTAGTGAATAGTCCAGATTAGCTTATTAGATAGCTTGGAACTTGTCAACTTTCGGTTGCACGCTTCTGCACACGTTTCAGTTACAAACTGAGTCCAGTGGCATTATTATTTACACTTTGACCTTTTTGGCCTTGCAGTTAGTAAATCCATAATTCTTTCTTCTCAACTCTTGTATTACATCTGTACATGATTCTTCCTCCACCTGTCCGTGATAGTGTCCCTTTTTATTTCCCTTATCAGGTCTCTGATCTTCCTCTTTCCCTTATGTAGAATGTCAGGTCTCTGATCTTCCTCTTTCCCTTATGTAGAAGGTCAGGTCTCTGATCTTCCTCTTCTGTTGCTGTTAAATGTTGCCGAGTATCCGACATGGTGGAGGGTCTCATTCAGTCTCGGTTAACGTAATGCAAAGACCCACCTTTCACACACAGTCACATATAGTCTCTCCAGTTGTAACCACCCCCTTATACTTTGTTTGTAGGAGTAGAGAGACAGTTTTATTCTGAAAGTGACTCAAGAAGAGATTTCATCTTTATTTCTGAAATTTCCAGTGTCTAAACTTGTCAAAGGAGTAAGTACTTCAAGGCTTTTGAAAAACACATTCCAAATAATTGACTTTCAACTCTTTCCCTTGCCATGTCCTACACGTCTTGTGTCCTCTGTATTTCTTATTTCCCATAAGCAAGCCTCCTGCCTCATCTTCAAACCCATTTCATATTTATTGGTCAGTTTTTAATACCAAGAACATTGCTAAGAACTTTGCCTGAATGTTTAATTGTATTTTATAATGTAAACAAATAGCATAACTACTTTACAAATAAATAAAGAATGGTTCTAAAGTTTTTGATTGTTCATTAAAAATCATCAATGACCTGAAAGAGGATACAAACAAGTAAATAAATTCATTTCTGTGCATGGAAGGGAAAAGTCAGCGACATGGAAGGAATGCTTAGCAAAATGGACAAGAAATTTAGCAATTTACATGAAGAATTACGGTACCATGAAAGAAAGCAACTCAGCAAGGAACGTGTATGTGCTCATGTGCACACTGTGCTGCCTGTGCTCATGTGCACGCTGTGCTGCCCTGCTCAGCAAGGAACGTGTATGTGCTCATGTGCACACTGTGCTGCCCTGTTCCTTCCTGAGAGCTCCCAGGCTGCTGTGTGCACACTGTGCTGCCCTGCTCCTTTCTGAGTGCGCCCAGGCTCCTATGTCCATGTCAAGGTGCCCAGCTCCTGCCTGAACCCACACAGGTTTCCAATCACAGAGTCCACAGAGCCAGTTCTCAACAGAATCGTGTCGTTTAGTGGCTTCATCAGCAGAGAGATGTTGCTCTTATCCCGCAGCTGAGATTAGTGAGTATTAACAGCAGTCTTACAAGAGCACAAGAGGTGGCTCTCCCTCCTCTGTACCCATCTAGCTCTCTCCCAGAAACATGGAGCTGAGGTTTAGGGTGTCTCATAGGCTGGCCAGTCAAAGCTAGCAAGATGAACACAAGACTATCACAATTCTGAAGAACAGCATTTTAAATTATGTGTCTGTTACAGTTTTTCCTTATGTAGAATTTTATATTAGATAATTGGTAATAAACCTAGGATATTTCATTAAGCATAGTTAGCACAAAAGGCTACAAAAGAGATTAAATTGGCACGATCTCCAGACCTCCAGAAACCGTTGTCATGTGTTCATGACAGGAGCAGAAAATGGCTTTCCATTATGATTGCTTAGATTTTGTTTCTACAGTGTGTTCTATACATACGTGTTCTATACATACGTTTTCTATACATACAGTGTTCTAGAAATACAGTGTTCTATACATTCAGTGTGTTCTATAATACATTGTGTTCTGTATATACAGTGTTCTATACATACAGTGTTCTATACATACAGTGTTCTATACATACAGTGTTCTATGCATACAGTCTGTTCTATACATACAGTGTGTTCTATACATACAGCTAGTGTGGATGACCTTTCTACCATTTCTTTTTTCTTCTTCTTCATTGTTTAGTTTGCTTAAGTTGCCACTGCAGCTTTATAATTTTGGGGACAGAAATACCATGTGACTATGTCACGTCCCCCTAGTGTGTATCCCAGCTATAAAATCATTGCCAAATAAAATTTCCCAAACTAAAGGCCACAGCGTGATGATTCCACAGATGCTTGCTCAGCACAAAACAGTGGCCTTGGATGCTGACAACACAGAATAATATAAAAACTGCCGTGAAATATAAATTTTAAACAATCGCATTTAAGGTGCGTTTGTGCTATTTCACTCTGAAGTGTAGTACCACAGGGGAATTCTTGCAGGATGGGCTCCACAAAGATATATTAATGCATGCTGTTTTGGTTTCAGAAAGTATTAAAGTTACTGTATGATGATAATTCTTTAAGGAAAATCTGCAAGAATAACCATTACAATGTTTTCCCAGGAAGGATAAATAAAATCCAAGTTTTAAAATATTAATATGCATTGATTTTGTTATTCCTTGGAATGTGCCTCAATGTTTGTCTGAAATTGTTCAGATTATCATTAAACTATATGATGGTGTGTTCATTCATTCTTCAGTCACATTAACAATGAATCTCTGTGTTCCTTTATTTCTCGATGATGCTATTCTTTATTCAACTTTTTGTTGATTCTTGTTAATTCCCCACTCATCTCCCCTTCTTTTTGTACTCCTGCCCTTACAGCCTCCCCCCTCCAAGAAAACCTCGTGGAGGTGGTAGAGTGTCACAGTGTGTCCCGCAGGTCTTTGCTTGCAGATGGTCATTGCAGTGAGTCATTGGTCTGTTCCAGGGCCTCTGGCTTCTGCTCCACCATCAACACTGGATCTCACTGGGACTCCTCTTGGACATTCTGTTGTTGCCCTGTGTTATGGAGATCCTGCAGTTTGGATCTGTAGGACTGGCCCCTCCATGCACTCCAGCAAATCTTAGATGGGGTAGATGCTTGGCTAGGGCCAATTCACAGCCTTGGATGTGGGCCTGAGTGGTAGCTGAGCTGGTCAGCTCACCAGTTCTGCACCCGCACCACCAGGGGGAGCTCTTCAGCTCTGCTCCTGCCAGGCTGGGTCACAGTGGGCAAGGCGCAGTGGAGCCTACTCTCCTGCTCTCTACCCTCTGGGCCCGCTTGCCCAAGTTCAGGGTTCAGGCCAGCAGGACAAGCTCTACTGTGCTGCCCAGGCAAGGTGCAGGGCCCTCTCTCTCCCGATGGCTGCAGTCAGTAAGGACCAGGGGGTATTCCTCATTCCTTGTTTCACACCTTATCTTCCATTTGTGGAAATCTCAAATCTTATATTCTCATTAAAGGAGACCGTGCAGACTTGTATGACTTTATGAAAAAATTTCAAGAATAATTCAGTCTTTATAGATAATGGATTTCTAATTGCCATGGCAACCAGGGAGAAGGTGGAGAGTGGGGCCACAGGGGAGGGACCTACAATGGTGAAGCCTTTTCTTTTTTTTTTGGAGAGGGAATGATAAAATTTCTTTCAAATAAGACTGTAGTCCTGAGGGTCTATTTCTGTTAGTACACACAGACACACACAGACACACACACACACACACATCACTGAATTGTATTCTATAAGAAAGCAACTCCTGTCACATCTTTGTATATCTTGGTAAGACTGACTTAAAATTATTGTTTTTGACCACATTATATAATGTTATAAGACAGTAAACATTTTGTTTATTGCCTGAGGGAGGAAAAGACTCTCCATGTAACAGTTAACACATTCTGCCCAGGAATGGGCATAAAGTAAGTCGGGATCTTCCCAGTTATCTCTCATTTATTAAGAGATTGGCTTATACACCTTATTCATAAAGTCATACAGATAAACCTCCACACTCCATCTTAAGTAGGTTCTGTTTCCCCTCTCAGCTTTTCATAATGAGGTATCCCCCCAAGTGTTTTCACTTTCTACTTTCCCAGACGAGGCTTTATCTCCAAGCCTCTATGTGTTGACAAATGTCACCACCAGTGTCTCAGGGTCACTATTGTTGTGATGTGAAACTCCACGACAAAAGCAGCGTAGAGGGAAAGCATTTAAATGGCTTCCATATCGCTGTTCATCACTGAAGGAAGTCAGGATAGGAACTCAGGCAGGCAGGAACCCCAGGCAGGAGCTGATGCACCGGCCATGGGGGCGTGCTGCTTGCTGGCTCTCTCCTCATGGT
This sequence comes from Rattus rattus, assembly GCF_011064425.1. NCBI lineage: Eukaryota > Metazoa > Chordata > Mammalia > Rodentia > Muridae > Rattus > Rattus rattus. The sequence continues at coordinate 58,432,890 of NC_046155.1, read as the reverse complement.
GTGCTCTGCCTGCTTTCTCACAGAGACCAGGACTACCAGCCCAGGGGTGGCAACACCCACAGTGTTCTGGGCTCTCCCCTATCAGTCACTGACTAAGGAAATGCCCTACAGCTGGATCTTGTGGATGCATCTCTCTACTGAGTTTCCCTCCTCTCAGATGACTCCAGCTTGTGTCAGTTGACACACTAGCTGGCACACCCAGCTTCCTGTCCCATACCCAAGTTTTCTATTACCACTCTGAACTTTAAGTCAAAATAAAGTTTTTCTCCTTTAAGTTGGCCATGATGTTTTATTACAACAAGAGAAAGATAATTCATGAAGACATCAAGCACAGGAAAAGAGAGAGGAAGGACAGAATACTTCATCAATCTTAAGAAATCTGCATGACAAGAGATACCACCAATAAAATAAAAGAACTATAAATTACAGAATTTTTTGCAAATCATATATCTTACTTATACCTGGAATATAAACAATGAAAAGATAAATTGCCTAGTTAAAAGAATTTATCCATGGATTTGAATCAACATTATTTAAAAGAAACATACTGGTGAGCACAGAAAAAGTCACTGTATTCATAGTTATTGAAGTAAATTCAAGTCAGACCTTTCAGATCCAATTTATGCTTGTAATTAAAATGCAAACAATAACCAGAATTAATGATCCGGCAGAGAAATTGGAACTCGCATGGGTGAGTGGTGGAAATACTAACGTGTATAAATGTCCTCAGAATGTCTGGGGACAATCAAAGCCACCAAGTAGAAGGACTGAGCCACTCTAGTTCCAGGCGGGTAGAAAAAGAAATACAATGTATCTTCCAACCACTTGTCCATAGGAGTGCTTAGAATGCCATTTGCAACAATCAAGCAACTGAAAGACAGCTCCAGTGTCCACTTGCCAACAATTATTTTGACATGATACATCAAAGTAATATTATTTGATTAATAAAACTTAACACTCCTCATACACGATGGAGCTCAAATCTGATGGTCTTTAAAGTATCTTACTACAAGAAAAATAACATGTGTATTTGATTCGTTTTCTTTTGTGATCTTTTAAGCCTCAAGTTTAGGCTTCTCCTTCATTGGAAGGATTTCTGTGTGCAGGACCCAGCCTGCGCTTGCCCTCGTGACTGTCTAGCCGCCTGGGCTCCTGAGTTTGTCACTCAGATCCTCCTTCCCACTCCCCAGAATCCCGTAGTTCTATCAGTGCTGTCTGCATTTACTGTTGTCACTCTACAGTGGTGTTTGAAGTTGAGATGACTGAATCATCCAATTTTATCCCTCAAGACCCGTTCACTTTGTAAAGTTCTTTGTCATTATAATTGAGTTTGAGAACCAGCTTGTCAGTTTGTACAAAGTAGCCAGCTAGGTTTCTCGTGGGGATTGCAGCAACTCTCCTCCGTCTGTCAGTTGGGTAACTGGTTTTCCCAGCCGTGATTTGATATTTCTTTCACTCTATTTATGCCATCTTTAGTTTTCTTTCAACACTTTTGTACAGTTTTCAGGATACTTGTTTCATAGGTTTATGAAATCATTTCTTAAGGATTTCATTAATCTTAATTTCCCCCTCTCTGTCTTTCCTGCTTTTTCTTTCTCTGTGTGTGTGTTGCACTTGTGTGCATGAATGTGAAATCCAGCAGACAGCTGCTTCAGGTGAGCCAGGGAGTCCTCCAACTTGTTTCCTGAGACAGCGACTTTCAGTATTCTGGACCTTGACAAGTAGGCTAGGCTGTCTGGCCAGTTCTCTCCAGTGAATCCACCTGACTGCCTTTTACAAACGGGACCTGTGACACCTCTGTGCGTGTTTGTTTTTGTTCTTTAATGTGGGTTCTGTGACTCAAACATGCTTGGTAGCAAGCACTTTATCCATGTAGCTGCTGCCCTAGCGTTTTAATGCTCTCTTACAGTGGAATTATTTCTTACCTTTCATTTTTCCTTGCTAGTTACAGAAACATGGCAGGGCTTTGGGCTGGGCTGGGAGGGCTTTGGGCTGGGCTGGCAGGGCTTTGGGCTGGGCTGCCAGGCCCCACAGCCGCCTTGAAGTTAGAGAAAGTTTATTATTTGGTTTTGTGGCTCACACATGCTGGGCAAATACCATACGACCAAACTCCAGCCCTAGAGTCTGTGCAGTGATCTTTCACACTGTCTTTGCTTATCACACCTTTTCCAAGGTACTGCTTAGGAGAAGATTTCCTTGAATAGAAAAGATAATGGACTGGTAACCAGCCTCAGCTCTACGCTTTTCTGTTTGACCAACTTCATTCTTTGATGGTCTTGGTTCGAGTGTCCCATACAGATGGTAATAAATGACGTAGAAGGAGAGCAATGACTTCTTGATTTTAGGAGAAGAAAACATGTAGTCTCTTGCTATTAAGCACGATGCTGTAGGCTTTAGTTTGTTTTAAAACTCAGTCTATGTTTAGTGAATTCCATTTCTGATTTACTGAATTTTAAAGGATACATTGCTTTTAGAATTTCATACAGGAAATGTGTTTTGAGGCTCCAGCCCCTCCAGTGTACACCTTCTTCCCAACACTCCTTTTGAAGCCCGTGGAATGGGCCCTGTGGGGTGGCACCCCTAAATGCTGACACTGTTGTCCTTCGTAGCCGTCAAGTGTGCTTGCTCCTCAGCTGGTGTGACCGTGTGGCCCACCTCCTCTGTCGGTGCTGGCAGTTTGGCTGGTGTGATCTTGTGCAGATCATGTATGTGCAGTCACAGCTGCCATGACTTCATGTGTGTAGTGTCCCTGTCATAATCAGAAGACAGTTTCACCACGGTCCCATATCTTCCAGCCTATGTAACCTTGCCAGACAAGCTGTGGTATAAAATAGATGTCCCAGTTAGGGCTGACAAGTTTTATTTGGACAAGAGTCTCACTACATGACATTGGCTGGCCTGGCTTGGGACATGCTATATAGACCAGACTAGCCTCATTGTGTTTCAGAAAGAATTGGAATTAAAATCACGTGTCATTAATTATGAAAGAATGCTAGGTTTTCTCTGATGGTATTTCTGAATTTATTGAATTAATATTTTTTATTGGCTGGTGTGATGTAACAATACTGATATTTGACTGTTAAACTGTCTCCCTCTCTTAAATATTTATCTATTTTATGATTATGAAAACATTGTCAGTGTCTTCAGACACACCAGAAGAGGGCATCAGACTACATTACAGATGGTTGTGAGCCACCATGTGGCTGCTGGGATTTGAACTCAGGACCTCTGGAAGAGCAGTCAGTGCTCTTAACCACTGAGCCATCTCTCTAGCCCTCTCTCTTAATAGAAATCCTCCATGGTCATGTGAAATCTTTGACATGTTCCCAGACTTGCACTTCTGATTTGTTGAGTTTTTCTGCGTGCATGCTCATAAGATGTCTTGTCAGTAGCTGGATTTCCCTGCAGCATTTAATTGGGTTTCAAGGTAATATTGGCTCCTAGAGCAAGTTGTGAAGGTTTTTTTATTTTATTTCTTTAAATTTTGTGAGGAGTTCGTGAAGATCTGGTGTTAGCGATATTGGATAAAGTTTCTTAGTATTTCTGTGTAAGCTTTTCTTTGTGGACACTTTTTAATTACTCCAATTATTATTATGGAACTACTGAGGATATATTTTTCCCTTCACCACTTTGTTTTGGTAGTTTATATCTTTTAGAAAGTTATTCAGTTGATCTGTGATCTGCTCTTTGGCCTGTTTTTCCTATGTCCCCTTACCTTTCTGATCTCTGTAAAGATGGCGGTGACCCCTCTTCTTTTGTTCTTAACTAAAAGTGCTATTCTAAAAGTTAGAAAAACAAGTCACCATCCTGACAGGAGAGCAGCCCACAGAGATCCTCTGTCACAATTGTGATGTCTCTGTCTGTGACTTTAATCCCGGAGGTCAGAGACAAGCGCTGCACCACGTAGCGGTGGCACCACCGTTCCCCATGACCACCGTGCTCATTACTGGTGCTGACGCCAATCATGCTGCCTTTTTTGAAAGTAGCTCGGGCTGTCCTAGATCTCGCTCTGTAGACCAGGCTAGCCTCAACTGAAAGATCCACCTGCCTCTGCCTTCCGAGTGTCAGGGTTAAAGGTGTGCCCTGCCACCACAGCCCCGGGCCTGGCATGTTAAGTGTTTTAAATTACAATGTCTCATCTACTTCTCACGACTCCTTAGAACTAAGTAGGAATAACTTAGAATAACTAAGTACTGTTATTCTCTGCTTGTAGGTGCCGAAACCAAACTGGAGGGTTTCAGTAGGTTGTCTAAACTTAGGTAGTTAGTGACTGCAGATGTGAGTTTGACAATTACAGTATGTGCTCCAGGGTTTTTACTCTTTACACTTTACCCATGAGTGTTCCGATCCATTCACCTTCTCAAAGCCATATGCATTCTTTATGTAACTTTGCCTGTCAGTCTGCCTGCCTTCCCTCCACATGTGGGATTGGAGGTGTGCACCATGCATCTCCTATGTCCTGGGATTGGAGGTGTGCACTATGTATCTCCTATGTCCTGGGATTGGAGGTGTGCACCATGTGTCTCCCACACTCTGTGTGGAGGTGTGCACCATGCATCTCCTATGTCCTAGGATTGGAGGTGTGCACCATGTGTCTCCCACACTCTGTGTGGAGGTGTGCACCATGCATCTCCTATGTCCTGGGATCGGAGGTGTGTACCATGTGTCTCCCACACTCTGTGTGGAGGTGTGCACCAATGCATCTCCTATGTCCTGGGATTGGAGGTGTGCACTATGTATCTCCTATGTCCTGGGATTGGAGGTGTGCACCATGTGTCTCCCACACTCTGTGTGGAGGTGTGCACCATGCATCTCCTATGTCCTGGGATCAGAGGAGTGCACTGCTACACCCACTATCTTTTTAACCCCTTCTTTCACCAGTGGCGTGTCAGATCACAAATAGAAACACAAAGAATTAGAGAACTACGTAGGTGCATGATAGACAGAAGACCCTCAGGGATTTTAAAGAGTTTTGCAAAGTTTTGCAAAGTCACATAGGTGACTTTACCTTCCTATAATTAAAAGTAACACACGGTGTGAGGAAAGGGCCTCATAAAATAAGATGATAACAATAATACTTAATAGTGTGTTGCTTTGACTTACAGCTTGCACGTGTGGTGGTCATGCCAACGTCTGTCACCTGCACACAGGAAAGTGTTTCTGCACAACCAAGGGGATAAAAGGTGACCAGTGCCAACTGTAAGTACAATTGTTTCTCTAACTTTTATGAATTTTGTGCCTAAAACTAATTTTTAAATGTTTTAGTTTTGAATGTTAGCGTTGTGCCAGTTAAGCTCTTTTGAAAACATAAATGTTTAAGGATGGCAGTTACAGAGGCTGTGACGGACGCTGGGTCTGGAGACCTAGCCGACAGGATTTCTGTTTCTGCAGAGAACGCACAGCGCCACCTGACCTGCCAGCTGGGTCCTGGGAGTCCAGAGTGAGGCCACCACTGAGCCACTGAGCCACCAGACTTCCTTTTCTCTTAGATCGTTCACCACGCGGGAACCCTCAATTTGCTCTTAGTACTTTATGAATGATTTCCTTGTGACATTTAGTTATTTTTAATATTTATCACCTTCCAGATGTGACTTTAGAAGGCAGTACATTCAATTATTTTATTTTCTTAATTTTCTTCATGTACATTATATTAAAATCATATTTGCATGGTTTAATATCAATTTGGTACAAATGCTGTTTTCCTGTATATTTATAACTTGGGAAAAAATCATGTTTCCATTACATTATGTGATTATCAGGAGAACATTGATAAAGAATTTGCTGTTATAAATACCTAAAAATTTTTCTTTGACATTATTGACTAGACTTCAAGTTCAGAGAAGCCAGGAAGTCTCGTAAGTGTGAACCCTGTAGCTAACGTGAAGCCAAAGCCTGAGGTCTTATGACGGCTCCATCAGGCCACGCTGGCCTGACTAGCGTGAACGAACCCAAGGCTCACCCTCTGCGTTAGAGGGATGCCTGCGATAGCTCAGCAGTAATGTGTGTTATGAGCAGAGCCAGCCTTATTGTCAGGAGCTGGTGAATCTGCACAGGTCCCATAATTAGAAGAGTTTAAGATTACAATATAACTGTCTTAGAGCTTTTTAAACAGTAGTCCTAACTATACATGCGCTTTGCCGAATTTGCGCCCTCTCAGATTATATATCAGGTCACCAGGTCACCAGGTCACCAGGTCACCAGGATCATTATGTCACCACAGCATCAAAAGGTACTGTCTGTAGAGCCAAGCTACAGTATTACAGGGAGAAGCAAAATGCCAGCTGCAACCATGATTATGAACTGAAAGTAATTATTACGGTTTTCCATAAGTAATTTAAACACATAGCTCTATAATAGTGACCTCTTTTGTGTTTTCATTTTAAGAACATGCTTATTCTTAGACAAAAGAGAGCAATGTTTTTATTTACTTATGAGCTGATAAATTCATCTTAATACTGGTTACAAGTCAAGCATACGTATTTTATCTAAAATACATGCTTGAATGACAAAAATACTTTGCTTTTGATCTAATTTATGAATAACAATTTATGAGGAACACCTTTGTATGATTCTGTGTCTGCATTCAGTAGCTTCTTCTCTCATGCAATACATCCTGACCACCGTTTCTCCTTTCTCCAGTCCTCATAGCTCCCCACACCCCACACCCCACGTCCCCTCCTTTCTCCTTAAGAAGACAGCAGGTCTCCAGGAAAACAAGGCAGAAGCTCTCATATCAGGCCTGGACGAGGCTACCCAATGCAGGGACGTAGTCCCAAGAGCAGGCAAGAGTCAGAGGCACACCTGTTTCCACAGCACTCACCAAATGTCCCCCAATTCCAGTTGTCTCTTGCCTCACTCTGTCCCTCCGTTCTCCCACAGCCTGATCCTTCCTGCTCTGCTCCTCACCCACTCCTGTGTACTGGCAAATCCTTCCCTGGGAGTCCATGCATCCCCCCAGAGTCCTCCTCTTTACCTAACTTCTCTGGGTCAGTGGATCGCAGCTTGGCTATCATTTGCTTAACAACTGGTATCCACTGATGAGTGAGAACACACTGTACTGCCTTTCTGATAGCCACTGATATCCACTGATGAGTGAGTACACACCATACTGCCTTTCTGATATCCACTGATGAGTGAGTACACACCATCCTGCCTTTCTGATATCCACTGGTATCCACTGATGAGTGAGTACACACCACACTGCCTTTCAGATAGCCACTGATATCCACTGATGAGTGAGAACACACCATACTGCCTTTCTGATATCCACTGATGAGTGAGAACACACCATACTGCCTTTCTGATATCCACTGATATCCACTGATGAGTGAGAACACACCATACTGCCTTTCTGATAGCCACTGATATCCACTGATGAGTGAGAACACACTGTACTGCCTTTCTGATATCCACTGATATCCACTGATGAGTGAGTACACACCATACTGCCTTTCTGATATCCACTGATATCCACTGATGAGTGAGAACACACCATACTGCCTTTCTGATAGCCACTGATATCCACTGATGAGTGAGAACACACCTTACTGCCTTTCTGATAGCCACTGATATCCACTGATGAGTGAGTACACACAATACTGCCTTTCTGATATCAACTGATATCCACTGATGAGTGAGTACACACCATACTGCCTTTCTGATATCCACTGATGAGTGAGTACACACCATACTGCCTTTCTGATATCCACTGATGAGTGAGTACACACCATACTGCCTTTCTGATATCCACTGATGAGTGAGTACACACCATACTGCCTTTCTGATATCCACTGATATCCACTGATGAGTGAGAACACACCATACTGCCTTTCTGATAGCCACTGATATCCACTGATGAGTGAGTACACACCATACTGCCTTTCTGATATCCACTGATGAGTGAGAACACACCATACTGCCTTTCTGATATCCACTGATATCCACTGATGAGTGAGAACACACCATACTGCCTTTCTGATATCCACTGATATCCACTGATGAGTGAGAACACACCATACTGCCTTTCTGATATCCACTGATATCCACTGATGAGTGAGTACACACCATACTGCCTTTCTGATATCCACTGATGAGTGAGAACACACCATACTGCCTTTCTGATATCCACTGATATCCACTGATGAGTGAGAACACACCATACTGCCTTTCTGCGTCTATATTGTATCACTCAGAGTGACTTTTTCTAGTTGCATCCATGTGCCTGCAGATTTCATGATGCCTTTGTTTCCAGCAGTTGAGTAATATTCCACTGTGTAGATGGTTTCTTGCTTAGTCTGTTTGTCGTGTATGTGTTCATTCTTCAGTTGGGGTGCACATAGGTTGTTTTCAATTTTTGGCTGTTCTGAGTAAGTTGTAATCAACACAGCTGAACTGGTGTCCTTATGGTAGGATGGATTATCCTTTGGGTATATGTATGCCCAGGAATGGTATAGCTGGGTCTTTAAGTAGATCAATTCCTAATTGAGGAACAGCCATATTGATTTCCATGGTGTCTATATAAGTTTTCATTCCAAGTAGCAATGGAGGAGTGTTCACCTTGCTCTACATCCTTACCAGCATGAGCTGTCACTTGTGTTATTGATCTTAGCCATTTTGACAGCTGTGAGATGGAATCTCAAAGTAGTTTTGATTTGCTTTTCCCAACTTTAGAAAGTAGGTAGCTCTCTCTCACACACACACACAGACACAGACACACACACACACACACACACACACACACACACGACAAACCAGGTAAACAGTACCCTTCAGGACACCCTCAAATTATAAACCATCTTGAGGTTGCGCCAACCAACCAAGTGAAAGGCTGTGTGATTAAAAACTTCAAGTCTTTGAAGAGAGAAATTGTAGAAGATATCAGAAGATGGAAGGATCTCCCATGCTCCTGGATGGATAGGATTAACATAGTGAAAACATCCATCCTACCAAAACCAATCTACAGATTAAATACATGGCCATCAAAACTCCAATGCAATTCTTTACGGACCTTGAAACAGTCTTCAACTTCATATGGAAAAATAAAAATCCCAGGATAACCAAAACAATTGGAAGTACCTAAAAGAACTCCATGAGGAGTCACCATCCCTGACCTCAAACTGTGCTACAGCACAATAAACACCGCGTGGTATTGGCGTAGATACAGACTCAGTGATCAATGGAATCAAATCAAGGACCCAGAATTGTAAATCTACACACCTATGGGCTCCTGATTTTTTTTTTAAAATAAAGAACGAACAACCTAAACACAGCCTTATATCAACATGAGATGCTCAGTAGATGCATTGACTGTTCTTGATGGCTTCTGAGAGGGATTAACCAAGCATGAAGAAGGTCCAAGCATATAAAGAGTTGGAATTTAAAGGAGGAATAACTTTTCTAGAGTAAGAAGATAGCAGGTGGAAGAGGAAATCGTGCCATGAACAACAGGGACACAAAAGTGAACGTGATCGTAGTGTTTCCAGGTCTGCTCATGGAGCTGCAGAGAATGTTGCCCTCATCCTTTTTAATTGACTAAGAAAGAAAAGCTTTGTAAAATGCAAAGCCTTGATTTTTTTGTCACCAGTAAACCCAACCAACCAACCAACCAACCAACCAACCAACTAAATATCCAACCAACTAAATATCCAACCAACAACTAAATATCCAACCAACTAAATATCCAACCAACAACTAAATATCCAACCAACTAAATATCCAACCAACAACTAAATATCCAACCAACTAAATATCCAACCAACTAAATATCCAATCAACTAAATATCCAACCAACTAAATATCCAACCAACTAAATATCCAACCAACTAAATATCCAACCAACTAAATATCCAACCAACTAAATATCCAATCAACCAACCAAATGAAAACCCCCAAAGGGGAGAAAAGGACAAGAGCCTGCATGCATGCAGCAGCAACTTCGGCTCCCACAGAATGGGTTAGCTGGTAGAGGTCTGCTCTTACTAGCATGGAGTGTCAAGAGCAGTCTGAACGGATAGCGTTCGAGATTCCCTCTTCTCAGAGATACTCTCAAACATCCTATGTGGATACTACTGGTTTCTAGCAGAAAAAAAGAGATGATTTAAATTTTCTTCTTCTTCAAAGATAGGCTCTTACTGTGTAGGCCTCCCTGGCCTGGAACCGACTATGTAGACCAGGCTAGCCTAGAACTCACAAAGATCCTGAGTTCCCACTGCCTCTTCCTCCAGTGTGGAGGAGAAAGGTGTGAGGTACCACACTCAGCTTGAAAGTGGAGAAGTTTTTAAGGCAGAACACTGGCTGGTTTTGTGTGTCAACTTGACACAAGCTGGAGTTATCACAGAGAAAGGAGCCTCCCTTGAGGAAATGCCTCTGTGAGACCCAGCTGTAAGACATTTTCTCAATTAGTGATCAAAGGGGAAGGACCCAGCTCATTGTGAGTGGTGCCGTCCCTGGGCTGGTACTCCTGGGTTCTACAGGAGAGCATGCTGAGCAAGCCAAGGGAAGCAAGCCAGTAAGTCACATCCTTCCATGGCCTCTGCATCAGCTCCTGCCTCCTGACCTGCTTGAGTTCCAGTCCTGACTTCCTTTGGTGATGAACAGTAATGTGGAAGTATAAGCTGAATAAACCCTTTCCTCCCCAACTTACTTCTTGTCATGATGTTTATGCAGGAATAGAAACCCTGACTAACACAGGCAGCATTTTCCATGGAATAAGCTGTGGAAGTGAATGACCACCACGGTGGGCAAAGCAGTAATAATTATGAGTAAAATATTCATTTAGCTAGCCTCAGTTACATAATGAATTTGAGGCCAGTCTTGGCTGCATTATCTCAAACGATAGAGCATCCAGAAACAAAGCATAAAACAAAAGTCACATTGTCACCGTCACGACAGTTCTCGGTCTAACCTTCCAAGGTAATTGGTACTGAAAATGGTCATTTTTTAAAATAAAAGACCTACTGGACTCAACATGGGTCTCTATAGAAGAAACACAAATGGCCAACTCCTTAACCCTCAGGGACATGTAAGAGTCCAGCTCACTTCAGTCAAGATTGCTGTCATTGAAGATACTCATGACGAAATGCTGGCAAGGCTGCGTATACAAAGGAACCTTATGTATGGCAGATGGGAGCGCACACTGTAGAGTCCTGAAGGACATGGAAGGCCCTCATAACACCCCTTAGAGCTGGCAGATGACCCAGCTGTTCTGTTCTTGGTTTGTAGCCGAAGGACTAAATTACTCAACCTGCCACATGAGAATGTGCAGCGTAAACATCCGTGTTTATCTGCTCACAAATCACAGTATCTAGAAAATGGGACTGGCCTGGATGAATGGCTAAATAAAATATGATACATATACTCAGTGGGAATTTACACAGCCATAAGAAAAATGAAATCATGGCATTTTGGAAAGTAGATACAACTAGACATCATTATGCTTAGAGAAATAAGCCAGACTCAGAAAGACAGAACTTCCTTGGACTATTTGATATGTGGTACCTAAATTATAAATTGTGCGCATGTGCAGGTGTATTCCCAAGTGTGTGTGTGTGTGTGTGTGTGTGTGTGTGTGTGTGTGTGTACATTTCTTCCCAATTGCAACCAGGTGATGTGAGATAGTTAATGCCAAAATGTGTGGTTACTGCTCAACCAGAAGGGGAGAGGACACTTTTGGGAGTCAGAGCTCTCCTTCCTCCATGGACTCCAGCCATTAAACTGAGGTCAGCAGGCTTGCCAAGCAGGTGATTTTACCCACAATGCCATGCCTCAGGCACAAGAGTGGGCATTTGTCCTTCGTTTTCTGCTTTTTCCTCCAAGACTGCCTGCCATCACGCCCTATGACAGTATATACAACCAGGTCCCCCTCAGTCTTCTATGGAGGTGACACTCCCTGAGTTACTTTCACACTGGCTCTAGGTAACAGAACTTCATGATGCGCTATAACTGGGTGACTGTCAGTCAGCATTAAATGCGATGGTTCGTGGAGCAGTGTTACCTGGTGTGCTAGAGTGACCACTGAGATTCATAGCTGGTCAGTGGGGATGATAGACGCTGTAGCGTTTACACAGGAATGCTAGCACTTGATCACAAAGCCTAAGTGGTAAGGCTTGTAAGTCTGGTTGCTTTTGTTAAATGCCGTATAGCTTAGAAGAAGGTACCTTTCATGAACTCACAGCAGGCTGTGAGCATGAGCAAGCCCTCAGTGATAGCGTTTAAAGGAATCGCCTTCCACAGCCAGGGCGCAGAGTGTGTTGAAAATCATTCTAGGATTCTGTCTTAAGGGTGGCTGACAGCAACTTAAAGTGGAGCTTCAGCTATGACAGTTGTTCCCTGACAATCATGCCTGATCAAGAGGAGGAAGGTGTTGAGGTCTTTAGTGGGAGTGAATATCACGTCACAAAACAGAGGCCTCAGAGTGCCCTGAGCATCCCCGCCTGTAAGGTTACCCTCCTACCATTGCCCAGTGAGCCTGTCGGGGAGCTGTCTGCCGCATCTCTGTTCTGTCTTGATTTCCTAGTAAGATAACATTCCTTCAGAGAGATTTGAAGTCTAATTTAATATCTTTAAGGTTTATCTCCAGTGTAAAAAAAAAAAAGCAAGCACATGGCTAAAATGAATCCACAGTGTAATCTTATTTAGTTATTTTCCACTACTCCATTGGTTATTATTAAGATGAACTTGCATTGTAATATCTTCGTCGTAATGAATGTATTGTAGAAGAGACATTTCAAAGGTCTCCTAACCTTTTAAGGCTAAATTTAGTGGAAATGTAAACTATTATACTTAGTTGCTTTTGGTACATATATTTAATTTTAACTTTAAATTTTTTTGACATCATATTTATAACATTTCCCATTTCCCTTTTCTCCCTCTAGGCCATTCCTGTTCACACACACACTCACACACATAAACACACACACAGACACACTCACACATAAACACACACACACACTCACACACAAATACACACACACACACACACACATAAACACACACACACTCTCTTACACACACACATAAACACACACACACATACACACACACACACACACTCACACATAAACACACATACACACACACACACTCTGACACATACACACTCACATACATAAACACACACTCTCTTACACTCACACACATAAACACACATACACACACACACACTCTGACACATACACACTCACATACATAAACACACACTCTCTTACACTCACACACATAAACACACATACACATACACACACACACACACACTCACACACATACACATACACACACTCACACACATACACATACACACATACACACATACACACACACGCACACATTTATACATGCACATAAACACACATACACACACACTTTCACACACACACTCTCACACACACACTCACACATAAACACACACACATACACACACACATAAACACACATACACACACACACACACACACACACACACATACACACACACATATATACACACACACACACATAAACACACATACACACACACACACACACACACACACACACACACACACACACACCCCTAAATATAACCCGCTCCATGATACCTGCTCTTGCCCAGGATCCAGCTCTTTCCAAGTTCCTGTCGTAACTTCCTCCTTCCGTGATAAACAGGGATTTGGAAGTGTAGGCCAAATACATCCTTTCCTTCCTGAGTTGCTTTGGCCATGGTGTTTGTAGTGCACCCTGTGTACTAAGTCACTCATCCACTTTCCCACACCCATGGAAGTCCTCGTTCACCATGTGTTCGAGAGCCATTTTGTTGAGACGTTATGGGTAAAGTGTCTGATATCAGTTTGTAGGAAACAAAGTCTTAAAGCAAACTTCCTGACCTCCTGGCTTTACAGTCTTTCTAGCACCCTTTTCGAAATGTCCCCCTGTTACCTTACTCTAGTGCATGTATTTTATAACATTTATTGTGGAAATATATCCCAAGAAATGGGATTATGCCAATCAAGACTGTATGTCTGTCTCACATTGATAGTTTCTTTTTTTATGGAAACAGGACTTGAAGACAAAAATCAAAAATTTTGAAAAAGTAGTAAGTTTCTCTACATTATTCAATATTAAGTGAGGTTTTTCTGTTTTTACAGATGTGACTCTGAAAATCGCTATGTTGGTAACCCACTTAGAGGGACATGCTATTGTAAGTATTTAGATGTTTTTATTGGCAGTAATTGATTTGTATGGTTAGCCAGGTAAATGAGTACCTATAACTTCATTATGAAGTAGTTATTCCCATCCATGTATCTAATTAATTTACCTTTTAAAAATTTGAGATTATAATATTCCTGTTGCTAAGAAAGGTAATTCCTATTTGCAGTGTTCTCTTAATACGTTTGGTATATTTTTCCGACTCTGAATAGTAAAGTAAAAATATAACCTGAATGTGAACATAATGTAGGGTTCAAGTAAACATTGCATTTTATTGAAGTGTTTATAAAATTGAAGCGATAAAGCTTTATGATAGATTATTTACAAGGAGCCGTCCGTTGATCCTTCCCCAGAAGGACACTGCATTTCTGTCTGCAGATGCTCTGATTGGTTGTTTAGCTTTAGTAGAATCAGGTGAACTATTTCCAAAACGGCCACCTCGTCAGCGTCCTCCTTGTCAGCGTCCTCCTCACCCATGTATAAGATTTCCAGTTCTTCTGTGTCCGCAACACGTTTTTACAGTTGGCTCTTTTAATTCTGGATATTCTAGTAGTTAGGCCATGCAATCTACTATTTTATTTTACATTTCAATGTAAACATTGACAATCGTTTAACCCATAAATGCCATGTGCATGTTACTTGGAGTGTTGTAACACTTTTCTTTCTTTCTTTTTTTTTTTCTTTTCTTTTTTTCGGAGCTGGGGACCGAACCCAGGGCCTTGCGCTCGCTAGGCAAGCGCTCTACTGCTGAGCTAAATCCCCAACCCAACACTTTTCTTAATGGTTTATTTTCACGGTTGTTTTAGTTTCCTTTCTGTTGCTGCGTTAAACACCAAGAGCAACTCGGGGAGGACAAGAGCAACTCGGGGAGGACAGGGTTTGTTTCTACTTAGAACCCTGTCACCAAGGAGAGTTGGGGCAGGAGCTCAAGTAGAGCCCATTGGTCAGGAAAATTCCCTCAGACTGGTCCGAGAGCTAATCTAGGAGAGACATTTTCTTCATTGAGTTTTCCTTTCCCCAGATTTCTTTAGTGTGTGTCAGATTTACCAAAACCAACCAAATAAACTAGCCAGACAGCCAACTACATGGAACAGTGGTATGACATTTTAAAGATCCTTTATTCTATGTAGAAGACTATATTAGATGTGTAGCTGGCAAACACTCCTTCTTAGCTTATGACTTGTCTAAATCCTTCTTAAAGCATGTGCCACCATTTCTGGATATGTCACAATCCTTTAAAAAGTAGTTTTCTTGAAAGGCAGCTACTTGTAAATTTTTTTCATACAATATATTTATAATGTGTTCCTGTCCTCCCCACCTCCCTACCCAGATTCATGTTACTTCACTTTCTCCACCCCCTCAAAAATAACACCAGCATAAGTCCCCCTCAAACAAGACAAAACAAAGAAGACAAAGAAAAAATACCCCCCAAGTTCCCAAAGCCTCCAACAAAAAGCAAAATGGGGTGTAGATGTTCAGAATTGAGACTTTCTCTTGGTGAATTTTCCCTTTGATGAATATGAAGTTATTGCGCTTGTTAACTTTTGGTTGAAAGTTTATTTTATTGGATATTAGGATGGCAGCTCCGGCTTGTTTCTTGGGACCGTTTGCTTGGAAGACCTTTTTCCATCCTTTTACTCTGAGATGGTCTCTGTCTTTGTTATTGAGGTGTGTTTCTTGTATGCAGCAAAAATGCTGGGTCTTGTTTGAGTGTCCAGTCTGTTAGCTTATGTCTTTTTATAGGTGAGTTGAGTCCATTAATAGTGAGAGATATCAAAGACAGATGACTGTTGGTTCCTGTTATATTTGCTTTTGTAGCTTTATGTGCTTGTGGTTTTCTCCTTTGGGCTTTGTTGGGAGATGCTTAATAGTTTGTCTTTTCTTTGGGATAGGAGTTTTTCTTGTATTGCACTTTTCCTTCTAGGATCCTCTCTAGGGCTGGATTGGTCGATTGATACTGTTTGAATTTGGTTTTAGGTCTCTAGATCTTGCCACAGAGATAGACACTTGCTCAAGGACTCTAGATCTCCCTACAGAGATGGACACTTGCTCAAGGACTCTACAGATCTCACTGTAGAGACACTTTTCATTCCTATTCACTGCTGCTCTGCTCATAACAGCCATAGGAAGCAGCATAGATGTCGAGATCTGAGGAACGGATCATGAAAGTGTGGTTTGTTTTCCCAGTGGGATGGTGTCCTTTTAAAGCTGTTTTCCAGGGTGATGTCCCATTCTTTATTCAGAGCGCTAACCCGTGGTGCTTCCATGTTCTGTACTCTCATAGACTCAGGAATGTCCGAGATGAGGCATGCTAGAGCATTGTCAGTTCTTTTAGTTTGTGTTTCTTCAGTGACCAGTGTCTCCTGTGAGTCGAGGCCTTGACCGCGACACAGTGTTGCACACTGACACTGTGCTTAGCAGCCAGTCTAGACTGGTTGATGTGGAGTGCAGGAACACTCTGTTCTCTGCCCTCATGCCTGGCACTTTTATGTGTCTGCTGGGGCTTGAACTGCTTGTGGGTTACTGACGGTCATTTCTTGCTCCTCTGTTTTCCAAGTCAGCTTTAGTGTGTTTGCCACTGTCCCTGCCGTGCCCTGGTAGTGATCCCACACGCCCTTATTCAGGGGAAGTTTAGTGTTTTAAAGTATTCTTTGGATCAAACCGTACCATTTCCTATCTTAGGGAGTCATAAAATTTGTTTCTGATTGCATTCGTGTATTTGTTTCCTATTATTAAATAGTGACTGTCATTATTGGGTTTTCTAATATTAAACTTTTTGTTCTGGGGTAAGTCATGCTTTCAAGGAATATTGTTTCAGTATTGCAGACTCCTACCTGCTTGTACTTTGCTTAGGCTTATTTAATATTACTGGGGTCTGTCTGCTGGCTTTTGTACATTGTTTTCTACCTAGTCCTCGACTACATTTTATCTGACTTTATGTGCACATGTTTGAATTGTGGGATTAGCTCTTGTGAATGAATTCCAAGGGTTGCTCTTTTTGTAAGAGAGCATTGCCATCATGAGAAGTCATGGGAGCCTTTTCTGTCATGAGCCCAGCCTGCAATGGCTGAGCCACCTCTTCAGCTCTTGATGAGCTTTTAAAGCGTAGTCATTTACTCCCATCCTCTGGTTGTGGTGCTTTGAAATTGTTAAATGTATTTTTCACACATCACCCTTGACTTTCAGCCTTGTGCTGCCTTTGTTCTCCGGCATCGACTTTGTATTTCCAAATGTTCTTTCTCTTACTCCTCCGCTGCTGAGCCCTGATCTCTATCCTGTTATTTTGTTGCTGATTTGCCTATGTTTCATATAAACTTTATTAGCATTATTATCTCCAGAACTTATGATTTCAATTTTTTTATCTTTATATGATTTTTCTAAGCAAGAGCATTTTAATAGTTTCTAATTCTATTGACATTATAGCAGATACTCCAAATCGTATTACTGTGTTGGTGTTCACTGTGGGACCTGACCGTGTCTGGACATGTTTTGTTCTCCCAGCTGGAGGCGGGCGTGGTGCAGCGGGGATGTAGCGGTTAGAGGTAGGCTGGGGTACTGACTGCTCAACAGCCTGTAAGGCTCAGATCCCTGGTTAGGAATCATCAGGTGTAAAATAACTACCAGGTCGAGAAACCCTGCTTTAGAGGCTAATCAGACTGGATCAGAGAGAAACATTTCCGTGTGCGTCTTTATCTGGAGCACACACAGCCTGCGTGGTTATGCTCTTAGCACCCAGGATGATCAGTGTGCTGATTCTAGTTAGCAAGGTTGTACAGTTTGTTTTTCCAAAGCCTCCTTCTTTCCTTGGTTATAATACTTGAGTAAAACCAAATTTGATCTCATGGTTGATTAAGTCACTCATTGCTAACCAGTTCACATGGAAGGCGAATGCTATATTGTTGACTGTCGTACTAATGTATGCATTCTTTTGTGTGAATTTAAATAATTTTATCATGAGCATCTTTTACGGTGGTGGGATTTTAATGTGTCTTCTAATATTATAAATTCATTTGTGTTCAGCACATTTCAACTACAGTTAGTGGCTTTCCTCAATCTCTCTGTGTTTCTTAGTTTTTATTTATATGGACATATTTGTTGCCTATTTTTCTTAATTAGAAATTATTTTTTTTACTGTTTTTGTATAGATTTTATACATACCAACTGGTGTCTAGCTACAAGTATTGACAGATTATGTAGCTTATATTCCATACATTATAAATTTTAAATACGTTAATACTTGAGCCACTTATGTTGAAAACTAAGATAAATTTTCTTTTAAATCAGTGCTGGGTAATATAAATATAACTTGAGTCATATGTGAACGTAAGTCAATTTCAATAAAATATTTAACTCAACGTATCTAAAGTATTTTTAATATAAAATGGAATCAATATTTAAAGACCATCAGTGGAGTATCTACATTCCTTCTTTTGTGCTAAGTATTCGAAATACATTTATACCCTTATATTTGAGTTTTCCACTGTTATCTAAGCTGGTCCCAGATGTCATCTTTGTTTCCCTGGTGTTCACCAGTAGCTCTTTGCTAAAGTGCGTCATGATCCCATCTGATCACCACGGTTGCTCATTAGCAACAGCAACTAGTGTGTGTGTGTGTGTGTGTGTGTGAAGTCTAATTTGCTTTAAAATGCATTACTTGTACATTTGATGTTTTTTCTTTTTAAAAATTATTTACCTTTAATCTTTTATTTTTTTGCAGTCCAGTCATTATCCCCCTCACAGTCCACCCTCCAACAGTTCCTCATCCCATACTTCCTCCCCCAACCCTTGTCTCCAAGAGGACGTCCCCACCCTTCCAATCCACCCCACACTGCTAGACCCTCCCCACACCCTGGATCCAAGTCTCTCAAGGGTTAGGTGCATCTTCTCCCACTGAGGCCAGAACACTGAGGTCCTCTGCTGTGTATGTGTCAGGGGCCTCAGACCAGCTGGTGTATGCTGCCTGGTTGGTGGCTCAGTGTCTGAGAGATCTCAGGGGTCCAGGTTGGTCGAGTCTGCTGGTCGTCTTAAGGGGTCGCCCTCCTCCTCAGCCTCTCCAGCCTTTCCCTAGTTCAACCACAAGAGTCCTCAACTTCAGTCCTTGGTTGGGTGTAAGTGTCTGCTTCTGTCTCAGTCAGCTGTGTGTTGGGCCTCTCAGAGGACAGCCATGCTACGCTCCTGTTTGTAAGCCCACCACAGCATCAGTAATAGTGTCAGGCCTTGGAGCCTCCCCTTGAGATGGGTCCCAAATTGGGCCTGTCCCTGGACTGCCTTCCCCTCACTTTATCAGAGAATCTCTCCTGCTAGACAGTGGCTTCTTTTTAGGGATGTCAGAGAAATTGTCCTGACACACTAGATGGCAGTATTGCCCTGTTTAGCACATCTCGGAGCTAAGAAACTTTTGAAAGGAAATGGAGTGTCAATAGAAACTTTCTGAATTTTGAGATTAGACTATAGTTTGTGCTGCAAGTCAGCCCTGTACTGCTCGGTGCAGTGTGGCGGTAACACATGTGGAAGCAGTTCAGTACCCTGCTTGCAACCGTAGCTGTTTGCAAACTTGAGTTTAAAAATCTCAGTAAGAATATGTGAGAAAGCTATCAGTCCCCGTTGACACTTAATTATTAAATTTATCCTCAGTTATTTCAAAGATACATACTTTTTGGTCACATGAACTTTAAAAATAATAAACAGCAACAAAAACCGTTTAAGCTTATCTAATTAGTGTGCAGGTCTTAGACTGAGAAGCACTATTTATGAGCATAAACACACACATTAGATTTAATATACTTGTTTGGATGCACAGGAGAGAATTGTGTATGTATGTGTGTGCATGTTTGTGTGTGTGTGTGTATGTTTGTGTGTGTGTGCATGTTTGTGTGTATGTGTGTGTGTATATGTGTGTGTGCATGTTTGTGTGTGTGTGTGTATGTTGTGTGTGTGTATGTGTGTGTGTGCATGTTTGTGTGTGTGTATGTTGTGTGTGTATGTGTGTGTGCATGTTTGTGTGTATGTGTGTGTTTGTGTGTGTGTGTGTGTGTGTGTGTGTGTGTGTGTGAGTCCTTTGCCTGCATGTATGTCTGTGTACCACATGCATGGCGGTGTCTGAGGAAGTGCTGAGCCTCCATTTGGGTGCTCACATTCTAACCCAGCCCCTTCACAAAAACAGAAAGGATCTTAGCCACAGCCAGCTCCCCAGCCCAGGAGAGACATTTTTAACACATTACTGTAGCAATAAATTAAAAAAAAACAAGTGTTAATCTTAATGCCATAGAGAATTGAACCATACAAAACTTGAATTAATCCTTATATTTAATGAGACAATTTTTGTGTGTGTATGGTTTTTTGGTTGTTTTTTTGTTTTTATTTTTGCTTTAAGTATGAATGAGCTTTCTTGTTTTGGACTATATGTTTGGTTAATGAATTTATTATACTCGATATTTTGAGAGCTTAATTGAATTTCTCATTGAGTTGGCTCTGGTCTGCTCACCCTGGCATTGGGCTTGGCAGAGCACACAGATCCGAGCTCTCTCTAAGACATTAAAGGCACGATCCCCCAAGCACTCCCTGTCAGACTCTATCTCCTTCCTGCCCAGGGTGAGGTGTCCTAGAGCCTTCATCAGAAGTTGGCTGAGGCCAGCATTTGGACTTCCTGCTGAAGGCATGCAGACCCCAAACCTCTTCCTAATGAACTTCCCAGCTTGTGACTTGTGCTCACATATGGGGGTGTGTACAGTGTTCATCCTGTCAGAATCTCCAGCGCCTTAATCTTTTTATTCCTAAGTAACCCCAACTTTGTGGCTTTTAGTCTTGCTACTTTTCTCCCTCACCACCCATCACATCTATTACTGCTGTCCCATACTTAGGCTTGACGCTATTCTGCTCACACTTGAGTTTTGTTTTGTTTTTCATAGAAAGGGTGATTCTGAGTGCACAGCATCTTGTTTTGTTCCACACGCAGGAATGTATGATCCTCATAGCAGGCCTAACGGTAGTACGCCTATGTAAATTATTAATACATAAATGGATAGGCAGGCATTGTTGCTGTGTATGCACACTCAGTGATTAAAGCTGTTTAACAATGTTCGGAGGTTGTGTGACTTTTGTCAAGTAAAACGTGCTGTGCGTGCATCCTGGACATGGATTTGAAGCTACGTAGCTTGTGTTCCTCACTATGTAATTCTGTATATAACTCTTTGCTCTTTGCAGAAGTTAGTACTGTTTTCTTTTAGGATTCTAGTTCAGTGTGGACTAAAGGCTGGTGCAAACGCTGTCTGCTTTACTTTGAAACTTCAGCTGTGTACTTGAACCACATCAGAGCAGGGTGAGAGGCCGCATCTGTATGGATTTTATTTCTGATGGCCTATATCTAAGGAACACACAGATTAGAGGTGAGATAAGCCACTTTTGGAAGCGAATGTAACGATGTTAATCATGTCAGTATGTGATATGAAAACTTACTAAATATCAGTGTCCAAGAAGACGAGTCTGTACCTTCCTTTAAAAATAGCGTTTTTTAATCCCAGTAATGGAAGTAATGCATAATCAGTTTAGAAGAAGATAGATTAAGAGGCAAATTAAAATCCCTAATGGTTCTGCCCCAGGGAAACTGCTGTTAATGATTATTCTATTGATCTAAAATGTGAATCCTAGGGGACTATCCTACTTTATGATCTCAGGGACTGCCTAGGCTTTCTTCTCCCCTATGTGCTGGAGACCATACCGGGGGCCTGAGGCATGCTGGGTACTTGCTGCACCCCTATAATTGTAGCTTCTTTACGAAGTTGAGTTTTAGTAGGCATTTTGTGTGTGTGTGTGTGTGTGTGTATGTGTGTGTGATCAGCAATCACCATATCACGTGATACCGTGCATCTCTCGTGATACTGGTGTCTTTCCTTGACTCCTTGCCTGACCGACACCCTCACTCCAGCTGTCTGTCCTTCCACAGGCGGAATGCGGATTGGTCTGGAGCTTTCCCGATCTGATCACTTTGTGATTAATGATGAGTTAATCTATGTATCTCAGTGGTCCTTACTGATATGTGTGAGGCTCTGCCATCTGTTTTCATTCCACTTCAGTTTGTTGACTCCTTTATGTGTTCCTTTTCAAGCTTTTTACAGTTTTTGAGGCACAAGGAATTTGAGGTACTGTTGTTTTCTTTGGATTAATCCAACAAAACACATGGCTGTGATGTTCTTTAAACTTTTCATTCTGAGGGGCAGGAGAGATGGCTCAGTGGTTAAGAGCACTGACTGCTGTTCCAGAGGTCCTGAGTTCAATTCCCAGCAAGCACATGGTGGCTCACAACCATCTGTAATGGGATCCGATGCCCTTTTCTGGTGTGTCTGAAGACAGCTACAGTGTACTCACTTAAAATAAGTAAATAAAATCTTTAAAAAATGTTTTTCATTCTCGTCTGTTGTTAGGCATCTTTTCTTTGAGCATTAACATAAAAATTAAAAAAGAAACAGTAAACCCAAATTACCTTCCTACTTGCACATCTGTATCTTTTTAATATGTTTCTCATATACGTTCAAAATGTATCTCCTTTTTAAAAAGTCTTGAGTTTAAAGTTGTTAAGACATTCTGGGGCAAACCTGTCCTAGTGGTCAGCCATTCGTTACACTTCAGTCCTTCCTTCATACCTGTGATACAGGCAGTAAAATAAGCCCACTATGGAGACCAACGATTGACGAAGCCACAGTGAAAATTAGAATAGAAATTCACCTTACGTACATATTTATGATTATTAGTAGAATAAGCAAAACCTAAAAATCCCAAGGTTTCCAGAATACAATTAGAAATATAAATTATAGTCACATACATTATAGCCATAAATCCTTTTGTTTATTTTATAGATGATATTGTTGCTAGAAAATATAAATGTCTTCAGATATGGAATGATAATAGTGGCTATCAAGTTTACCAATGTAAATTAATATTTAAAAGTCAAGTACTTCCTATATATTTTCTTTTTTTAACAGATATTAGGTCTACCTAGCTAAATAAAATAATTGAGTGTTTTATTTATTCATTTTATGTATGGGTTAGATGTGAGCCCAGTGAAACAGAGAAGACCCAGAGAAGAACTGCAGCTGTTTGTATGTGCACGATAGCTGTTTTCTTTCTTCCTTTCTCTTTTCTTTAAATCACCTTTAGCGAACAATCTGGCTATAGCTGTAATGAGATAATGTTTTTCTTTGTAATATTTCCTATATTACTAAGTTTAACTATCATTTATTCACCATCGAGCCTTTTATTCATATGCTATTTCCTTTAGAATTCTTAGTTTTATGTGTACGCATCTTTTGCCATGTATGTGAGTGTGCCCCACCTCTGTGCAGTACCTGAGGAGGCCAAAGGAGGGCATGGGATCTCCTGGGGCTGGAGTTACAGTTGTGAGCCTCCATGTGGATGCTGGGAACTGAACCCAGGCTTCTGCAGAAGTGGCCAGTGCTCTTAATATCTGAGCCGTGTCGTCTGTCCTTCTGTGTCCTTCCTATATTTTCGTATACTTTCAGTTCTTGTATAAATGTGACATACATTTTTAGAATATTTTATTGATCATGTTATTATTATATTATTATATTAATCATATTATTATCATCATGTTTGAATTGAAAAGTGTTACTGAGTCTATGTGTCTATAAATACTTACAGTTTTGCCTCCCGTTCTTTGGCCTTAATTGTTACATGAGCATGATTGGCACCCAGACTATTAGGGCGTCTGTTACTGGAATAAATACCAAACCCAAAGCAACGTGGGGAAGGCAAGGGTTTATTTCCACTTCCATCTGCAGTCCATTGTTAGGGTGGTGAGGTAAGGGACCCAGAGGCAGGAACTGCAGTGGAATGCGGCTCATTGGCCTGTTAGATCCATGGCTTGTTCCTTGCTGTGTGACACAGCTCAGGACCAGCCGTGAGGAGATGGCACTGCCCATCATAGGCTGGGCTCTCTGGGAGTGGTCATGAAACATAATGCCCTTGCAGATGTCCCTACAGGCCACTATAAAGGACGCATTTTCTTAATCATGGTCCCCTTTCCCAGGTGACCCTCGCTTGTGTCAAATTGAGAAAAATAGTAGTATTTGTGAATAATTAATTTGCTGATGTCTGTCTGGATGTCTGTAGTTGTTAGTAAGTACTTGAGCTGTCCTTGAAGGTACAGACACCTTCTCCCTTTCCCCACAGACAGGAGCGCACCACTCAGGAGGCCTTGTGTCTTCACAGTTACTTAGCCATTTTCTGATTTTACGTCATGTCCAATAAGCTTCTCTGTTTTAGTGTTTGTGTCTGATTCTCCTTACCTGGATCTTAGATATCACCTTGTTTTCTTCTGCCTCTGTGGATTTGCCTCTGTGAACATATCATATGAGTGAAATCATGAGCTGTGTGGTCATTCGTGACCACCTTAAGTATTTGCTGTAATCCCCACCTGTCAGGGTAGCAGGACTTCGTCTGTCTGTCTTTACTCCTGAGTAATATACTCCGGAATCAATCACACTTGCCATCGACGGACTTTAGATTATTGTAATACCTTGGTTAATATATGTACTGTGAATTGATCTTCCATACATTATACTCTATAAGAATATTTAGGTTTTTCCACCAGGATACCTTTCCTGTCATACGTTTGGCGTACACCCCTTTTAAACGCTGTGATCCCGTCTTTAACGATGCTAGCGTTCATGCGCTGAAAACTTGACTTCTATTATTTCTTTATGACTGTTTTCTTGATGCATAGGAATGCCTCAATAATTCAGTATAAAAAGATACTGTCAAATTATATCCACTTGCATAAATTCAAAACTTATGTTAAATTGTAATTTTTCTGTTCTGCACTCTACTGAGTTGAAAAATTTGGAGTATATTAAGTTGTTGGCAGTGAGGTCCATGTTTCCAATATCAGTTAATTACTTATTCAGAACCCCCCTAAAGATACAGTAATGTGATTTCTGACGTTTGGAGGAGAAATGGAGCGTTTCCTTGTTAAATGAAGAACTGTGCATTTCCCCCCTTTCTGTACAGCTTGTTAGGGAAACTGTGCAGTCTGATGATTACCTGCTTAGTTTATAGTGGACCGAGCCTGTTGTGCCCGTGTCTTTGTGGCTCACTGACGTAGGTCAGTATCTCACTGTACTTGAATAGGCTGCCAGTACTTAGTGGTAGATACCGTGTGCAATGCCCTCTCCCCCGACTCTCTCCAGAAAGACCTTCCCAGTCTGTGTCAGCATTCTCCTTCTCCCTGCAGACAGTCTGCTGATTGACTACCAGTTTACCTTCAGCTTGCTGCAGGAAGACGACCGGCACCACACTGCCATCAACTTCATCGCAAACCCAGAGCAGGTAAGGAGATGTCACCTCTGTAGGGACTGTCCCTCCTGTTTCACTCCTTAGAGTTGTTACATACGGGGGATGCCGTAGGAATTATTAAAACGCTTAAAATATCTTTTCATAAAACTTAGCTATCCTTGTGATCCCGATAATTGTCAAGCTAGTGTTTTTGCTTTGTAGTCTCCTGGTTTAAATTATGTGCCTACACTCATGCTTGTAATTATACACTTAAAATTCAGAAAATTCTTATTTTCAAGTAAAACACAACAATTGTAGGCATGTTACATCATTCTCCTGTTCACGTGCACTAAGGTGTGTTGTTGGTTCCTCAGGCTCTTCTCAGTCTTCTGTCTGAGGGACACATCCACTCCGTTCTGCAGGCTTCCGAGCAAACACATTCACACCAATACTAAAGCTAAAACAGGCGTACGTTTAAGGGAGGTCTTGTCCATTTTTAGAAATCAAACAGCCTAAACTTACTCCCTGGTGCTAGTCTTCATGAAGGAGCATCTCCAGAGACACTGGGTCAAGAGTTGAGTTTTCTTGTTTAGTCCTTTTTAACTAAGAAAGAGTCACCCGTGGCAGTCGGTAAAGGTGAAACAACGATGTCTTATCCTGTAAAAATAAGCAAGGAGATGACTTACCACTTGGACTCCCAGCAGCTTTACAGCAGACCTCACACGTGACTGTTAACTCACTGTCAGTCACCTGGAGCTGGCACGTCCACATCACCCGGGTCTCGAGTGCGACGTAGACCCTCTGCTTTACATTGACGCTAGAACTAGAGCCACCAGATGGGAATCGGACATCTTTAGAAAGGAAACTAACTCAGAGGGTGTTGGAAAACGTTGGCTAGGTGATCCAGTTCTTGGCGGCGTAAGCTATTCGCAGGAACTTCTCCATGAGAAAGAAGCTTCTGACCTGGAGTATCTCCACCAACCAGTGCATTGTTTCCTGTTTCCCTGGGCATTTCCTGCTGGATTTTCACACACTGTACAAGGAAGTGCGATGGTGGCTTTCTTTATTTCTGTAGCTGGACAAACCAGGGCTCAGCAAAATCGAGAGTGTAGTGAGCTCCTCACCTGTAGCTTAAGCAACCACCATAGCTCTCCACCGCCGTGGCACTGAGCTTTGTGCTTTTCATTTCCTCGGCAGTCTATATTTGAATTTGTAAAGTGTGAATGAAAGCATCAAGGTAGTTTCCTACGCTTAGATTGTTCATTTTGTTGTGAACTTTTAATAGCTGTTTTCCAAACCACCCAACCCAGAATAAAGTTAAGCCCACGATATGAAGAGTGGATTAAAATTCAAATCGAGAGCTTTGTTTTGCGTACATTACATGTCCATGTTTTGCAGTCATGAAGTAATAGCTGTAACAGACGCACACTGCAGCCCCAGCACCCACACCATCCTAGAGGTTAGCGAGACAGGCCCTGTGTAGGCCCCCTTTCCTCTGGGTAGAGACAAAGATTAAACAAATGGGAAGAAAACATCCTGGACTAATAACTACCCTTGAAAGTACAGTGTTCTGAAAACTTTGTCTTAGAAATCCGATTAAAAACTGAGGACAGATTTGTGGAGAGGAGAGAGGGGGAGGCTCGCCTTGGGTTCCTCAGAGCCGGAGTTTCATTAAACCGCACACACACCCTGTGTTCATCCAGTTGAATATTTATATCATACAGTTCCAGAAATTCCGTGGGCAAAGAAAAGCCAGTGGGTTAGCTAATATGCATTTAACACCTTTCTACCTTTCTAACCTTGATTCTTTTTCTGACAGTCAAACAAAAACTTGGACATTTCCATTAATGCTTCCAACAACTTTAATCTCAACATCACGTGGTCTGTTGGCTCAACAGGTAAACAAGAATTCGCTGTCATCTTTTTGTACAGACAGGTGTTTGTGTATGGAAATTGTTCTGATTTGATTTATTCTTTTAAATAAATAAAAACGGTACAATTGCTTCTCACCACCTTGAAGTTTTACTGATAAAAATAACAACATGAAAGTTTAATACTGTAACTTCTTTATTCAATTAAAATAGAAGGCCAACAAATAATGTATACCACGTAAGCATTTAAAGTGTTGATGTTCAAGATCCTGGGAGTTTAATTAAAGTAGATTGGCTCTTTAGTGTCTAAATAGACTGAGATTTCCATTATCCAATTTATTATCGAAGTTATAAATTTAATTAACAACCCCAATATTTACCTGAAAGTGTTTTTCTGTATTCACTTATGAAAGTAACCAACTGTCTTTTACTGTCAGCCTGAGAAATACATTCCTTCTGTTTGGTGTCAGAGCCCAGAGGAGGTAGATTTTATGATCACGTCTTCCATAAGCTTACAAGTCAGAATGATTAATTTTTAGGAAATGCAAGCTATGAGGAAGATGAATTGTTATGTTGAATTATCCATTTGTAAGGCCATTTTTTTCAACACGTTTGTTAAGTGACAAGCTCAGACAATCCGCATGTCAAGACGGTTCAGGAGCTACGTTTGGATTAGATCCATGGAAATGCGTCTAGTCCCTCAGGATGCTAATTTCAATTATTTTACCGTTCCTTCAGGCAGAGGTAGAGCCACCATAGTTGGAATTGCCCTGTTCCATTTGGGTAATTTCAGTAAACCTTTACTGAATGACCAGTGTGTTCACTGATTGAACATTCGTGTAGTGTTTTAAATTATGGCCTCTTTCTAGATTTTTAGACGTAGGAATGGTTCAATTTGTAGAAAACAATTAAGTCGATTTTTAAATTTTTTTTTGGTTGGATTAAGACACGAGTTGACGATATGAGTGTACGAAAGTCTCTGTTGAGTAAGTGGCAAGTAGGGCCCACCTTCTGCAGCCACTCACTGGGATCCGCGAGGCTTTCCCTGCTTGGGTGCTGGCCTGGCCCCGAGACAGCGTTCAGGTTGAAAACCAGAAATGGGGATCCTTCCAGGGTCAGGTTGTATCCTTCTGGGGTCAGGTTGTATCATAAAAGAGTATCAGCGCCGACTGCACAGGCCGGGAGCATTTTCAAATGTGATTTTATACCGTGTTACATCGTATTTTTGGCAAACCTGTCTTTTCATTGTAAATGGCAAGCATGCAGAGGTGTCTGTGAGCTGGCAGGGAGGGTTTCCACGGAGGAAAGCAGCAGCGTGGGGCGGATTGGTGATGGTGCTCTTGTGATTTCAGACTGTAAGACTTACTTTTACCATGTAGTCTGATTTAATAAGGATCACCATTTCCTAATATCAGTTATAATTCATTCGTATTTTAGGTGGAACAATATCTGGGGAAGAGACTCCTATAGTTTCTAAGATGAATATAAAGGAGTACAGAGATAGCTTTTCCTATGAAAAGTTTAACTTCAGGAGCAATCCTAACATCACGTTTTATGTGTACGTCAGCAACTTCTCCTGGCCTATTAAAATACAGGTAAGCATGCGAAGGTTTATTTCGGGTGACGTTGAATATTTTCATGGCATGTGCCCACTCCTTGTCCTGAACGGCAAGGCACTCAGGACCCGTCAAGGATACCACCGATGATGATCTGTGAGGACGAATGGCTCGTCAAGGTGTTGTTGGAGGCCAGAGAGTCTAACGGTTGTCAGTAGGTGCTGCATTGGGAAACACCCTGACGCTGGAGACAGGGATGACCTTCCAGTTTCCTGACTAAGAAACTGATGGTGAATGCCCTCGTATACCTCAGTGTGAAGTAACTTGTGCTTCAGTGATCTTTAATGCTCTCTTTTTTACTATATACTGGATATAATTTATCTTTCTTTAAGGTTTAGGATTAAATCTTTAACTGTAGGACCCTTGCCTACATAGGTAGTTTCCTCATTTATGCCCTGCATGTATTAATTTTATTGTTTTTTCTTTTATTGAAAATATATTTTTTCACATGCTATATTCTTTTTTTTCACCTTGATTTTTTTTTTGGTTGGATTTTTTTATTTACATTTCAAATGTTATCCCCTTTCCTGGTTTCCTGTCCATAAACCCCTATCCCATCTTCCCTCCCCCTTCTATGACGGTGTTCCCCCACCCTCCTACCCCTTCTCACCTCCCAGTCCTGACATCCCCTACACTGGGGCATCCAGCCTTGCCAGGAACAAGGACCTCTCCTCCCATTGGTGCCCAACAAGGCCATCCTCGGCTACATATGCAGCCGGAGCCCAGGGTCAGTCCATGTATAGTCTTTGGATGGTGGTTTAGTCTCTGGGAGCTCTGGTTGGTTGGTGTGGTGGTTCTCATCGGGTTGCAAACCCTTTGAGCTCCTTCAATTCTTTTTCTAACCCCTCCATTGGGGTCCCTGTTCTCACTTCGATGGTTGGCTGTGAGCATCCACCTCTGTATTTGTCAGCAATATTGTCTGGGTTTGGTGGCTGTATGTATATGGCTGGATCCCCAGGTGGGGCAGGCTCTGAGTGACCATTCCTTCAGTCTCTGCTCCAAATTTGTCTCCATACTGCTTCCTATGAATATTTTTGTTCCCTCTTTTAAGAAGGAGTGAGACATCTGCACTTTGGTCGTCTTTCTTCATGAGCTTCATGTGGTCTATGGATTGTATCTTGGGTAATCTGAGCTTTTGGGCTAATATCCAATTTTCAGTGAGTGTTTTTTTTTTTTTTGGGTTTTTTTTTTTTTTTTTGTGATTGGGTTACCTCACTCAGGATATTTTCTAGTTCCATCCACTTGCCTGTAAATTTTATGAAGTCATTGTTTTTAATAGCTGAGTAGTACTTCATTGTATAAATGTACACATTTTCTGTGTCCATTCATCTGTTGAAGGACATCTGGGTTCTTTCCCAGCTATTATAAATAAGGTTGCTATGAACATAGTGGAGCATGTGTCTTTGTTGTATGTTGGAGCATTTTTTGGGTATATGCCCAGGAGAGGTATAGCTGGGTCTTCAGGTAATACTATGTCCAATTTCCTGAGGAACTGTCAGACTGATTTCCAGAGTGATTGTACCAGCTTGCAATCCCAGAAACAATGGAGGAGTGTTCCTCTTTCTCCACATCCTCATCAGCATCTCTTGTCACCCGAGTTTTTGATCTTAGCCATTCTGACTGTTGTGAGGTGGAATCTCAGGGTTGTTTTGATTTGCATTTCCCTGATGACTAAGGATATTGAACATTTCTTTAGGTACTTCTCAGCCATTTGATATTCCTTAGCTGAGAATTCGTTGTTTAGCTCCGGTACTCCATTTTTTAATAGGGTTATTCAATTCTGTGGAGTCTAACTTCATGAGTTCTTTGTATATTTTGGATATTAGCCCTCTATCAGATGTAGGATTGGTAAAGATCTTTTCAAAATCTGTTGGTTGCTGTTTTGTCCTAATGACAGTGTCCTTTGCCTTACAGAAGCTTTGCAATTTTATGAGGTCCCATTTGTCGATTCTTAGAGCATAAGCTATTGGTGTTCTGTTCAGGAAATTTTCCCAGTGCCCATGTGTTCGAGATACTTCCCTATTTTTACTTCTATTAGTTTGAGTGTATCTGGTTTGATGTGGAGGTCCTTGATCCAGTTGGACTTGAGCTTTGTACAAGGAGATAAGAATGGATCGATCTGCATCCTTCTACATGCTGTCCTCCAGTTGAACCAGCACCATTTGCTGAAAATGCTATCTTTTCCACTGGATGGTTTTAGCTCCTTTGTCAAAGATAAATGACCATAGGTGTGTGGGTTCATTTCTGGATCTTCAATTCTTTTCCACTGATCAACCTGCCTGTCTCTGTACCAATACCATACAGTTTTTACCAATATTGCTCTGTAATACAGCTTGAGCTCAGGGATTGTGATTCCCCCAGAAGTTCTTTTATTGTTGAGGGTAGTTTTCGCTAGCCTGGGTTTTTTGTTATTCCAAATGAATTTGCAAATTGCTCTTTCTAACTCTATGAAGATCGAGTTGGAATTTTGATGGGGATTGCAGAGTCTGTAGATTGCTTTTGGCAGGAGTTTCGCCTCCTTTGTCTCCTCTCAGTTCCCCCCACCTCTCCTCCGATTCAGAATCACTCCACTTCTGTCTCACTAGAAAACAGACAGGCTTGTAAGGGATGAGAATAAAACAAATGAACTCTACTAAGATACGATAAACGTGACTACCTTGGGATTGGAGAAAGCAAAAGACAGAGAAGGAAAAGAGCGCAAGAGAAGGCACAGCAGCAGAGATTCATCCATCTCCGCCCAGGCACCCCATACAATCACTGAACCGGAGGCTGTAGCATACATGCAGAGGACCTGTGCGGTCCCTCGTGCGTGCAGCCCCAGTCTCCGAATCTTTATGCGCTTGCACGCACGCACGCACGCACGCACGGAAACAAACACAGGCGCGCCTCTTTTCTTGGTGTCCCCCATCCCCGCTGGCACTAAAACACCTCCCATTTAGGTCTGCTTCTCCAGGTCCCCCACTCTGTGCTCTGGCTGCGGGTCCTTCCTTGTGTGTTCCCAAGGGTTCCTGGAGGAGGCTTCCCTGAGAATTCCTGAGCGCAGGTCCTGTTGCTCTTGCATTTCCTTCCCAGTGTATCAGTATAGGCTACTGAGGCTTCACTTCATTTCTAGGGAATCTTTAAAAATGTTTTTGAGGTGTTGTTAACTTGTACTTTGATGCAATAAGTTTTGACATTGGACTTATTTATTCCCATTGTCATGACTAACTTAAATTTACATTAGTTTATTGAACAAGTCATTTTTACTAACACCATTCTAGAGTTTTATGTTTAAAAATCTTTTAGAGATTTAAATTGCTCCTTTACCTTCAGTACGAGGAATTTTAAAAGCGTGTGCATCACGAATAGACATGCATGAGAGTTTTATTTATTTTAGTTGCTATGTTCTATAAACAGAGTCAGGCCTTTCTAAAATCATGTGTGTACTGATAAAGTTTTCATCTATAATTTATTTTAAAACCTAAATGAGTAAGTACTCATTGTTAAAGACATTAGAGATGGTTGCTCAGGAAACTACTCATTTAATTTATTTCTACATTGTGTAGTGACTGAGACAGAAGCTGCTTCATTCAGAAATTCTAAAAATATCTACATGTAACTCATACGTTTTGATACTGACAAAGTATAAATTTAAGATTGACACATAAGCACTGATCAGATTTCACTTGGTTTAATCAAATTTCAATAAGAATAGGGCTCATTTGTGTAGATTACTACATTATAATTAAAATTGATATGATTGTTGTATTTTAATTATTTCCTGCTTTTCAATTTTTGGTTATCTAATTATGGTTTATTTTTAAGCCACTTACATAGATACTTTTGAATGTTCATGAATATTTAATTATTTGAAATTAACTTTCTAAATTAGATTTTCTGTTGAGAATATACTTGTAGGCTCTTCTGATTGTGAAATCAGAATTTGTGGACTGATCACAAATACTTCACTCTTTTAAAGTAGCGTAAATTGGAATTCAGTAGGGATGGGTCACGATATGTACTCTAATTTTTATTCTTTATTAAACTTGTTATGTGAGTCTCAAGAAATGTTAAAGCAGATATATGAGTTCATTTAAAGGCATATAATACACTTTCAGTTACTGTACCTAAATAGCAAACTTGAGAGTTTCTTTCCTAATCATGTACTTTAAGGTTTTTATTTTTATGTTTCATAATTTTCATCTTATAAATAAAACTAGTTATACAAAATTTTAATTTTGTTGTTTTTAAAGAATTTCTAACGTATGAGGTTTGCGTCTCTTTTCTCTTTTTAAGATTTACAATATAGAGGAAATTAGAGGGCAAGGACTTAGGTTAGGGCTCAGAGAGGAATGTGGAAAAGAAAAAGGGAAAAAAACCCTTAAAAACATAATCATAGGCCGTAACTTTGTTGTATTATTTTGTAAAAATGCAAAATACTTTCTTACTTTAAACAAATAAAATTCCTAAGTTAATCTAAAAAAGAAGAAACAAAGAAACAAGCAAATAATAAAACAGAAACCTTAAATTCAAGTGAGATCCACAAACAGGAGGTCAGTAAATTTCTAGCTGCATTGGCTATGATTTTAGAATTTGGAACAAAAAGATTCTTTATTCAGAATAATTTTGTAAGTTTGATAAATTTTGAAATTTATCTTGACTAATTTTATGATATTGAATATTAATCATAATAAATTATTCTTGAGTTCTAAAAGATGTTTTCAGCATTGCCACTTTGAATTTAGTGTTTGATGTTACAGACGGCTCTGGGGTGCCATGAGAAGGGAGAGTATTGTTTTCCTCTCCTTAATAATTGTGAGAAAATGGGTGTGGGCAGCTTTAAATGTAGAATACCCCCGTGACGGCACCCTGCCATTTCTGTTCTCAGTTGTGCAGTGGCGTCTGAAATTCAGTTCCCGTTGCCCAGTGCTCTTTCAGGACGGTCTCACGTCCCACTATACTTACATTTGTAGTGTTTATGGCAAAGTTCAGATTTCTTACCTGTGATGCTTCATGGACACTCACCTATCTCCACCCACCGTGCCGGCCAGGACAGAAGGCCCAGGTACCGGAAGTCTCCGTCCTGGCCAGAAATCTCCGTCCTGGCCAGTCCTCTTCAGAGCCATTTCTCAGGGCTAACACTTACCCTTACCATCCAGTATGACTCCTGTCTGCTTTCTTATTTAGCGTTGATAGTGCTTTATGGATTGTACACTTACCTAAAACTTGTTTGGTTCATTACTAAGTAATTCATATATGTATATGTATTTATGTATATGTATGTATGTATATACTTATGTTATATGTATCTATCAGAGTTTCATATTTTTCTGAATCACTACAGTAAAACTATGCATATAATCTTTTTTCCATCTTTATTAACTTGGGTATTTATTTACATTTCGATTGTTATTCCCTTTCCTGGTTTCCGGGCCAACATCCCCCTAACCTCTCCCCTTCCCTTCTCTATGGGTGTTCCCCTTCCCATCCTCCCCCCATTACCGCCCTCCCCTCAACAATCATGTTCACTGGGGTTTCAGTCTTGGCAGGACCAAGGGCTTCCCCTTCCCCTGGTGCTCTTACTAGGCCATTCATTGCTACCTAAGTGGTTGGAGCCCAGGGTCAGTCCATGTATAGTCTTCAGGTAGTGGCTTAGTCCCTAGAAACTCTGGTTGGTTGGCATTGTTGTTCATATGGGGTCTCAAGCCCCTTCAAGCTCTTTCAGTCCTTTCTCTGATTCCTTCAACGGGGGTCCCGTTCTCAGTTCAGTGGTTTGCTGATGGCACTCACCTATGTATTTGTTGTATTCTGGCTGTGTCTCTCAGGAGAGATCTACATCCAGTTCCTGTGAGCCTGCACTTCTTTGCTTCATCCATCTTATCTAGTTTGGTGGCTGTACATGTATGGGCCACATGTGGGGCAGGCTCTGAATGAGTATTTCTTCTGCCTCTGTTCTAAACTTTGCCTCCCTATTCCCTCCCAAGGGTATTCTTGTTCCTCTTTTAAAGAAGGAGTGAAACATTCACATTTTGGTCATCCTTCTTGAGTTTCATGTATTCTGTGCATCTAGGTTAATTCGAGCATTTGGGCTAATATCCACTTAGCAATGAGTGCATACCATGTGTGTTTTTCTGTGATTGGGTTACCTCACCAGGATGATATTTTCCAGTTCCATCCATTTGCCTATGAATTTCATGAGGTCATTGTTTTTGATAGCTGAGTAGTATTCCATTGTGTAGATGTACCACATTTTCTGTATCCATTCCTCTGTTGAAGGGCATCTGGGTTCTTTCCAGCTTCTGGCTATTATAAATAAGGCTGCGATGAACATAGTGGAGCATATGTCTTTGTTATATGTTGGGGCATCTTTTGGGTATATGCCCAAGAGAGGTATAGCTGGGTCCTCAGGTAGTTCATTGTCCAATTTTCTGAGGAACCTCCAGACTGATTTCCAGAATGGTTGTACCAGTCTGCAATCCCACCAACAATGGAGGAGTGTTCCTCTTTCTCCACATCCTCATCAGCATCTGTTGTCGCCTGAGTTTTTGATCTTAGCCATTCTGACTGTTGTGAGGTGGAATCTCAGGGTTGTTTTGATTTGCATTTCCCTTATGACTAAAGATGTTGAACATTTCTTTAGGTGTTTCTCAGCCATTTGATATTCCTCATCTGTGAATTCTTTGTTTACCTCTGAACCCCATTTTTTAATAGGGTTATTTGTCTCCCTGCAGTCTAACTTCTTGAATTCTTTGTATATTTTGGATATAAACCCTTTATCAGTTGTAGGATTGGTAAAGACT
Organism: Rattus rattus; assembly: GCF_011064425.1. Taxonomy (NCBI): domain Eukaryota; kingdom Metazoa; phylum Chordata; class Mammalia; order Rodentia; family Muridae; genus Rattus; species Rattus rattus. Next base: position 58,397,157 of record NC_046155.1, on the reverse strand, counting down.
TTTCCCAATCTGTTGGTTTTTTGCCTAACAACAGTGTCCTTTGCCTTACAGAAGCTTTGCAGTTTTATGAGATCCCATTTGTTGATTCTTGATCTTAGAGCATAAGCCATTGGTGTTTTGTGTGTTCTTTCATGTGGCGATTTAAGTTCAAGACAGTGTGGGGGCTGGAGACACATGTATGTGTGGCTTGGTGGCAGCCCAAGATGGGTACCTCAGGTCCCCGGTAACTTGGTGGCACACTGTCAAATGTCCAGTTTCTTCTAAGGCGCAAAAGTCCAAAGGTCTCTTCTGTTTTTCACCTATAGAGGGGTCTGTTGCTCTAAAATTATAAAAATAAATTGCTGTCTTTTATCCCACACCAGGTCTGGCACTGTAGTGCCTCAAGATATCTGACAGATATCTTCCTCTCAGTCAGCAAAGCCTCTCACCCGCTTTGTTCCATCCCATATCTCACTGCTGATGGCTTCTCTCTGAGCCTGGCAACGATCTCTCTACTCATCAGTTCCAAAGGCAGGCTGCCACCAAGCCACACATACATGTGTCTCCAGCCCCCACACTGTCTTGAACTTAAATCGCCACATGAAAGAACACACAACACAATAACCTCTGATCCAATTGATAAGATAATAATTTGCTCATCTAGACATACAAAGCCCTGTACACATCCATCCCTTAAGCATATTCATAACAACCTGTAAATGTGCAGAGAGGAATCTTTTTTTTTCAGAGCTGGGGACCGAACCCAGGGCCTTGCGCTTCCTAGGCAAGCGCTCTACCTCTGAGCTAAATCCCCAACCCCAGAGAGGAATCTTAATGTCAGCCTCCATGTTCTCTCTGCTGCCTTCCTCTCCTCTCCTTAGTTCCAGTCTCCTCCTCTTTCTAAAACTTTTCTCCCACCCACCCTTCTTTCTCATCCAATGACAGGCCTCGTCCTATCTTGTACCTGCATCCACCTGTGTGACATCATCCTACAGGGTTTGTCAGAGATTACAAGCAGTTTCCCTTCCCTCCTCTGACACCTTCAGTACCATCAGCTCTGTTGGGCCAAGTGCTGGAGTTGCTGTACAGCAGCCTGGACCTGTTGCAGAACCTTCTCCTGCACAGGCCCCACACCAAGCTTACAGCTGGAGTAACACACCCAAGCGAGGAGTGTGCTGTCTCCAGAATCCAAACAGGCCCACGAAATGCTGTGGTTCTTTTTGGTGGTGGGAGGGGCTAAGTTCCAATAACTCATCCTTCACGTTAGAAGAATGTTCGTACATGTACCGTTACACTGCACTCCCAAGAATTTCACTGAGGTCGAAGGCCCTTGAATTTTGGTTGGATTTATTTCCCATCCTCTAATGTGCATGAGTTATCAGTGGGTTCAAAGTGGTTGCTACCTTCTGCTCATTTGTCCAAGGAGCATGACATCATTAGTGGAGTGATCCAGTGAGGTATTTTGTGTAAGAGACAGGACTGGAGAGTTAGTATTTCCTTGAGGCATCATTGTAAAGGTATACTGCTGGCTTGGTCAACTGAAAGCACATTGCTTCTCGTGGAAAGGCGTCAAGCAAAAGGCCTTTGCTAGACTAGCAGCTGTATAGCATACACCAGGAGATGTGTTGTTTTGCATAAGGAAGGACACCACATCTGGTGCAGCAGTTGCAGTTAGAGTCACTGCCCGACTGAGTTTTCTGTAGTCGGCTGTCTTTCACCACAGTCCCTCTGTCTTCTGCACTGGCCAGACAGGAGAGTCAAAGGGAGACGTGGTGGGAACCACCACCCCTGCATGTTTCAAGTCCTTCATGGTGCCCTGATTTCTGCACTTCCTCTAGAGATGCGATGCTCTTTCTTATTCACTATTTCCCCTGGCAGAGGCAACTCTTATGGCTTCCATTTAGCCCTTCCAACCATAATAGTCCCACAGGTCAGGGGACCAATGTGAAAATTCTGCCAACATATCTGTCCCAGAAACACATTTTGGGACTGGAAAATAATCACAGGAAGAGTTTGGGGACCCTCTGGATGTGAGTCGGACTTTGGCCAAAGCCCCAATAATCACCTGACCTCGACAGTCCCACTTTAGCTGGCTCCTAGATCAGCCTCAATTCAGAACCAGTATTTAGCAGAACCTACAAACTCTGTATTTGCTAGATGACAGCACACACAAAGATTGATCACAGTCTCCTCTTTTAAATATCTCATGATTGCTTCGAATTCCTTCTGCCTTCTGACAGGATGGCTGGAGCACTGTCATGGCTCCCTCTGCCTTGAGCACTGTTTCAGCCGTTTCTCTTTCCTGACATCATTCTCTCCTTCTGATGTAATGTACAAGTCAGATGGCACCATACTTCCTCCTTGACCAATAATTCAAGAGTTTCTCCTAAGTCTGTGATGATGTTGAACTGATGATTAGCCTTCCTAAGCTCCTCCCCTGTCCCTATGGTCACCTTTGCTTCCCACTCTGCGTATCTGAGACCATCACTGCATTCATGCTGCATTTCTCAGTGTCTTGGAAATGCGTCATCCACCATGAAGCTCTAGGCTGTGCCTTTTCTTTGGCTGTTCTTTGTGAGTTATTTTCGTTCTTATCACCTTTGTGCATCTGCAGGTCTTCTGTGAGCTCCTTTGGTCAAGGGGCAGCTCCCTGATGAGCACCTGCAGTCCAGCTATGGTTGTGGAAAGACCAGACTTGTATGTGGGTCTGGTTCACGTACTTGGTGTCTGTGACAGAGACTGAGGTCCTGTTTGGTCTGGGTCATGCTGCGTTGACAGCAGAATGTGAGACAATACAAGAGCATTTAAAGTTTCCACCGAAGCCAGGTTGGTCAAAGCAAATCATACTGCCCAGAGTAATATAAACAGAGTGGGCGTTCTACTTCAAGGAGCACAGGAGTATCTGCTGAAAATTAATACAGTTTATCACACTTGCTATCACAAAATTTTATTAAAAATTTAACAAAGACTCACTCTACTATCCTTTAGCCAGAATCACAGAGGTTCTGGCTGACTTTTATTGTCTTTGTTCTCATCATCGGAAATAAAATTGTAAAAGACTTATCAAATTAAAATCATGCGAATACCTTTTCCTCTGTATGTTAAGTCATGTTTGACTGTCATAGCAGCTGCTGTCAAAGTAGACATGTTTTAGAGTGTTTTAGAATGCGGTGCTTGTTATGGAAAATAATTCATGGAATATTTTCCACGTACAAATTTCATTTCTCTTTATATTATAATCAGACGTTCTTCCTTGCTGTGTGTCTGTGTGTTGTTGTGGCACTGTGCCTCATGTTTCTTATGTCTGCTGTTTGTAGTAACAGTCATGATGCGCAGTTCCCTGGCGTCTCAGAATGATAGGAAAAATATGTTTTAGTAGAGAATGTGGAGAAATAATGATATGCCAAGTATGTGAACTCTGTGTATTCAAAATATTATAAAACCACCGATTGACATGGTCAGGGTCAGTGTAATTAAAGTTTTTAAAAATGAAATAAAATAGGAAAGCAATGGAAGACAGACAGACAGACAGACAGACAGACAGACAGACAATGCATTTCCCATAAAGCAATGTCAATGTGAATTACTATGGATTGTATCAGGATCCTTGGAGACCAGAAACAAGTGTCACATTTGTAAAGTAACAGTCACTCAGAATCCTGTGTTTTACAAATCTGTCCCTCAGGAATGTGGGAGGTGTTCTCAGAGAAGGGTCCCGCACTGCCTACGGGAGGGTAGATAAGTGGCCATGTAGTAGGAAGTAGGTACACCCCTCCACAGTTCATCACTGAGTAGGGCTGGAATTCACCAGCAAAATCTGGATCCATTAGAGATCCATAGTGATCTAAAGTTTTATATGAGAGCATAATGTTACAATATCAACATTAATCTTTTCAACATAAGGATTTCTTCAGTTTTCTTTAGCAAACTGTTTGTCCTAGGATCCCATCCCAAAAGGTGATCTGGGTAAGAGACAGTCAAAGTTAGGTGTTGAAACTCCCTCTACTTATATTTTTAGACTTGTAGGAAATGTTTTGTCCAAACCTCTGAGTCAACTCAGGCCCATTTATGAACACTAGAGTGGCCCACCTAGCTTTTTTTGTGATACGCCCTCATATGTTTACAGCTCTCCCAGTTTCATTTCTGCTGCTGTGGTAAAAGGCCGTGGTATAAAGCAACTTTGCTTCACTGTTCCAGGTTTTGTCCTGGATGGGGGTAGGAACCGGAACCTGTGCACAGCCAAGAGTGGAGAGAAACAAACACATGCACTGTGTGCTGTTTGCTTACTTCTCTGTGCTCATTTTCCCATTCTCACACGGTGCCAGGCCCCTTCCTAGAGAATGTTGCCGTCTAGTGCTGGGTCCATCCAAATCCATTCACTTTCTTTAGTCAGTCATCCCGGACGCGTGCACACAGGTCCGCCCAATCTAGACAACCTGCCACTGAGACACTGGGACTGTGTGACTCTAGTCTCATCAATCAGTGTCAATCATCACACCATCATTTGCATAAGCAGCACGACACAGAGTGTAACCTACCTTCCCCACTCACCCATAACCCCGCATAAACAGGGAAGGCAGCAGTGCTGGATGCCACATATCATAGGGTCGGTGACACCAGATCACATGTAGAAAGTTCTATCAAAGCTGAAGGAAATGATACTACAGAATATTGTGCCTTCTAGTGGCTGGGTCTAACCAAGTCAAAACTACTGTGACAGTTAGCATTTTACTCGGAGCACATCTGACCTCCCTCATGTCGAGCTGGTCAATCTCGCCACCTCAGATTCTCCTCCCAGAGACCCTTGTTCAGACCGGAAGGTACACTTTCCCTTTTCTACCTAGCTATTGGCTGTCGGATCTTTATCAAACCAATCAGACAAGGCAGGCAAGGAGGGAACAAATGTAGACACTTTCATAGAGTGTACGCCAACCACAGAATGGCTTACGTGGTTCAGTAGTTAGCCCAGCTTCCAAATGCTGTAGGTGACACTCTCCCCCCAGAACTAGTGTAGCAGCGGAGTGTGCGCGTCTGCAGAATGTTCTTTTAACTGTTGAGCAGTGGACTTCTGAGGCCACTGTTGCCTGTCGGGGCTGCTGCTAAGTCACTTTGCTTAGCTACACCATAGGCCTTCTGGATAACCCAGAAGTAATAGAAACACAAATGCTTCTTTCATGTACAGTAAGCCATGCATTTCTTTTGGTAGCCGCATGGCTTGCATCCTGGAACCCGTCTTGGGGTGTGGAGAAAACGAAGACAGACAAACATGGGTACAGTGAAACTGGGGTGAGGTGGGCCTCAGCATCTTTATTGCCAGAGTGTTAGAAGGGTTGGCTAGTCTCCATAGGAGGTTTGTAGGGAACAGTCTCAGGCTGTAAACATCGAGGAGGGGAAACTGCAGTTGCTAGTTTTTATACACGCAACTTTCACGCTCATGGAAAGCTTTGCCGCCATCTTGAGTCTGGTCCCACGGCCACACCTTTGCCAGTTTCCCGGAGGCCTTGCAATCCTTGGCATAATCTCTCAGGGATTCTCTACAGCCCGTGACATGCGTACACAGGCGCAGAAGCAGAGCGAGTTACAGCATAGAGGATTATTTGACCTACTTCAGGTATACAGGAAAGTGCCACTGAAACTATATTAGTTTTACTATTGAATTTTCATTAAAATAGTTTCTTTTTCAGTAAAGCAGGTATTATCACAGCCATATTGTTTTTTTTACTTCTTAAGAGTTTTATTTTTTCTCAGTGATATCTTTACATAATTTTTAATAATTTATTAGTCAATAAGACATAATCATGTGCCTGACACATTAAACACACTGTTCTCGTGGCATAGACTCTCACTGTAAGTAAAAGTTGTGATAGTTAACTGTTACCTTAAGGCCAATTTTGTCTTGTGCTGTTAGCATTTGTGTTGCCATAACTTGGTCCCTATTTTTGTTTATGACGATCGAGAAATAGTTATTTTAGGCTTTGGCAGTTTTTGTAAGTACTGTATCAAAATTTTTATGACTACAATATTTTCTTTGGCTCCATAATTGTACCTTATACTTTATGAATCATGTTATTCTTACATTGGTGTAGATTATTCTAGAAATCAATAAGCTATTTTATTTGTATTCAATGTTTAGTATATCTACAAGAGTAGGTAATTTAAGTGGTTATCTGTTTCTGCATACTTAATTAGGTTTTAATTTAATCATTGAGATACTCTGCAACTATATTTTATGAATTTACATAGGTAAAATTTAATGTAGTCATTCTAATTTTAAATAAAGTTCTTCATTATCTTATAAAACACTTTTTGGTGTCAAAATCATATCATCAACATTCCTCCAAAAAAGTCCCCAAGGGAGGGTTAGTCACACAGCAGTATTTTATGATGATTGAGCTGATAATCTGGTAAGTGAACTGGGATTTTTCTTCCAGAATGCTTGAAGTCACGCTATTGATTTGATTTTCATGAGCTTAAGTAAGATACATTTTTTTGACATCATTGTTTTGGTAAGTTATAATACACTGTGCAAGCCATTCTTGACAATACAAAAAAATTTACTGTAGCCACAGTTGTAATAACTCAAAAATGGAAGGAGCGCATTGAGCTTCCAGAGTTCCTATTCCCCAGCAATACTGCTGCAGATCAGCATTTACATATCACAGTTTAAACTGAATTAAATCAGATTGGTTCTAAATTACCTGACTCTGAGTAAATGAGATTTGGTAATTCACTATTAGCCCAATCGCAGAGCTGACGTCATAACTTAGGTTTTATGCTTTGGAGATGGATGCTAAGGACCTTTCCATCAGTTCTGATTTCTACCCCAGGCGGGTGGTCCTTCTCTGATAAGGGGTCAGTTATACACCACAGGCGTGGAGAAGACCTGACCGCTAAGCCTGTTGACTGCAGTATTTCATCACGAGTGAACTAGCGTTTTGACCTGTGACTAGCACATGACCTGTGTCAGAATGAGTACGCTCTGTGGGACCTGAGGTCAAGGCTAAGCTTCACGTGTGTGATCAAGAGCTGATGAACACCTGTGCATCCCAATTCCAAGCTGCTCCGTACCCTTAGTGCTGCTGTTAGTGCCTGGGCCACAAGTTGTTATGAGCTAAGGAAGTTTTTGCTTTTATTTTTATAAATGATTTTTCTATTAAGCTTCATGCCTTTAATTTCTAAATCTATAGATTAAGAAGTAGCAGTGATCATTAATTTTTACCAATTAGTGAAAATTAGGTTAGCTGTGCTTAGTTGAAAGTTTCTGGTTGAAAATACAAATATGAGTAACACATAAGAAATATTTAAACAGATAAAGTGGACTCTTCAAAACAAAACAGATGTTATTACTCAGAAAATGAAAATGTTTACTACCTAGCTCTTGAAATAATGCTTCTTGACTCCTTATCTAAAATGCTGTTATTATCTGGTGCCTTATCTAATGCTATTCTTTACAAACCTCAAATGCCTCTGTTAGATAAGATGGCTCAGTGTAAAATCTATTTCCCAAAGGAAGCTCCTTACAAAAACATTTTCAACTTTTACATTTATAGAACAAGTCAAGGGAAAAATTCGTCCATTTCTTCACAGTGGTCTTTAAAGCATTGCTAATTGCCTTTTACAATTTAAATGCATACAATTTCTATGTGTTCCTCTCAACTGTATAACCTTATATACCCTTTTCTTTTTGTTTTCACCTAAAGAGCTCTGATCATTTTTATACACCATAACTATTAATTTCTACATTGTTTAGTACCATCTTAGTACTAAAATAATTTTTTATTAGATTAAGTACTTCACTGTCTGTTGCTGAAAAGCAGTTCTCTTTGTTTTAAATAGTGCATCAGTAAATATCTGGGTCCATTCTTGGTAATTTATTTTTTGTAATCATATCTCAAAATAATTGATTCAGTTGAAGTATATATGCAAATTTATAACCAGGCACAGCATGCCACGCAGTATTCAAGGCATTTTACATGATTCATTTCAGCTTTTCGTACGCTATGAGGTAAATTTATTATTATATAAACTTGATGAATAGATAGACAGAATAACTTGTGCCATTTCATTCAGTACAGGAGATGAAGATAGGAAAATATCGATATGAAATTCCATTCTATTACCAATAGATTTTTATTAATAGTGATGTGGAACACTAGCCATGTATAAAATATTTCTCTTGCTTTTACTATTCAATTACTAATAAGAGTTTGCACACATACATATATTTTTATATGTGGTACCATGATTGAGAAAGGTTTCTGTGGAAACTCTCTGAGCTGTGTGGGTGAGGGCACAGTGAACTCACTAGACCACTCCTGGGTAGAAAGAACAGTTTATTGGAGATCAAACTGCTGTGGCTGTTTCTAGGGAGCAGGATAGAGTGGGTGGGTGGTAGAAAGAAGCAAGATGTCTGAAAAGCAAGTGCATTAGATTTTAGAGGACAGTGAGCTGGGTGGGGTCTTTGTCCTGATGAGGCCGTTCTGATTGGCCTTGAACTAGTTGTCTCTGACCACAGAAGTGCGCTTGGGGCAGGCTAGAGTTGATGTCCTGAGTGCAGGCTAAAATCCATGCCCTGGGGGCAGACTAAGGGAAGGTTAGGTAATCAGGATACTGCCTTAGGGGAGATGCTTTCTAGGTAGCAGACTGGCCTAAGAGATTCCCTCATCTGCTGAATCTGGCCTTGATTACCCAGTCAGTCTCCTCCCATTTAGCTGCTCAGTGTCCTCCTTTTCTTTAGAAATCGCCACTAGCACTGCCATTCTGGGGCCTGCCTCAGACTGAACTTTCCAGTTTACAATGAAGCCTGGAAGAGAAAAGAAAATGTAAGGGACAAGAGGGGACAGGAGGGGACAGGAGGGGGGTTGGGGATTTAGCTCAGTGGGTAGAGCGCTGCTTAGGGAAGCTTGGCCCCTGGGTTCAGTCCCCAGTCCAAAAAAAAAAAGAACAAAAAAAAAAAAAAAAAAAAAAAAGAGGGACAGGAGGGGACAGTTTGTGGCAGATAAGGTACAGAGTATTAACGTCATGTGCTAATTTTGGGAGCTGACAGACTGTCATTAGGAGAGAGGGATGGAGGGAGGCAGAGAGGGAGGAGAACGGGGTCCAACCTAGCAGGTAGCCATATGCACTTTAAGATGGTTGGCCTCCCAGTGAGAAGTGATGGAGAAACAGAAGAAATGTGTGGGCATGAATGAGGTAAAGAGCGATGTCTTCAGAGCAAACTGGAGAAGCTTCTCGTCTGCATAAAGAATGCCACAGTTAGGGTGGGGGCTGAGGAAGCAGCCAAGTGCATTAAACCAGAAGAAAGTCATGAGTGCCCCAGTAAGCCATTTCTTAGCTCCAAGTATGATGAAAACGATCAGCTTTGTAAACAGCATCAAATATTATAATGAGAACAATCTGTGTAAGATTTATGCAGTGTCGTCCGGGTGCTCTTTCTTGTGCTGTGTCGCAGAAAAATGGTCTTGATAGATGATCCATTTTCTATTTCAGCATTTTAAAGACATACCATTTTATCAGTTATAAACAACATTTTATCAATAAGCACTATGTTAATTATTGGGAAGAAGCCTATGCTCCCAGGATAGATTATCATAGTTGACCTAATTAATTGAAAAACCCTTTATGCACAATAATTAATTAAAAAGAACCCTTTACACTTATTTTTTAAACTAAATAGGAATATAATGTGTCAGGTTCTCAAGTTTCCTGCATGAGACGCAGCCTGTTTCTCTCCAGCGTCTGGCTAGTTCCCTCGCTTCCATTGTACGGTACTGCTTTATGTCAGCATTCTGAAAGCCCATCCAGACAGCAGCATGAAGCTGCCGCTTTCACTTCTAGTTTGTAAGATGAGCCTGATGATTTCAGCACATCCTTTCCCTATATTTCCAGTTTGCTTATCTCCAGTGTCATATCAGAACCTAAGTATGCATGGCGAGCTGACATTTTGCACAAACACATCAATGTGTCCTTTATAAATAAGAGCTGTTTCTTTAAAAATTTCTGACATTTTAGGGTAAATATCTTGTTGCAAAAAATTCTCTTTCCAAGTACACTTCATACATTTTCTTTAAATCAGATCATATGATTGAAAACCATCGACTGT